>NC_086105.1:75193042-75500740 GCF_963921235.1 Mobula hypostoma | reverse complement strand
TGTTGTTAATTTGGAAGACCTGTCCTGGGTCCAGCATGTAAGTGTAATTATGAAGAAAGCCTTTACTTTCTTGGGGGTTTGTGAGGATTCGGCATGACATTTAAAATATATAGATGTGTGGTGGAGAATATCCTGGTTTATCCAGCTTGGTTTGGAAACACCATTTCCCTTGAACAGAAAATCTTTCAAAAAGTAATGGATATGGCCCAGTCCATCATGGGTAAAGCCCTCCCACCATTGAGCACATCTAGGTGAAGCATTGTTGCAGGAATGTAGCATCCATCATCAAAGACCCTCACCACCCAGGACATGCTCTCTTCTCACTGTTACCATCAGGGAGAAGGCACAGGAGCCCCAGGGCTCACACCACCAGGTACAGGAACAGTTATTACCCCTCAACCATCAGGCTCTTGAACCAAAGGGAATAACTTCACTCAAATTTACTTGCCCCATCATTGAAATGTTCCCACAACCAATTGACTCAATTTCAAGGACTCTTCATCTTATGTTCTCAATATTTATTGCTTTCTTGCTTATCTATCTATCCATCTATTTATTTATTATTTCTTTTTGCATTTGCACAGTTTGTTATCTTTTGCACTCTGGTTGAACGCCCAAGTTGCCACAGTCTTTCATTGATTGTATTATGGATTTATTGAGTATGCCCATGAGAAAGTGAATTTCAGAATTGCATATGGTGACATATATGTACTTTGATAATAAACTTACTTTGAACTTTGAGTCTGCTCCACCATTTTATCACCATTTTATCATGGTTGATCCATTTCCCTCTCAAACTAATTTTCCTGCCTTCTCCCCATAACCTTTCACACCCTGACTAATCAAGAATCAATCAACCTCTGCTTCAATTACACCTAATGACTTGGCCTCCACAGGTGCCTATGGCAACGAATTCCACAGATTCAGCACCCTCAGGCTAAAGAAATTCTTCCTCATCCCTGTTCTAAATGGTCGTCTCTCTATTTTGAGGCTGTGCCCTCTGGTCCTAGACTTCATCACCATAGAAACATCCTCTCCATATCCACCCTGTCTAGGCCTTTCAACATTCTATAGGCATCAATGAGATTCCCCACCTCATTCTTCTTGAATTCCAATGAGTACAGGCACAGAACCATCAAATGCTCCTCATATAACCCTTTCATTCCTGGAATCATTCTTGTGAACCTCCTCTGAATCCTTTCCAATGTCAGCACATCATTTCTTAGATAAGGGGACCAGAACTGCTCACAATACTCCAAGTGAGGCCTCACCAATGCCTTATAAAGCCTCAGCATCGCACTATTGCTTTTATATTCTAGTCTTCTTGAAATGAATGCTAATATTGCATTTGGTTTTCTCACCACCAACTCAACCTGCGTTAACCTTTAGGGAATCCTTCATGAGGACTCCCAAATCTCTTTGCACCTCTGATTTTTGAGTTTTTTGCCTATTTAGAAAATAGTCTATGCTTTTATTCCTTCTTCTGACACTATACTCCATCTGCCTCTTCTTTGCCCATTCTCCTAATCTGTCTAAGCCCTTCTGCAGTCTCTTTGCTTCATCAGAACTAGCTCACCCTCCACCCATCACAAAGCCATCAATTCCAACGTCCAAATCATTGACATATAACATAAAAGGAATCGGTCCCAACACTGACCCCGGAAGAACATCACTAGTCACCAGCAGCTAACCAGAAAAGACTCCCTTTATTCACACTCTTTGTCTGCTGCCAATCAGTCAATATCCAGTATCTTTCCTGTAATACCATGGGATCTTACCTTATTAAGCTGCCTCATGTGTGACACCTTGTCAAAGGCCATCTGTAAATCCAAGTACACAACATCCACTGATTCTCCTTTGTCTATCTTGCTTGTTATTTCCTAAAAGAATTCCAACAGATTCGTCAGGCAAGGTTTTCCCTACAGGAAACCATGCCAACTATGGCCTATCTTATCATGTGCGTTCAAGTACTCTGAGACCTCAAACTTAAAAATCAACTCCAACATCTTTCCAACCACTGAGGTCAGGCTACAGGCCTATCATTTCCTTTCTTCTGCCTTGCTTCCATCTTGAAGAGTGAAGCGACATTTGCAATTTTCCATTCCCCAAGAACTGCTCCAGAGACTGGGGTTCACTCCTGACTTTTGTTGCCAGCTCCCTGCAATGGTGTGCACTTCCCCAGATGCCCATGTTTCCTGCCTTGTTAACTTTCCAAAGAGTGGTACATTAACTGGCTATTCTAGAATGGCTTTCTGGGAGGGTGGGTGATAGGACGTGGGAGTGAGGGGTTATTCTTGCAGATATGAGAGGAAAACTGGGATTGATGTAGATGGGTGGTTGGTGTGGGGATGTGCACTGTGACTCTAGTGAATACACTCTACTTAGAATTTGAGATGTTGTTTAATAAGAAGCCACAACATTACTGTGGGAAATAAATGCTTCAGTGAAGGAAATAACATACAGTTATCTTTAAAAGACCGATTAGCCAGCAGGAAGCAGAAAGGAGGTATAAATGGATTCCTTTCTTGTCAACAAGTTGGAATAAGCACTATGATACAGGCATCTATCCTGGGGCCTTAACATATTATGATTTATTTAAGCACCAAAGTTATGGCTGCTGAATTTGCTGATGAGCCAGACAAAGACTGCAGTGATGACTGACTTTGTGGCTGTAGACTCATAAAACCATATATAACAATATAACAATTACAGCACGGAAACAGGCCATCTCTGCCCATCTAGTCCGTGCCGAACTCTTACTGTCACCTAGTCCCAACGACCTGCACTCAGCCCATAACCCTCCATTCCTTTCCTGTCCATATAGCTGTCCAATTTAACTTTAAACGACAACATCGAACCTGCCTCAACCACTTCTGCTGGAAGCTCATTCCACACAGCTACCACTCTCTGAGTAAAGAAGTTCACCTTCATGTTACCCCTAAACTTTTGCCCTTTAACTCTCAACTCATGTCCTCTTGTTTGAATCTCCCCCACTCTCAATGGAAAAAGCCTATCCACATCAACTCTATCTATCCCACTCATAATTTTAAATACCTCTATCAAGTCCCCCCTCAACCTTCTACGTTCCAAAGAATAAAGACCCAACTTGTTCAATCTTTCTCTGTAACTTAGGTGATGAAATCCAGGTAACAGTCTAGTAAATCACTGTACTCTCTCTATTTTGTTGACATCTTTACTATAATTCGGTGACCAAAACTGTACACAATATTCCAAATTTGGCCTCACCAATGCCTTGTCCAATTTCAACATTACATCCCAACTGCTATACTCAATGCTCTGATTTATAAAGGCCAGCATACAAAAGCTTTCTTCACCACCCTATCCACATGAGATTCCACCTTCAGGGAAATATGCACCATTATTCCTAGATCCCTCTGTTCTACTGCATTCTTCAATGCCCTACCATTTACCATGTATGTCCTATTTTGATTAGTCCTACCAAAATGTAACACCTCACATCTATCAGCATTAAACTCCATCTACCATCTTTCAGCCCACTCTTCTAACCGGCCTAAATCTCTCTGCAAGCTTTGAAAACCTACTTCATTATCCACAACTCCACCTATCTTAGTATCATCTGCATACTTACTCATCCAATTTACCACCCCATCATCCAGATCATTAATGTATGTGACAAATAACATTGGGCGCAGTACAGATCCCTGAGGTACACCACTAGTCACCGACCTCCAATCTGAAAAACAGTTATCCACCACTACTGTCTGGCGTCTCCCATCCAGCCACTGCTGGATCCATTTTCCTACTTCAATATTAATACCAAGCGATTGAACCTTCCTAACCAACCTTCCATGTGGGACCTTGTCAAAGGCTTTACTGAAGTCCATATAGACAACGTCCACCGCTTTACCCTCGTCAACTTTCCTAGTAACCTCTTCAAAAAATTCAATATGATTTGTCAAACATGACCTTCCATGCACAAATCCATGTTGACGGTTCCTAATCAGACCCTGTCTATCCAGATACGGTAATTATATATACCATCCCTAAGAATACTTTTCATCAAGTTACCCACCACTGACCTCAAACTCACAGGCTGATAATTGCTAGGTTTACTCTTAGAACCCTTTTTAAACAATGGAAAAACATGAGCAATACGCCAATCCTCCGGCACAATTCCAGTTTCTAATGACATTTGAAATATTTCTGTCAGAGACCCTGCTATTTCCACACTAACTTCCCTCAAGGTCCTAGGGAATATCCTGTCAGGACCCGGAGACTTATCCACTTTTATATTCCTTAAAAGCGCCAGTACTTCCTCTTCTTTAATCATCATAGTTTCCATAACTTCCCTACCTGTTTCTCTTATCTTACCCAATTCAATATCCTTCTCCTTAGTGAATACCGAAGAAAAATTATTCAGAATCTCCCCCATCTCTTTTGGCTCCACACATAGCTGTCCACTCTGATTACCTAAGGGACCAATTTTATCGCTCACTATCTTTTTGCTATTAATATAACGGTAGAAACTCTTGGGATTTATTTTCACTTTACTTGCCAAATCAACCTCATATCTTCTTTTAGCTTTTCTAATTTCTTTCTTAAGATTCTTTTTACATTCTTTATATTCCTCGAGCACCTCATATTCTCCATGCTGCCTATATTTATTGTAGATATCCCTCGTTTTCTGAACCAAGTTTCCAATATCCCTTGAAAACCAGGGTTCTCTCAAACTTTTAACCTTTCCTTTCATCCTAACAGGAACATAAAGATTCTGTACTCTCAAAATTTCACCTTTAAATGACCTCCATTTCTCTATTACATTCTTCCCATAAAACAAATTGTCCCAATCCACTCTTTCTAAATCCTTTTGCATCTCCTCAAAGTTAGCCTTTCTCCAATCAAAAATCTCAACCCTGGGTCCAGACCTATCCTTCTCCATAATTATATCGAAACTAATAGCATTGCGATCACTGGACCCGAAGTGCTCCCCAAAACAAACCTTCGTCATCTGACCTATCTCATTCTCTAACAGGAGATCCAACACTGCCCCTTCTCTAGTTGGTACCTCTATGTATTGCTGCAAAAGCTATCCTGCACACATTTTACAAACTCCAAACCATCCAGCCCTTTTACAGTATGGACTTCCCAGTCTATGTGTGGAGAATTAAAATCCCCACAATCACAACCTTGTGCTCAGAACAAATATCTGCTATCTCCTTACAAATTTGCTCCTCCATTTCTCGCTCTCCATTTGGTGGTCTATAATACACCCCCATAAGAGTTACTGCATCTTTCCCATTCCTCATTCCACCCAAATTGCTTCCCTAGATGAGCCCTAAACTCACTTCCCTAAACTTCTGTTTTTCCTTGTTTTTGTTGTTTGCATAATTTGTTTTTTCTCTCTGCACACTTATTGTTTGATGGTCTTCTGTTTTGAATGGGTTATACCGAGTTTCGTGGTCTTGCGGCTGCCTGTAAGGGGATAGATCTCAAGGTTGTTTGCAGTATACATACTTTGATAATAAATGGAGTTTGACTTTGACATTGAAAATAAGGAAGATATGAAGGGATGTGGATGAATTAAGAGAATGGGCCAAATATCTGGAGTTTAATGTGGGAAGATGTGAAAATGCTAATTTTGGAAGGAAAAAATAAAAGCAGATATATTTTATCTAAACCATATAACCATAAGACACAGGGGCAAAATTAGGCCACTTGGCCTATCGAGTCTTCTCCACCATTCAATCATGGCTGACCTTTTTCCCCCCTCCTCATCCTCACTCCCTGGCCTTCTCCCTGTAACCTTTGATGCCATGTCTAATCAAGAACCTATCAAGTTCTGCTTTAAATACACCAATGACCAGGTCTCCACAACTGCCTGTGGGAATAAAGTCCACAAATTCACCACCCTCTGTTTTAAATGGATGCCCCTCTATCCCTGAGGCTGTGCCCTCTCATCTTAGACTCTCCCACCAAGGGAAACATCCTTTTCACATCTACTCTGTATAGGCCTTTCAACATTCAAAAGGTTTCAATAAGATCCCCCCTCATCTTTCTAAATTCTAGTGAGTACAGATCCAGATCCAACAAGTGTTCCTCATATGATAACCCTTTCATTCCTGGAACCAACCTTGTGAACCTCCTCTGAACACTCTCCAATGCCAGCACATCTTTTCTTATATGAGGAGCCTTAAACTGTACACAGTACTCAAGGGGAGGCCTTACCAGTGCCTTATAAAGTCTCAGCATGACATTCCTGCTCTTGTATTCTCGACCTCTTGAAATGAATGCTAACATTGCATTTGCCTTCTTCACCACCGACTCTACCTGCAAGTTAACCTTTAGGTTGTTCTGCACAAGGACTCTCAAGTCCCTTTGAATCTCAGATTTTTTGATTTTTACTCAATTTAGAAAATAGTCTGTACATTTATTTCTTCTACCAATGTTCATGACCGTGCATTTTCCAACATTGTATTTCATTTGCCACTTTCTTGCCCATTTTCCTAATCTGACTAAGTCCTTCTTAACCCTACCTGTTTCCTTTACACTACCTGCCCTCCACCAATCTTTGTATCATCTGCAAACTTGGCAACAAAGACATCTATTCTATTATTTAAATCATTGATATACAGCATAAAAAGAAGTGGTCCCAACACCGACCTCTGCGGAACACCACTAGTCACTGGTAAGCAGCCTCATGTGTGGCACCTTGTCAAAGACCTCCTAAAAGTGCAAATATACAACATCCACTACATCTCCTTTATTTATCCTACTTGTAATCTCCTCAAAGAATACTAACAGTTTTGTCAGGCAGAATTTTCCCTTAAGGAAACCAGACTGACTTTGTCCTGTCCCAACTTGTGTCACCATGATATCATCCTTAACAATTGACTCCAACATCTTCCGAACCACTGAGGTCAGGCTAACTGGTCTATACTTTCCTTTCTGCTGCCTTCCTCCTTTCTTAAAGAGTGGCGTGACATTTACAATTTTCAGACCTCTGGCACGAAAGATTATTTCAAATGCCTCCACAATCTCTACCACTACCTCTGTCAAAACCCTAGGGTGCAGTTCATCTGGTCCAGGTGACTTCTGTACCATTAGGTCTTTCAGCTTTTTGAGCACCTTCTCCCTTGTAATGGTAACTGCACCCACTTCTCTTTCCTCACACGCTCCAACATCTCGCACACTACTATTGTCTTCCACGGTGTAGACTGATGCAAGATACTCATTTAGTTCATCTGCTATCTCCTTGTCCCCCGTTATTATTTCTCTGGCCTCATTATCTAGCAGTCCTATATCAACTCTCATCTATTTTAATGTTTTTTACATACTTGAAACAGCTTTTACATTCCACATTAATATTGTTTGCTAGTTTGCTTTCATATTTCATCTTTTCCCTCCTAACGACTCTTTTAGTTGTTCTCTGTAGGATTTTAAAAGCTTCTAAATACTGTCTGCCCAATAATTTTTGCTTTGTTGTATGCCTTCTCTCTTGCTTTTATATTAACTTTGACTTCCTTTGTCAGCCACAGTTGTACTATTTAAGTATTTCTTTGTTTTTAGAATACATCTATGCTGCAACTTCCTCATTTTTCCCAGAAACTCACACCATTGCTGCTCTGCTGTTGTCCCTGAAGGCATCTCTTTCCAATTTACTTTGGCCAACTCCTCTCTCATGCCACTGTAATTTCCTTTACTCCACTGAAATACTGCTACATCAGACTTTACTTTCTCCCTATCAGATTTCAAGTTGAACTCAATCATATCATTGTCTCCTAAGGGTTCTTTTACCTTAAGCTCCCTAATCACCCCCAGTTCTATCTGATCCCCTGGTGGGCTCAATGACAAACTAAAATGTGATCTCATAGGCATTCAACAAACTCACTTTCTTGAGATCCACTACCAACTCAATTTTCCCAGTTGACCTGCATGCTGAAATCTCCCATGACTATCATAGCATTGCACTTTTGACATGCCTTTTTTATTCCCTGTTGTAAACTGTGTTCTACATCCCAGCCATTGTTGGGAGGCCTGTGTATAACTGCCATCAGGGTCCTTTTACCCTTGCAGTTTCTTAACTCAACCCACAAGGATTCAACATCTTCCGATCTGATGTCACATCTTTCTACTGATTTGATGCCATTCTTTACCAACAGAGCCATGCCTCCCCCTCTGCCTCCCTTCCCATCCCTCCCATATAACATGTAACCTTGAACATTCAACTCCCAACTACAACCATCCTTCAGCTGCAATTTTGTGATGGCCATAACATCATATCTGACAATCTGTAATAGTGCAATAAGATCATCCACCTTATTTCTTATAACTTTGTGCATTGAGATATAACACTTTGAGTACTGTATTTTCTACCCTTCTTGATTCTGCATCCCCAATGCAATGATACTGACCGGGCTGGCTGCAGTTTTGTCCCTTCGTTTGCCTGACCTTCCTGACAGTCTGACTGCACACTATCTTTGCTTTTTCGCCATCTGTCCTATCCTGAGTTGCATCACTTCGGATTCCACCCTCCTGTCAAATTACTTTAAACCCTCCCCAACAGCACTAACAAACCAGCCCATAAGAATATTGGCCCCTCTAGGGTTCAGCTGCAAGCCGTCACTTATGAACAGGTCATATCTGCCCCTGAAGTGATCCCAATGATCCAAGAACTTGAAGCCCTGCGCCCTGCACCAGCTTCTCAGCCACTCATTAATCTGCCAAATCATCCTGTTTCTACCCTCACTGGCATGTGGCACAAGCAGCAATCCAGAAATTACGACCCTGGAAGTCCTACTTCTCAGCTTTCTACCTCGCTCTCAAAATTCTCTTTTCAGAACCTCCTTGCTTTTCCTTCCTATGTCACTGGTACCAATATGTACCAAGACATCTGGCTGCTTTCCCTTCTCCTCCAAAATGCTGTGGATGTGATCCGAAATGTTCCTGAACCTGGCACCTGAGAACATTCTGGTGACCCATTCACATGCACAGGATCTCCTGTTTGTTCCCCTGACTTTGAGTCCCCCCATCACCACTACTTCCCTCTTCTCCCTCTTTCCCTTCTGCACCTTGGTCCTATGCTCAGTGCCAGTAACCTGGTCTCCATGGCATTCCCCAGGGAGGTCATCCCCCACAACAGTATCCAAAGCAGTGATAGATTGCACACATCTGAGGTGCAGAGGAATCTGGGCCCATCATTTACAAAAGATAATTTTGCAGGTTATTGTTTATGGCAATGAGAACTAATTACAAAAGTAGGGAGGTTACATAGATCATTTGTTGAGGGTAAACCTGGAATACTGTGTACAGCACAGGTATCCTTATATAAGAAAGGATATACTGTAAATGATATTTGGAATGGACAGGTGACTTATGAGGAACTGATAGGCAGGCTTCTTGTATTCACCAGAATTTAGAAGACTGAGAGAGTACTTGATTGGAACATATGAGATCCTGAGGGATCTCAAATGTGAATATATAGAATGTCTCCTTGTGTGGGGAAATCCTGAGTTAGGAGTTACAGTTTAAAATTAAGGGATCACCCATATATGGCAGAGATGAGGTGATTATAGCAGTGGCAAGATACGGTAAAATATTGCTTGTTGTCTTGGAACATCCCTCTGGAATTAGAGGGTTTCCAGCATTTGAAACCATAGCCATTTTCTCCTTTTTTTGGTCTCCGTTTGTTTTTGCCAACCATGACTCCCAAGTAGATTACCTTATCCTGCATGAAAGCTTAATTGCTTTGCACTGAAGAACATTATGAACATGGTGCAGCCCTTTGAGGAAGTCATTAACATTTCTATTGTAATCAGCATTTCATCCTGATGGCAATGGAAATATTAATGGCATTCTCAAAATAGACAGTAATGGATAAATATGGTGAATGCTGGACAACAACCTTTGATGGCTGTCTGAAATATGTTTGGACTGATTTCATCCTGTTTGACAGCAATATGGCCCCTTGTATGTTTTCATTGACGATGACACTGACTCACTGCATTTCCATTTAAGTAGATGTAATATTGAAAGAAAATACTGGAAATTATAAAATGTTTGACAGTTTCTGTGCAATGGGAAACAGGTTCAAGTCTGGGTCATGTGGCTATTCCTTCATGTTCTGGTGCTCAAAGTTCAAAAATAAGACCGACAAACACCCAGTGCACAGAAAATAAAACAAATCGTACAAACAATTAAAGGCATGTGGCATTCAGAACTAAAATTCACAAAAGTGAGTTCACAGTCACAAAGCCAGTCATCACTTCAGCCAGTCCAGGAGCCAGTTAATTGCAGCCACAGCTTTGTTCGGCGCAAAGACGAGTAAACCGTTCAAACAGCGAGCTGAACACCATCCCACCCCTCACCTCCGACACCCTGACCTTTTCAGTCTGGCCCTGTACTTAAATCAGTGGGTCGTTCTTCGCTCTCAGACCTGGAGACCCGGGCTCTGCCGCTTCAATGCGCTGTCGGGCTTGGCCCTGCTGCTTTGATTCAGCACATACCCCATCTGGCCGTGCACTTCAATCAGTCAAACATCAGCTTGTCCCTTGCCCTTGGGCTCAGGCCCTGCCACCTCGTCTCTGGCTCGTCTCAGATCATCTCAGATGGTGAGCTCCTGGTTTTTACAATGAGTTACACAGAGGTTACAACACAAGAGAAGGTCATTTGCCCCACCCAGGCTGACATTGTGTTTTATACCAGCTTTCTCTCACTCATCTTCATCTGCCCAGTTAAGAAAACACAGTCCTCTTGCTTTCCCTTCAAACCACCTATGCTGTTTTCTCAAACAGCTCTCAAAAGCTAATAAAGATTGGCTTTATTTGTTACATGTATAGTTCATAAAAATATATGTACAATGAAATGTGTTGTTTGACTCGAATCAAACCAATGAGAATTGTGCTATTCACCATGTTCTGGCATCAACCTATCATACCCAGGACTTAATAACCCTAATCTGTATGTTTTTGGAAGATGAGAGGAAATGGGAGCACCCGGAGAACAAACGGCATAAATCAAGTCCCAATCAGTGACTGTCATAACCACTACAGTAGTGTCCTTATGATGGTTCCTTCCTGTTATTACAATTCCTCGATGAAAAGCTTTTTGCTGTTTTCAAATATATTACTCTATATCTGTGACATCTTTTTCTCTTTTGACAAGTAGGTGCTTCTTCATCAGTCCTCTTGACTTACTTATATTAACATCCTCAGTCATGTCTTGCTGTGTCCATCTGCTGAAAGGTTAGTCTTCCCTGGTAATTATCACTTTGCTGTTCTAGCACCATTGGGCATTCGCTTTCTATGTATGCTAATCACACAGAACTGTGCCCAGTGCCACAGACTACAGCTCAGCATTCAATACTGTCATCCCCTCAAAACTAATCAATAAGCTTCAAGACCTAGGCTTCAATATCCCCTTGAGCAACTGGATCCTTGATTTCCTCACTTGTAGACCCTAGTCAGTTCAGATTGGCAACAACATCTCCTCCACAGTCTCTTTCAGCACTGGTGAACCACAAGGCTGGGGGATTAGCCCCCTGCTCTACTCAATTTCTACTTACGACTGTTCTGTACAACTCCAAAGCCATATTTATGTTTGCTGACAACATCACTGCCATTGGCTGGATCAAAGGAGGTGTAAATTAGCATTTAGGAGGCAGATTTGAGTGGTGCCACAACAACAGCCTCTCACTCAATGTCAGCAAGACCAGGGAGCTGATTATTGACTTCAGGAGGAAACCAAAGGATCATGAGGGATTAGAGGTGGAGAGGGTTACCAACTTTAAACTCCTTGCTGTTTTCACTTCAGAGGATCTGTGGAGGGTCCAGCAAGTAAGTACAATTACAAGGACAGCATGGCAGCACCTCTACTTCCTTAGAAGTTTGCAAAAATTTGGCATGACATCTAAGACTTTGACAAATTTCTTGTAAATGTGTGGTGGAGAGTATACTGACTGTTTGCATCACCAATGCTTTTCAAAGGAAAAGCCTTCAGAAAGTAATGGAAGTGGCCCAGTCCATCATAGATAATGCCCTCCCCATCACCGAGCACATCTACAAGGAGCACTGTTGCAGGAAAGCAGCAGCCATCATCAGGGCCCCCCACCACCCCCACCACTCCTTTCTCACTGTTGCCATCAGGAAGTAGGTACAGGAGCCTCAGAACTCACATAGCCAGGTTCAGGAACAGTTATTACCCCTCAGTCATCAGGCTCTTGAAACGGAGGGGATAACTTCATTCAACTTCATCTGCCCCATCACTGAACTGTTCCTACAACCAACTGTCTTGCTAATTCATCACCACCTTTCATTTGACCAACAACAGTGGTGTCAGCAGCAAATTTAAATATGGTTTTGGAGCTGTGCTTAGCCACGCAGTTTTAAGTGTAAAGCAAATAGAGCAGAGGACTAAGCCCACAGTGTTGTGGTTCACCTGTGCTGATGGAGACTGCGGAGGAGGTGTTGTTGCCAATCCGAACTGCCTGGGGTCTGCAAGTGAGGAAATTGAAGAATTCCACAGGGAGGTATTGAGGCCTAGGTCTTTAAACTTATAGATTAGTTTTGAGGGGATGATAGTATTGAGCTGTAGTTGATAAAGGGCATTGATGTATACATCCGTGCTGTCCAGATGTTCCAGAGTAATTGTGGCATTGTAAAGGTAATGTGATGTTTACAGATGCTGGTTAAGGAGTAATTTTTAATCCTGGACTTCCAGAAAGATGGCGGTGTGCTTAGACATGGCAGCTCCTACAGGGTCATTCGAAGGTGTTATTGTCTTTTTTTAACCTATTTTTTGTGATCACAAGACCGTGCTGGACATTAAGAACTTAATGTACTGCAGGTCAACCCCACCAGCGAGTTGTTCATTGGAGAAGAAATTGAAGGAGCTGGAGTGTGCAGACCATGATGCTGCCTGCGTCCGAGGAGCCGGTATGCAGGCTAGCAGCGAGTGATTGTCTTGGTCACGTTTCCTCTGATTGCAAGGCCTTGTTAATCTGGAATGCTGCAAGTCTATCTCACGGGTTTACTGCTGGACCATAAGGCTATAAGATATAGAAGCAGAAGTAGGCCATTCAGCCCATCGAGTCTGCTCTGCCATTCAATCATGGGCTGATCCAATTCTTCCAGTCATCCCCCTCTCCTGCCTTCTCTCCATACCCTTTGATGCCCTGGCTAATCAAGAACCTATCTATCTCTGCTTTACTTGCAACCAATGACTTGGCCTCCACAGCTGCTTGTGGCAACAAATTCCACAGATTTACCACCTCTGACTAATGTAATTTCTCCGCATCTCAGTTCTAAATGGACATCCTTCAATCCTGAAGTCGTTCCCACTTGTCCTAGGCTTCCCTACCATGGGAAATAACTTTGCCATATCTAAACTGTTCAGGCCTTTTAATATTTGGAATGTTTCTGTGAGATCCCCCCTCATGCTCCTGAACTCCTTTTTTTTTTACAAAATTCTTTATTACAAATGTCGGTGCTATACAATATTTACAAACCCAGTGACTAACATATTTACTACACTACAAACAGATAATACATCTTAAACCAATATATTGCCATCCTCATCAATGATGGCATTTACACCCCGCGGAGCCCAACGGTCCCGGAACACCTCTACGGTCGCCGTGGACTGTGCGTATTCCTTTTCAATGTTCACCCGGGCACGAACATACCCCCTAAACATAGCCAGGCAGTCCGCCCGGGGAGAACCTCCTGCCACCCTTTTCCAGGAGCCACGGATGGCAATTTTCGCCAGCCCCAGGAGCAAGTTGACAAGGACATCCTCATCCCTCTGTGCCCCCCTCCTTACTGGATGACCATATATAAATAGGGTGGGACTGAAATGCAACCAGAAGGCGAGAAGCAGCCCACGCAAAAACGCGAAAAGGGGCTGCAGCCTCACACACTCCACGTACATGTGGTACACGGTCTCCTCCAGCCCGCAGAAGTGACACGCGGCTGGGAGATCCGTGTACAGACTGAAGAACTTATTGCAGGGCACCGCTTTATGCAGCACCCTCCAGCCGAGATCCCCAAGGTGCATGGGGAGGACTCCCTTGTAAAGGGACTTCCATTGGGGACCCCCCTCACCTCCAGGTGGAAAGACCGACCGAAAGAACTCCAGGGGATACTACCCAAGAGCTGCCAGACATTCCTCATATGGTAACCCTTTCATTCCTGGAATCATTCTCGTGAATCTTCTCTGAACCCTCTCCAATTTCAGTATATCCTTTCTAAAATAAGGAGCCCAAATCTGCACATGATTCTCCAAGTATGATCTCACGAGTACCTTATAGAGCCTCAACATCACATCTCTGCTCTTATATTCAATACCTCTAGAAATGAATGCCAACATTGCCTTCTTCACAACCGACTCAACCTGGAGGTTAACTTTTAGGGTATCTTGCACAAGGACTCCCAAGTCCCTTTGCATCTCTGCATTTTGAATTCTCTCCCCGCCTAAATAATAGTCTGCCCATTTATTTCTTCCACCAAAGTGCATGACCATACACATTCCAACATTATATTTCATTTGTCACTTCTTTGCCCATTCCCTTAAACTATCTAAGTCTCTCTGCAGGCTCTCTGTCTCCTCAACACTACCCGCTCCTCCATCTATCTTCGTACCATCAGCAAATTTAGGCACAAATCCATTAATCCCATAGTCCAAATCATTGACATACATCATAAAAGCAGTGGTCCCAACACCAACCCCTGTTGAACTCCACTGGTAACCGGCAGCCAGCCAGAATAGGATCCCTTTATTCCCACTCTCTGTTTTCTGCCAACCAGCCAATGCTCCACCCATGCTAGTAACTCCCCCGTAATTCCATGGGCTCTTATCTTGCTAAGCAGCCTCATGTGTGGCACCTTGTCAAAGGCCTTCTGAAAATCCAAGTACACCACATCTACAGCATCTCCTTTGTTCTACCCTGCTTGTAATTTCCTCAAAAAATTGCAGTAGGTTAGTCAGGCAGGATTTTCCTTTCAGGAAACCATGCTGGCTTTGACCCATCTCATTATGTGCCTCCAGGTACTCCACAATCTCATCCCTAACAATCAATTCCGACAACTTCCCAACCACTGATGTCAGGCTAACAGGTCTATAGTTTCCCTTCTGCTGCCTCCCACCCTTCTTGAATAATGTAGTAACATTTGCAATTTCCCAGTCATCCGGTACAATGCCAGAATCTATCGATTCTTGAAAGATCATTGTTAATGCCTCTGCAATCTCTCCAGCTACTTCCTTCAGGACCCGAGTGTGCATTCCATCAGGTCCATGAGATTTATCCACCTTCAAACCATTAAGCTTCCTGAGCGCCTTCTCAGCTGTAATTTTCACTGCACATACTTCACTTCCCTGACACTCTTGAATGTCCGGTATACTGCGGATGTCTTCCACTGTGAAGACTGCTGCAAAATACGCACTCAGTTCCTCTGCCATCTCTGCATCTCTCATTAAAATAACTCCAGCATCATTTTCTTTTGGTCCTATATCTACCCTCAACTCTCTTTTACCCTTCATATACTTAAAAAAGCTTTTAGTATCTTCTTTGATATTAGTCGCCAGCTTCCTTTCATAATTCATCTTTTTCTTCCAAATGACCTTCTTAGTTTCCTTCTGAAAGTTTTTAAAAGCTTCCCAATTCTCTACCTTCCCACTAGCTTTGGCTTACTTGTATGCCCTCTTTTTTGCTTTTACTTTGGCTCTGACTTCACTTGTCAGCTTCTTCCATTTGAAAATTCCTTCTTATTTAGAATATATCTGTCTTGCACTTCCCTCATTTTTCGCAGAAACTCCAGCCATTGCTGCTCTGCTGTCCTTCCTGTTAGTGTCTCTTTCCAGTCAACCTTGGCCAGTTCCCCTCTCATGCCATTGTAGTTTCCTTTATTCCACTGAAGTACCAACATATTGGAATTTAGTCTCCTTCTCAAATTTCAAAGTGAACTTGATCATACTGTGTTCACTGCTCCCTAAGGTTTCCTTAACCTTAAGCTCTCTTATCACCTCCAGATCATTGCACAACACCCAATCCAGCACAGCCGATCCCCTAGTGGGCTCAACAACAATCTGTTCTCAAAAGCCATCCTTTATACATTCTACAAATTCTCTCTCTTGAGGTCCAGTACTGGCCTGGTTTTCCCAATCCACTTTCATGTTAAAATGATTGTCATGACCTTGTAGCGGCGTGCTACATACAGCGCTAGAATAACGACACGTAGTTGGTGAGTTGTAGTTGCAAAAAAGAGAGCTTCAAACTTTATTCAAACTTCGCGGCTCCTTTAAAGCCTTCCCGTTCCCGCACTCCCTGGGGCGGGACTGCTGTGGGGAATATATATTTGCGGACCCTTCCCGCGCGCGGAATTTTCCCCCTGCTGATGAAGATGGCCTGGCACCCTTTTTGGGGCCGGCCTCTTTGCCGGCACTCGCCGGTTCATGTGTGCTAGAAAATGGGTCACCACATAACTCCCCCCCAAGAACCGGCGATACATCCCCCAATGTCCGCAGTCTGGATTGGCCTCTGTTTGGGAGGTCTGCCTCTGCGCCGCGGTGCCTGAGCCCGGACCGGCTGTGCCAAGTCCACATGGGCTGGTTTGAGTTGGTCCACCGTGAAAACCTCCTCTCTCCCCCCAGTGTCCAGCACGAACGTGGACCCGTTGTTCCTGATCATCTTAAACGGCCCCTCGTAGGGCCGCTGTAGCGGTGCCCGGTATCCGCCCCATCGTAGAAAAAGAAACTTACAGTTCTGCAGGTCTTTGGGTACGCAGGTCGGGCTCTGTCCATGCTGTGAAGTGGGTATGGGAGCCAGGTTACCGAGCCTCTCACGTAGTCTGTCCAGGATTGCTGCGGGTTCTTCCTCTTGCCCTCTTGGGGCTGGTATGAACTCTCCTGGGACGACCAGGGGTGCGCCGTACACCAACTCGGCCGACGAGGTGTGCAGATCCTTCTTGAGCGCCGTGCGGATTCTGAGCTGGACCCAGGGAAGTTCGTCCACCCAGTTAGGCCCTTCCAGGCGGGCCATGAGAGCCGACTTCAGGTGACGGTGGAAACGCTCCAGTAGTCCGTTTGACTGTAGGTGGTAGGCAGTTTTGTGGTGTAGCTGTGTTCCTAAAAGGCTGGCCATAATTGACCACAGGCTGGAGGTGAACTGGGCGCCTCTGTTGGAGGTAATGTGGGCCGGTACCCCGAAGCGGGCTACCCAGGTTGCGATCAGTGCTCGGGCGCAGGATTCGGAGGTGGTGTCGGTGAGCAGGACTGCCTCTGGCCATCTGGTGAACCGGTCTATCATAGTTAGGAGGTACTGTGCTCCTCATGTCACTGGCAGGGGCCCCACGATATCCACATGAATGTGGTCGAACCTCTGGCGGATGCGTTCGAACTGCTGCATCGGAGCCTTGGTGTGCCGCTGCACCTTGGCCGTTTGGCACTGCATGCACGTTTTGGCCCATTCACTGACCTGTTTACGAAGCCCATGCCACACGAACCTGTTGGAGATCAGCCGGACAGTTGTCATGATGGAGGGGTGTGCTAAGTTGTGAATGGACTTGAAGACTCGCTGCCGCCAGGCTGCTGGGACGACGGGGTGGGGTTGGCCGGTAGCTACATCACACAGTAGGGTCCTCTCACCTGGGCCTACGAGGAGGTCTTGGAGCCGAAAACCGGAGACTGCAGTAGGGATCTCATCGTCTGCCCGCTGTGCCTCCGCCAGCGCTGCACAGTCCACTCCCTGGGACAGGGCCTGTATGGTCGGTCTGGATAGTGCGTCCACCACGACATTGTCCTTTCCCGAGACATGCCGGATGTCCGTCGTGTACTCAGAGATGTAGGACAGATGTCGCTGCTGGCAGGATGACCAGGGGTCGGACACCTTCATGAGCGTAAGGTAAGCGGTTTGTGGTCTGTGAATGTGGTGAAGGGCCTACCTTCTAAGAAGTACCTGAAATGCCGGATTGCCAGGTATAGTGCCAATAGCTCCCGGTTGAAAGCACTGTATTTGAGTTCGGGTGGTCATAGGTGTTTACTGAAGAACGCCGGGGGTTGCCAGCGACCCTCGATGAGTTGCTCCAGCACTCCACCAACTGCTGTGTTGGATGCGTCTACCGTGAGGGCAGTAGGAACGTCCATTCTGGGGTGCACTAGCATCGCGGCGTTTGCCAAGGCTTCTTTGGTTTTAACGAAAGCGGCCGCGGCTTCTTCGTCCCAGGTAATGTCCTTGCCCTTACCCGACATTGGGGTGAACAGGGGGCGCATGATTTGGGCTGCTGAGGGGAGGAAATGGTGGTAGAAATTCACCATACCCACGAATTCCTGCAGGCCTTTGGTTGCGTTGGGTTGGGGGAAGTGGCGGACCGTGTCTACCTTGGCGGGCAGAGGGGTTGCCCCATCTTTAGTAACCCTGTGGCCCAGGAAGTCGATGGTGTTGAGTCCGAACTGGCATTTGGCCGGGTTGATTGTAAGGCCAAATTCGCTCAGTCGGGCGTAGAGTTGACAGAGGTGGGACAGATGCTCCTGATGACTACTGCTGGCTATGAGGTTGTCGTCCAAATAGATGACTGCAAAGTCCAGGTCGCGTCCCACCACGTCCATTAGCTGTTGGAAAGTCTGTGCAGCATTCTTTAGGCCAAACAGCATTCGGAGGAATTCGAAAAGGCCGAATGGGGTGATGAGTGCTGTTTTGGGGATGTTGTCCGGATGTACCGGGATTTGATGGTATCCCCGGACGAGGTCTACCTTGGAAAAGATCCTTGAGCCGTGTAGGTTTGCTGCAAAGTCTTGAATGTGCAGCACAGGGTAGCGGTCTGGCGTTGTAGCCTTGTTCAGCCTGCGGTAGTCGCCACATGGTCTTGGGCACCATGTGCAGGGGGGAGGTCCATGCGCTGTCGGACCATCGTATGATCCCCAATTCCTCCATCTTCTTGAACTCTTGACAGTTGGAGCTTGTCTGGTGGGGAGCCTTCGAGCACGGGCGTGGAGGAGTGGTCCCTGGGTCGGGATGTGGTGCTGTACTCCGTGTCTGGGCATGGCTTCCGTGAACTGTGGTGTCAGAACTGATGGGAAATCCTCCAGGACCCTGGTGAATTTGTCGTCGGACAGCGTCATGGAGTCCAGGTGTGGGGCTGGCAACTTGGCTTCACCCAGGGAGAACGTTTGAAAAGTCTTAGCGTGGACTAGTCGCTTCCCTTGCAGGTCGACCAGCAGGCTGTGGGCTCGCAGAAAATTGGCCCCCAGGAGTGGTTGGGCCATGGTAGCCAGTGTGAAGTCCCACATGAACCGGCTGGAGCTGAGCTGTAGCCGCACTGTGTGGGTGCCATAGGTCCATATTGTGCTGCCATTAGCGGCCCTCAGGGTGGGTCCCGGTTCTCTGTTGCGGGTGTCGTAACTCTTTGGAGATAAGACGCTGATCTCCGCTCCAGTGTCGACCGAAAAGCGACGTCCCGACTGCTTGTCCCAGACATACAGGAGGCTGTCCTGATGGCCAGCCGCCGTAGCCATCAGCGGCAGCAGGCCCTGGCATTTCCCCGGAATTTGCAGGGCAGTCTGCAGCGGCAGTCCTCTGTGCCCCACCACTGGTGGTAGAAGCACCATTGTTCGTTGGGCTCCTCACTCCCATCGCCGGGTTTTGAAGGCTTTGCTGCCGGGCCTGGTCTGGTCTGCCATTGGGTACGCAGCTTGGTGATCTGTGCGACGGTCGCCCCTCTCTCCATCTTGGCATTCCACAGTGCATCCGCCCAGGACGCCACCTCCCGGGGGTCGCTGAAATCTGCGTCGGACAGCAGCAGGCGTATGTCCTCGGGCAGTTTCTCTAGGAACACCTGCTCAAACATGAGGCAGGGTTTGTGTCCTTCAGCCAGGGCCAGCATCTCGTTCATTAATGCTGACGGTGGCCTGTCTCCCAAACCATCCAGGTGCATTAAGCGGCGTGCTCGTTCGCACCGTGAGAGTCCAAAAGTCTTTATGAGCAGGGCTTTGACTGCTGTGTATTTGCCGTCCTTCAGGGGTGACTGTATAAACTGCTCAACTTATGCAGTTGTCTCCTGGTCAAGGGAGCTCAGCACGTAGTAGTAGCGAGTGGACTCCGAGGTTATCTGCCGAATGTGGAATTGTGCTTCTGCTTGTTCGAACCATAAGCGGAGTCGCAGCGTCCAGAAGCTTGGCAGTTTTAACGAAACTGCATGAACAGATGCGGCGTCGGTCAACTCTGGTCCAAATATCGTTTGGGCCGTCGGGGTCACCAATTGTAGCAGTGTGCTACACACAGCGCTAGAATAACGATACGTAGTCGGTGAGTTGGAGTTGTGATAAAAGAGATTTATTCAAACTTCTCGGCCTCCTTTAAAGCCTTCCCGTTCCCGCCCTCCCTGGGTGGGACTGCTGTGGGGAATGCATATTTGCAGACCCTTCCCGCACGCGGGATTTTCCTCCTGCTGGTGACATTGACCTGGCGCCCTTTTTGGGGCCGGCCTCTCTGCCGGTGCGCGCCGGTTCGTGTGTGCTAGAAAGTGGGTTGCCACAACCTTCTCTTTCTGACACGCCTTTTCTATCTCCTGCTGTAATTTGTAATCCACATCCTGGCTGCTGTTTGGAGGCCTGTATACAACTGCCATTAGGGTCCTTTTACCTTTGCCATTTCTTAACTGAACCCATAGAGACACTACACCTTCCGATCCTATGTCATCCCTTTCTAATGATTTCATATTTTTTTTATACACAGGGCCACACCATCCCCTCTGCCTACTAACCTATCTTTCCAATACCCGGCATATCCTTGGATATTCAGCTCCCAATGGCAGCCATTCTTTAGCCATGTTTCAGCATGGGAGCTGCAGGACCTCGGTTTAGAGCCACCAGGAGAGAGGCATCCAAGTTGGTGCACTCCACTGGAGTACTGGAGTTGGTGTGGTGTAGTGTCCAAGCTGGAGTCAGAGCTGTCCTCCACTATTCACTCAGCGGAAGACTCACCGTATTGTGTTTGACTGGAGACTGCTGTAACATTCATAGGCTTCGGGACCTGGACTATATTTTTTTGTGTGACTGTATTTTATTTCTATCTTACTTGTGCTCTGTGTGCCTTGTGCTGTATATGGCCGTTTGTGCTGTGTTTGCACCTTAGCTCCAGAGTAATTCTGTTTTCATTTATCTGTGTTCATGGTATTCATGTATGGTTGAATGACAATTTAACTTGAACTTGAACTTTTGGTGAGAATGCATGGAAACTTCCATGAACTATGTCAAACAGTTTAGTTCGACATCCCATCTGAAATGTGGCACTTCCAACTTTTCAGTACTCCTCTGGTGTTGCTCTAGAGGATCAGTATGTCAGCTGAGGTTCAATATATAGTAGAACAGAAAGATCTGGGAATAGGGATCCAAAATTCCTTGAAAATGGAGTCACGGGTAGATAGGGTCATAACAAGAGCTTTTGGCACATTGGCCTTTGTAAATCAAAGTAATGAGTTCAGGAGATGGAATGTTATGTTGAAGTTGTATAAGACATTGCTGAGGCCTAATTTGTAGTATTGTGTGCAGTTTTGCTCACTGAACTACAGAAACGATATCAATAAGATTGAATGAGTACAGCAAACCTTTAAAAGAATGTTGCTGGGTCTTGAGGACCTGAGCTATATGGAAAGATTGAATAGGTTAGGGCTTTTTGTTCCTTGGAGTGGAGGAGAAAGAGGGGAGATTTGACAGAGAAATACAAAATTATGAGGGGTATAGAGAGGATAAATGAAAGCAATCTTCTCCCCACTGAGGTGGAGTGAAACTAGGACTAGAGGTCATAGGTTAAGGATGAAAGGTAAAATATTTAGGGGAACCTGAGGGAGAACATTTTCACTCAGAGGGCGGTGAGAGTGTGGAATGAGCTGCCAGCACAAGTGGTGGATGTGGGTTCAATTTCAACATTTAAGAATAGTTTGAAGAAGCACTTGTATGGGAGAGGTATGGAGGGCTATGGCCCATGTGGAGATTGATGGGACTAGTCAGACTAGTTTAACACAGAATAAATGAATCAAAGGGTCTGTTGTGTTCTATGACTGTCTGACTTGAACATATCTTAAAAGTTTATTCCCAATATCATGGACAGAGATTTCAAAATAAGCAGGGCAGTTTATGCTGACAGGTTCCAACTTTTCTTAACATCCTCAAGGTTGTTATGAACCATTTGTAGACACTCAATAGAGTTTAATGCACAATCTAAAAACAGCAATCATCTGCTGTAAAATCCCTGCATAGCTGACTGCAATGTTTCTTGCTGTCATTCAGAGCAATGAATATTTGTCAAGTCAAGATTATTACAGCACTGAAATCCTTTACTGAAGACGTCCGAGTGAGGGATTGATGGTTGGCAGTGAGCATTGATTGAAGCCATATCATTCGTCTCTAATAACATCCTATTCATAACGCGTGCTCAATATGCTCACCATATTGTTGAGAGTCAGATACTTCATCATTCGAATGTTATATAGTGCAGAGAGTTTGCTTGGCATTGCTTTTCCAACATTTCCCTGTGCATTTGTATCAAATGTCCTTCCAGTACAAGAGAAGTAATGTTGCGTTAAAGAAATAAGAAAAATGTGCAAGAAAACAGTTCCATTTATGTAAATATAATTAGTGTAATTCTAATTCTGAATCAAGCTAACTAATTGAAATAGCAAGATGTTTTCAATGCCAATTCAGATAGGTAATGAAGAAAATTTAAAAATAGTAATACCAGTGTCAGTACCTCCAGTTGAACTCTGTCATTTTATGTGTTTCCCCAGCTGTCAGTCTGTGGTTTTGTATTGCCATGTGCTCCTGTCTCTACTGCTGCTCTACTCCGGCCCCTGTATTACTGAGTACTCTGCCTCTCACCTGTTTCTCATTATTACCTGTTTTGCTGCCACCTGTGTCTCATTGTGCTTTACCTGTCATCTGCCTCTCTGTTTATTGCTCAGTGTATTTCAGTCCTGTGTTTTCACCTGTACATTGCTAGATTGTGCCAGTGAATTTTTTTTGAGCCTTTCCAGCATTTGTCTCTGTACTCCCTCCATCCGAATATTGACTCTGCCTGTTTCCTGATTCTGGTTTTTGCATTTCTCTGGATGTTTTGATCTCTGCCTGAACTTTGATGCTGACTTTGTTTACACCTTGGGATTTGTTACTCAATTAATATCACTGTGTGCACAGTACTGGGTCTGTGATTGGATCCCTGCTCCAGTGCCCTGACAGTATAATCTGGCCAGAATGAATCCAGCAGACTCTGGTCATCTGAGAGCTGCCCTGGAACAACAGGGAGTGATGCTGGTGGGATTCCAGAACCAGCTGGACTTTGTGTTCAGGGCAGTGGAGTTGTCTTCTGCCAATGTAGCTGATCTTGTGGCCCAGACTCAGTCACTCCAGCCGTCCCAGAGCACCCATCAACATTCTGTGACTGCACCTTCTGCCTTGCCCTCCGTGTTCTCGCTTACTCCTCCCGCCCAAGAGCCCCGACTGCCTCCTCCAGAAAAGTACACGGGTGAGCCCAGTACCTGCCGCTCTTTTCTTTCCCAGTGCACCCTCATTTTTTGAATTACAACCAACAACCTTTCCGACTGATCAAGCCAAGGTGGCCTATGTCATCATCCAACTATCTGGTCGGGCGAGAGAATGGGGAAAAGCCGTCTGGGAGGCAGGCTCCCCTTTCTGCAGTAGTTTTCAGTTATTTTCTGAGGAGATTAAAAAAAAGCATTTGATCGCTCCAAACATGGGAGAGAGGGTGCTCGTGAAATGCTGCACATGCACCAGGGTGCAGATCTGTGTCAGATTATGCCATTGAGTTCCAGACCCTTGCCACCTTCAGCGGCTGGAACTCGGAGGCATAGTACGACACCCTCCTGAATGGCCTCTCCGAATACAAAGATGAGCTGGTCACCCAGGACCTTCCTGCCACCTTTGAAGACCTGGTGGATTTGGCCATCCATATTGATGTTCGCCTTCAGCAGCACCACAGAGGGATGCCCCCATCTATAATTCCTGTTCCAGAGCCTAAAGCTATGAAGTTTGACTGTACCTGACTGAAAGACAAAGGAGAATCAGCACCCGTTCCTGTCTGTACTGTGGTCAACCAGACCACTTCATCTCCACCTGCCCAGTAAAAGCCAAGCGCTCACTACTAGGATGAGGAGTACTGATGAGTGTGACCCCTGTCCCGCCCTCCTCGATACCACTCACTTTCATACCTGCTTCTGTGGAGTGTGGCGTCCAACGGCGAGCAGTCTCTGCCTTGGTGGATTCTGGTGTGGAGGGGTGTTTTATCAATTCCGGCTTGGCTACCCAGTGGGAATTACCCACGTCTGCTCTCCAGCCACCATTGGTGGCCAACGCCTTGAAAGGTCAGAGACTGGCTAACGTTACCCATGTCACGGTCCCGATGAGTCTGAGTTTGTCCGGCAATCATCATGAACAGTTAACCCTTTGTGTTATTGACTCTCCTCAAGCTCCCATTGTTCTGAGCCATCCCTGGTTAGTTAAACACAACCCCCACATTGACTGGCTCAGTTGCAAGATTGTAGGTTGAGCCCATTCTGTCACTCCCACTGCCTCCGCCATGCTCGGATCCCCTTGTCTCCAAGCCCAGATACCCCCTGAGGAATTTACGGACCTTAGTGCCATCCCTCCTGAACACATCAACTTCAGTGCTGTGTTTAACAAGTCTCAGGCCACTTCCCTACCACCTCATCATCCATATGATTGCGCCATTGACCTCTTGGGGTCCTGGGTATGACTCTAAACTGCAATCGGTGTTGAGGCTCTGACTGGGGACTTTCAGAGCTTTGGTGAAAGTGGAGCTACCCCTTCGTCATTCATTGCTCCCAGGGCTGCTCTGACCCAGAACGGTAGCACCTGCAAGGGTTCCTGCTCAGGATACGAGCCAGGGCCAACGGCAGATCCAGCAGGTTCAGTAACTGAACTTATGATGGAGAAGGTGGATGAACTAGGACCTCAAATGACAACGGCTATAGTACTGGTGGATGAACATTTGGGAAGAAAAATAGCGATTTCTTCAGTGTGTCCAATGGAAGGCAATAGCAAACCACCATTGCTAGGTACTAGGTTTCCTAGAATCTATTTGTTAAGAAAACCATGGTCAAACTCCCAAAATGTCTCAACAACAACAGTGTCAAGAGAATCTTCAAGACAATTCTGAAGAGGCTTCGCTCCGAAGGGTTGATTCTGGGCAGCAGGGGATCCCGGACCATCATTAAGCTACTGTTCATAAAATTCAAGTAACACAAAAGAAAATTATTGCCACTTGGAATGTAAGAACCCTATATTAAGCAGGAAGATTGGACAATGTGATAAATGAAATGGAGAGACTAAATATTAACAACATGGGAATTACCGAAGTTTGATGGACAGGTGCTGGAACATGTCAGAATAGAAATAAAACACTAATTTATTCCTGTGGAACATCCCCTACTAATGGAGTAAGAATTCTTATGGATGAAAACATGACAAAAAGTGTTTTAACCATCCAAGACGCTTGTGGAGCTGGCAAAGTCCAGGTGATAACACCAGAAATCAATTTGACTTTATTACTATAAACTAAAGATTTAGAAACTCAGTGACTCAATGCAAAACATATCCAGGTGCAGACTGTAATAGTGACCATAACCCAGTAGTATGTCATGTAAAAGTAAAACTTAAAAAAAACTGAAGAAGCAAAAACTTGAACAATCCCTTGACTACTCGTAATTAATTAAAGAAGAAAACTTAAGACAACAATTTACAATTGAAGTAAGGAATAGATTAAGTATAGAAATACAATCTGTCGAAGATGATAGCAATCCTGTAGAAATGAAGTTTAACTCTCTAAGGGATGCCTTGGTAGAATCAACAAAGTCAGTGATTCCTAAAAAAGAAAAAAGCACAAAGAATAAATGGATGACAGATGAAATCAAAGATCTAATGGAAGAAAGGAGATGGAAGAAAGCAAATCCTATAGAACATAAGTCCTTAGATAAAAATATTAAAAGCTTATGTCAAAAAGCCAAGGAAGAATGGTTAACCCAGGAATGTGAGCAAATAGAAAGAATCCCTATTACTGATCCAAAAAGGTTACATCAACAAATCAAGAGTATCACTGGTAAAAAGCTCCTCTGTTCTTCAGATGGATGTTTGAACGCAAAGGACGGTACCATTGTCATGGAAAAAGATGAGATTATGAGCAGATGGACTGAGTATATTCAAGAATTGTTTGAAGACGATCGAGACGAAAAACCAAAAATTAAGAAAGACATTGAAGGTCCAAGTATATTAAAATCTGAAGTTCGTAATGCAATAAATAAGATGAAGAAAGGAAAGGAAGCAGGTCTTGATGAATTAGTAATAGAACAAATTATTGCCCTTGAAGATTATAGAATTGAAAAACTTACTGAGTTAATCAATGACATTTCTGAGTCTGGAATAATACCAAAAGAGATGAAAAAAGTCAGTATTTATCACTCTTCCTAAGAAACCTGGAGCGATAGAATGTGAATTACATAGGACCATAAGTTTAATGAGTCATATCACCAAGATACTTCTAAGAATTTTGATGACAAGAGCTAAAAGTAAGATAGAAGCTGAAGTAGGTAAAGAACAATGTGGTTTTGTGAAAGACAAAGGTACAAGAAACGCAATATTGATGTTAAGGATACTATCAGAACGAGCTATTCAAGTGCAAAAAGATTTGTTTGTTTGTTTTATCAACTACACAAAAGCATTTGATAAAGTGAAGCACAATAAGTTATTTGAAATATTACAGAAAACTCTAGATCTAGATTTGAAAGACCTCTGCCTAATCAGAAATCTGTACTGGGAACAAACTGCCGCTGTAAGAATAGGTGGAGAAGTGAGTCAGTTTACGAAAATAAAGAGAGGCGTTAGACAAGGATGTGTTTTCTCCCTTGATTTGTTTAATGTATACAGTGAAACAATATTACAAAAAATAAGAGACATCTTGGGAATCAAAGTTGGCAGTAAAAACATCTACAATTTCAGACATGCGGATGACATTGTGTTAATTGCAAGTACAGAGGAAGAACTACAAAACTTAATTGATATAATTGTTGAAGGAAGTGCAAAAATGGGTCTATCTATCAATTGCAAAAAGACAATGTATGGTGATATCCAAAATGAAGGAGAATCCTATCTGCAGGCTGAGAATAAACGGGGAAGACATAAAACAAATATAGAACTTTTGCTACTTAGGAAGCTGGGTGACATCAGATGGCAGGTGTGACATGGACATCAAAAGAAGAATAGGGATGGCAAAAGACACCTTCACGAGAATGAAGAATATACTGACCAACACTAAACTAGGCATGACAACCTGCCTCAGAGTTGGGTTGTATGGGGTGTCAGGGAGGGGTAGCATCTCTGGTGGGGAAACATGTCGCGTCCTTTTCAAGGCGGTTAGTCCACCTTTGGTCCCCACCTGGCACTCAGCTCTCACCAGCGGCTCCCTGTAGCTGTTTGCATGCGACAGCGGCCACACCCTGGGCAACAGCTTTGACAAGCCGGCTAAACCAGGTGAGGGTAGCCGACGGGTCTCAAACCCTCGGTGAGATAAGATGTTGTCTATCCCAGCATGTGAAGACAGACTCGGTGGATTGAGCGGATGAGACCTATGGAAGGTCCAGCGGTCAAGAAGGTGGTCTCTGCAAGTGTCGTGGAATGTTTAGAGCAGGACAAGACACAGAAGATGTTCTGGTCATCCACTGCACCTAGTCCCATCTCCAGCTGTCTCGACTCTTGTCTTGCTACTGGATCCAGATGGGAATTGGGAAGAGAGAGTGAGGCTGACGCTGCACAACTCTCCCTCACTTAAATCCAAGTTACGCGCTAGTCCCGACACCATCATAATGGTGGCAAGGTCATCATCGATGTCGACGATGGACAAACATTATATGGTTCAGAATGTTGGACAATATCTAGTAACATGAGGAAACGAATTGAAGCAGCAGAGATGTGGTTTTTGAGGAAGATGCAAAGAATATCATGGACGAAACAAATATCAAATGAGGATGTCATGAACAGAGCAAGCACAAAGAAATAATGTATGAGATCATGAAAAGGCAATGTAACTTCATTAGACATTTCAGTCGAAGCAAGCAGCTGAAGAAGGGAGTGGAAGATTTTGGGTAGAAAAAGTCTTTTTTTAAACTGCTTGGGGAGAAAAGTCTGCACTGCGCAGGCGCGTGACGTAGCGCGCCAAGGTTTAAAAAGAAGACCACCATATACAGCGGCCATCGTTGTAGCGGCCATCGCCGGAGTGGACCAAGTCAGAGTGGGAGGGCTTTGGCTCAAACAGGCTTCGGCCAGAACAGGCAAAGGCCAGGGTAGGTTCCGGTAAGTGTTTTTTTTGTTCAGATTCTTTACAGTAGAGAGAATGCCAGGCAGGATGTTGGAATGCTCCTCTTGCAGGATGTGGGAAGTCAGGGAGCCCTCCTGTGTCCCTGACAACGACACCTGCAAGAAGTGCATCCAGCTGCAGCTCCTGACAAACCGCGTTACGGAACCGGAGCAGGAGCTGGATGACCTGCGGATCATTCGGGAGAATGAGGAGATTATAGATAGCAGCTACAGGGAGGTAGTTACGCCAAAGGAGCAGAGGAAGGGAAATTGGGTCACTGTCAGGCGAGGGAAGAGGAAAGGGCAGGCAGAGCAGGGTTCCCCTGTGGCCATTCCTCTCAACAACAAGTATACCGCATTGGATACTGTTGGGGGGGATGACTTACCTGGGACAAGCTGCAGTAGCCGGATCTCTGGCACTGAGTCTGGCTCTGCAGTGCAGAAGGGAGGGGGGAAAAGAGGAGATCGGTAGTGATAGGGGACTCGATAGTTAGAGGTGCAGATAGGAGGATCTGTGGTCGTGACAGAGAATTTAGGATGGTTTGTTGCCTCCCGGGTGCCAGGGTCAAGGATGTCTCTGATCGCTTGCATGACATTCTGAAGTGGGAGGGTGATCAGCCAGATGTCGTGGTGCACATCGGTACCAATGACATAGCAAGGAAGAGTGAGGAGGTCCTGGAGAGTGAGTATAGAGAGCTTGGTAGGAAGTTGAAAAGCAGGACCTCGAGGGTGGTAATCTCAGGATTGCTACCTGTGCTACGTGCCAGTGAGGGTAGGAATAGGATGCTCTGGCGGATGAACAAGTGGCTGAGGAACTGGTGTAGGGGACAGGGTTTCAGGTTTCAGATTTCAGGATCATTAGGAACTCTTTTGGGGCAGGTGGGACCTGTACAAGAGAGACGGGTTACACTTGAACTACAAAGGGACCAATATCCTTTCAGGGAGGTTTGTTAGTGCTATTGGGGAGGCTTTAAACTAGATTTGCAGGGGGATGGGAACCAGAGTGCCAGAGCTGACAGTGTGGCTGGGGTGAAAATAAATGATGTTAAAAGTTCAAGCAAATCCGCTAACAGAAAGGTTGCGAGTGGTGGTAAGAATCTTCTGCGGTGTATATATGTCAATACTAGGAGTATTGCGGGGAAGGTGGATGAGTTGAGGGCGTGGATTGAGACGTGGAATTATGACGTTGTAGCAATTAGTGAAACTTGGCTACAGGAGGGGCAGGACTGGCAGCTTAATATTCCAGAGTTCCGATGTTTCAGATGTGATCGAGGCAGAGGAATGAAAGGTGGGGGAGTAGCATTGCTTGTTAGGGAAACTATTACAGCAGTGCTCAGGCAGGACAGATTAGATGGCTTGTCTACTGAGTCCTTATGGGTGGAGCTGAGAAACAAGAAAGGTATGGCCACATTAGTAGGATTGTATTACAGACCACCTAATAGTCAACGAGAATTGGAAGAGCAAATCTGCAGAGAGATAGCAGGCAACTGCAGGAAACATAAAGTTGTGGTGGTAGGAGATCTTAATTTTCCATGTATTGATTGGGACTCCCATACTATTAGGGGTCTAGATGGTTTAGAGTTTGTAAAATGTGTTCAGGAAAGTTTTCTAAATCAATATATAGAGGGACCAACTAGAGGGGATGCAATATTGGATCTCCCGTTAGGAAACGAGTTAGGACAAGTGACAGAAGTCTGTGTAGGGGAGCACATTGGTTCCAGTGATCATAACACCATTAGTTTCAACTTGATCATGGACAAGGATAGATCTGGTCCTAGGGTTGAGGTTCTTAACTGGAAGAAGGCCAAATTTGAAGAAATGAGAAAGGATCTAAAAAGCATGGATTGGGACAGGTTGTTCTCTGGCAAGGATGTGATCGGTAGGTGGGAAGCCTTCAAAGGAGAAATTTTGAGAGTGCAGAATTTGTATGTTCCTGTCAAGATTAAAGGCAAAGTGAATAGGAATAAGGAACCTTGGTTCTCAAGGGATATTGCAACTTTGATAAAGAAGATGAGGGAGTTGTATGACATATATAGGAAGCAGGGAGTAAATAAGGTGCTTGAGGAATATAAGAAGTGCAAGAAAATACTTAAGAAAGAAATCAGGAGGGCTAAAAGAAGACATGAGGTTGCCTTGGCAGTCAAAGTGAAGGGTAATCCAAAGAGCTTTTACAGGTATATTAAGAGCAAAAGGATTGTAAGGGATAAAATTGGTCCTCTTGAAGATCAGAGTGGTCGGCTATGTGCGGAACCAAAGGAAATGGGGGAGATCGTAAATAGGTTTTTTGCGTCTGTATTTACTAAGGAAACTGGCATGAAGTCTATGGCAGAATTCATCAGAAATTACAGCACACTGGCTACACCCCTCACTACTCTTAACTCATTGGTTGTCGGATTCTCCTGGTACCCTGCTACTGAAAAAGCATTCTCTGACCTGAAGGAACATTTCACCTCTGCCCCCATCCTGATTCAACCCGACACCAACTGGCAGTTTATTGTGGAGGTGGATGCGTCTGACATTGGTGTAGGAGCTGTCTCTCTCAGTGCTCGGCCAACGATGAGAAAGTACACCCCTGCGCCGCCTTCTCTCACCACCTCACTCCCATGGAGTGGAATTACGATGTTGGAAACCGGGAGCTGCTAACTGTGAAGCTAGCTCTGGAGGAGTGGAGGCATTGGCTGGAGGGAGCAAAGGTGCCATTCTTGGTCTGGACTGATCACAAGAATCTGGAATATATCCGTAAGGTCAAGCATCTCAACTCCAGTCAAGCTTAACTATCTCAAGATTCAATTTTATTCTGTCCTTACGCTCCAGTTCCAAGAGTGGAAAACCTGATGCCTTCTCCTGAAGATTTCCTCCTCTGAGACACCTGAGGTCCCTGATGTCATCCTCCCTGCTCATTGTCTCGTGGGTGCAGCGCAATGGGACATTGAATCCATGGTGCAAGCTGCTCAACAGAGCGAGGCAGCCCCTAGTCAATACCCCACTAACCGTGTTTATGTTCCCAGCTCTGTCCACTCACAGGTATTGCAGCGGGGTCATTCTTCCCAGTTATTCTGTCTCCCTGGAACCACGTGTACTCAGGCCTTCATCAGCCGGCGGCTCTGGTAGCCCTCCATGGGAGATGACATCCGCAACTTTGTCTCAGCCTGCTCGCTACGTGCTCAAGGCAAGAACTCTAACCAGTCACCTGCTGGTCTGTTACAACCCCTTTCGATCCCCAAGAGACCCTGGTCCCACATTGCCCTGGATTTTGTCACCGCTCTTCCCCCATCAGATGGTAATACCACCATTCTCACAGTAGTTGATCGTTTCTCCAAGTCTGTATACTTCATTCCTTTACCTAAACTCCCCTCTGCCAAAGAAACAGTCAAACTACTAGTTTTTAAATTGCATGGTTTACCTGTAGATGTTGTGTCAGACAGGGGCTCTCAAGTCACAACCAACTTCTGGAGGGCATTCTGTAATCTTCTGGGTGCCTCTGTATCTGTCTTCAGGATTCCACCCACAGACCAATGGCCAGACCGAGCGGGCCAACCAACAGCTAGAGACTGTACTACAGTGTCTGGTCTCCCAGAACCCCTCTGCGTGGAGTCAGCAGCTACCCTGGGCCGAGTACACCATAAACTCTCATCTGTCCTCATCCACTGGCCTGTCCCCCTTCGAGTGCTGCCTTGGCTACCAGCCTCTACTGTTTCCTGCCCAGGAGGATGAGGTTGGCATTCCATCTGCCGAGGCATTCATCTACCGTTGTCAGCGGACGTGGAGGCACACTCGCTCTGCCCTTCTCCATGCCTCCGCTAGGATCAAGCGTCAAGTTGACCGTTATCTCTCCAAGGCCCCATCCATGTTACCGCCAGGGACAGCGTGTGTGGCTTTCCACCTGAGACCTGCCCCTCAAGGTGGATTCCCGCAAGCTCACCCCCCCCGCTTCAACAGCCCCTTTCCCATTGCTAACTTCATCAGTCCTGCTGCCATCCGTTTCAAGCTCCCCTCCACTCTCCGCCGCATTCATCCCACCTTCCATGTGTCCCGCATCAAGCCTTTAATGAGCTACCCTCTCCCCCATGGCTTATCGATGGGTCAGAGGCCTTCACGGTGTGTTGACTGCTGGACGTTCGTCACCAGGGCCATGGTTTCCAGTACCTTGTGGACTGGGAGGGCTATGGTCCTGAGGAGAGATGCTGGGTCCCGTCCATAACATCCTGGAACCCTCTCTCATCAGGAACTTCCATTGGCAGTACCCAGCTCTACCCACTGTGATGCCAGGAGGTATCCGTGGGGGAGGGTACTGTCAGAACCTCCAGTTGAACTCTGTCTTTTTGTGTGTTTGCCCCCAGGTGTCAGTCTGTGGTTTTGTATTGCCATGTGCTCCTGTCCCTGCTCCTGCTCTACTCCGGCCCCTGTATTACTGAGTACTCTGTCTCTCATCTGATTCTCATTATTACCTGTATTGCTGCAACCGTGTCCCATTGTGCTCCACCTATCATCTGCCTCTGTTTATTGCTCAGTGTATTTCGGTCCTGTGTTTTCACCTGCTTATTGTCATTTTGTGCCAATGAATTTTCCTGAGCCTTTCCAGCATTTGTATCTGTACTCTATCTGTCTGAATATCGACTCTGCCTGTTTCCCGATTTTTGGATTTCTTTGGATGTTTTGATCTCTGCCTGATCTTTGATGCCGACTTTGTTTGCACCTTGGGATTTGTTACTCAACTAATATCACTGTGTGCACAGTACTGGGTCTGTGATTGGATCCCTGCTCCAGCACCCTGAAGCCAGTAAAGTTAGAAGTAATGTTTCACAAATGTCACTGATTCACACATAGAGAGATGAATCTTTTTGAATTCTTTCTTATTGTATTTAGTAAATCCAATTGTTTCACAGTGATTGTTTGTGTGCAGTTTTTCATTGATTCATTAACCTACTGTGAATGCATGCAAGAAAATGAATCTCAGGGTGACATATGTAGTCTGTACTTTGATAATAAATTTACTTTGAACTTTGAAATTGAAAGGGTTGCATTCACAATACACCTTTCTCAACCTCAGAATGTTCCTTTCTTTATTGTTCTCTCCTTCCTTCGTTCTTCCTATCTTTCTCTCCCTCTTTTTCTCTGTGCAATATTGGGTGTTCCTCATAATTATGAGGCTGGTGGGGAGTTGATTTGGGGACAAGTTCTTTCACAGAGGCTGACTACGATGATGTGGGTAGGAAGCATAATAAATACGTTTGAAATAGACACTTACATCTTTGGTTAGCTCCGTATAGAAGGAGGAGAAGATGGCGGCGCGACGCAGCTCGTAGCGGCCACTCCGTTGGTGATGTCTGTTATTTGTCAAATGGGGTACCGTGCACAATCCTAATTTGATGGAGATGGACGCGAGAGCATGGACGAACATCCAGTGAAACTTCTGAAATGCCTGCTTCGCTGCTGCTGCTACTGTGTGGTCCAGAATCTCCGGAGGAGAAGGCCCCGAGTCCTCGGCTTTGCTTGTTGCTCAGCGGCCGGGATGGGGTTGAAGCGCTCGGCAGAGGGTGGCGCTCGTAGAGGCTGTGTCGGAGGGGCTGGTGGAAGGCTCGAAGTTTTCGGATGGACTCAGAGTCCGCTGCGGTTGGGTGCTTCCAATGGTGCTGCATCAGCGAGTTGGCGCGTTTGGAGATTCATGGCAGGGAGAGTTCCTCCCTCCTGCCGCCTGCATGAGATGATGAGTCTATCGGGACATTGGGACTTTTTTACCATACCATTGGTCTGCTCTTTATCAAATTATGGCATTGCTTTGCACTGTTTTAACTATATGTTATAATTATATGGTTTTGTCAGTTTTAGTCTTGGTTTCTCCTGTGTTTTTCTTGTGATATCATTCTGGAGGAACGTTGTATCATTTTTTAATGCATGCATTTCTAAATGACAATAAACGACGACTGAGTGTCCTCATAATCTATAAGCCATTGCAGTTGAATGTGCAACCACCTTACCTGAAGTTGCTATTCATTACAGCCATTAAAAACTCTCTGGTAAAGAAGCACTTCAACTTCCAAACTCACTCATTCAAGCTTCCTGAAAGCATTGACTGCTCTGAGGATATGACCCCATGGGCTCTTGTGCCAATAATCCATAGAGAAAGCAAAATACACCAGGTTACTGAAATTGGGAATAACTGTTCAAAATTCTCATCAGGTTATCATCATAGGACCTCCATCACCAAGGGCACAGCCTCTTCTCATGGCTACCATTAGGGAGGAGGTACAAGACATTAAAGACATACACGCAGTGTTTCAGGAACAGCTCTTCCCCCTCACCATCAGATTTCTGAATAGGCAATGAACACCACCTCACTATTGCTTTTACTCTCTTTTTGCTCTACTTATTTAATTTCTATATATCCTTTTGTAATTTATAGTTTTTTTGATATGTATTTCACTGCTACTACAACAAATTTCATGAAATATGGTAGTCATATTAAACCTGATTCTGACAGTATTTGTGAAGAGAAACAGAGTTAATGTTTCATCGGAAATAATAACTATTCTCCTGTTTATCAATTGCTTCGTGACTTATTTAATCAGCAGAGCCATATTTCCCAATGCTAGGTCCTGTAATAAATTACATTATAGATTAGCCTTGTGTGTGTCTGATAATATTATCAGGAACATTTCAAAGCTCTAATGAAACTAGTTCCAAGTTAATCGGCCATGTTTCATGAATGAGACCATATCTTTGCTTTCTGGTACATAGCTGAAATTCAACCATACATGAATACTCATGAACAGCCAAACAAAGGAGTGTTCCTTTGGGGTCAAGGTGCAAAACACAGCACAAGGCACATGTAGCTATAAGGTAGCAGTAAAACATAGATTCACACAAAAGATATATAATATAGCCCTAATCCCTGAATGACCGGTCCTGTAAATTGATGGTGCATGAATGTTGTCGGCAAGAACAAGCAGTTCCCAGGAGTCTGCCAACGAATGTATATATGCGCGCACGTACACACACATACAATCCATCTTGTCATTCCACCAAGCCAACACTAGAGGGCAGCACAACAAGCAATTAAAAATGCACTTTTAATTTTAAGACTTTCCCCTTAAAGCTACCCTTTAATGCTGAGTCAGGTGTTTCACTGCAAGCTGTATTTCTAACATTTATGTCAAGCAATCCAAGGTTTCAAGAGAAACATTTCAACAGAAGGAAAGTACTAAGTTACAGAGAAAGGTTGAACAAGTTGGGTCTTTATTCTTTGGAACGTAGAAGGTTGAGGGGGGACTTGATAGAGGTATTTAAAATTATGAGGGGGATAGATAGAGTTAACATGGATTGGCTTTTTCCATTGAGAGTGGGGGAGATTCAAACAAGGAGACATGAGTTAAGAGTTAAAGGGCAAAAGTTTAGGAGTAACATGAGGGGGAACTTCTTTACTCAGAGAGTGGTAGCTGTGTGGAACGAGCTTCCAGCAGAAGTGGTTGAGGCAGGTTCGATATTGTCGTTTAAAGTTAAATTGGACAGCTATATGGACAGGAAAGGAATGGAGGGTTATGGGCTGAGTGCAGGTCGATGGGACTAGGTGAGAGTAGGAGTTCGGCATGGACTAGAAGGGCTGAGACGGCCTGTTTCCGTGCTGTAATTGTTATATGGTGGTTATATGGTTACTAATAAGTAGTAATTCACTATCCACCAGCAAAACAGAGGAAAAGTAAAACTGAGGCACAGAACACAGTGATTGGAAACCAGGAAATCCTCTATGCATTTCCTGAGCCAATAATTATCATTCTTTGACCATAATTTGCTTACAGTCTTTTTTATTTAGGCACCAAGTCAATAAAAGATATAAAACCAAACTGTTCAGTCACTTCGATGAAATTAGAATGCTCACTTCCAAGCACATTGAATAATCTTCAATAGATTAAATATTTATCTAAAAATTCACTGTCACTGGTCTGGACAAGTATAATTTGCTGCCGTAAATTGTAACATGTTCCTTTGTGCATGAATTACTCTTACACATGGAGACAACAGGGCATATTATAGTCATGTCAGTCGGAATTCTTTGCTGATTGTTCCACTTCCTCAATATTCTTGTAAACATGCATTTGGGAAATGGTGTGGGCATTGGATGTGAGGTTAGGCCTCACTGGAGGGCTTGTCCCTAACGGAGTTATTGTTGATGTGTCTGTCAATGAAGCAAGGCCTTGTTGAATTGTCTGTTTCAAAGGCAGTCTTTCTTTCTGCACATTCATCACCATAACAACCAATGCCTCAGGTACCCACCTCAGCAACCAATCCATCACCTGCCCACCTCCTTGATCTTCTCAGCTCATACAAAGAGCTCTCTACTTGAAGCACAGTTCTACTTCCCCCCATGCCATGGGAGAGGGCAAAATATTATGTTTTCCTTTCTACTTACCAACAAGACAGTTTCATGCTTACTATGTTGGAAGGAAATACTATCACAATATAATTTCCTTCAAAATGGAACTCTGCAGCTTGGCTATCTTAGGATGTGATGGTATTGGAAAGGGTACAGAGGAAGTTCACAGAAATAGACCCGTGAATGGAAGAGTTACATATGAGGTGGATTCGATGGCTCTGGGCCCATAGTTTCTGGAGTTAGAAGAATAAGGGGGGGATCGATCACATTAAAACCTATTGAATATTGAAAGGTCTGGATAGAGTGGCTGTGGAGAGAATGTTTCCCATAATGTGTGAATCTAGGGCCAATGAGTACAGCCTCAGTATAGAGGGATATCCCTTTAGCACAGACATGAGGAGGCTTTAGCTAGAGGGAGGTGAATCTTTGGAATTCATTGCATCTATGTGTATGTGTGTGTATATTATATATATATACACACACACTTTGATAATAAATTTACTTTGAACTTTGAATTCTATCCACACTTAATAGCTTCCTCCTCCATGGGCATTCACTTGCATCAATGACCTTTGTACACCAGTGCTTTTTTCACAGCAGGTGATACTTCTTCAAAAACCACCATTTCAAGTTCAAGGTCAAGTTTAGTTGTCAATCAACCATACATTCTTGAAGAGATACTAAGGCATAGGTGAAGGTAAGGCAGTGGATTTTCTCGATATAGATTCCAGCAAGGCCTTTGGCAAGTTTCCGCATGACAAGCTGAACTGGAAGATTAGGTTACATGGGATTCAGGGGGAGCTAGCAAGGTGGCTTCAGAATTGACTCGGTGATAGGAAGCAGAGAGAAATAGTTGAAGGCTGATTCTCTGACCAGAAGCCTCTGACTAGTGAGGTGCCCCAGGAGTCAGTGTTGTGATATCAGTTTTATTTATTTGGAGTTACAGTGCAGAACAGGCCCTTTAGCACTAGTCTAATCACAGGACAATTTACAATGACCAATTAACCTACTACGCAGTATGTCTTTGGACTGTGGGAGGAAACTGGCTCACCTGGAGGAAATCTATGTGGTCATGGGGAGAACGTACAAACTCCTTAAAGACAGCGGTGGAAGGAAACTCCAAATTGCAACGTCTTGAGCTTTAGTAGCATTACACTTCCATGGCATTCTACAAACAATCTGGACATGAACGTGTACGGCACGATTAGCAAGTTGGCAGATGATGGTAAGTTAGGGGGCATTGCTGACAGTGAAGCAAGTTACAATGAATTTCCACGAGATCTTGATCAGTTGGGGAAGTGGGCTGAAAAGCAGCAAGTAGACTTCAACTTAGATAAGAGAAATAAGTGAAAGCTAACGATAATTTTGAACAGTCAAACCAGGGTAGGACTTATACAGTGAATGGTAGGGCATTGGTGAGTGTTCTGGAATAGAGGGACTTGGGAGTACAAGTGCACAGTTCATTGAAAGTGGTCATGAAAGTAGACAGGTTGGTGAAGAAAGTGTTTAACAAGTTGGTTTTCATTGGAAGGACATCAGGTTTAGGAGTAGGGACGTTATGTTGCAGTTACATTAGTCATTGGTGAGTCTTGTGTGCATTTTTGGTCATCCTGATATACAAAAGACATGGTCAAGCTGGAGAGCGTGCAGAAGAGATTTACAAGGATACTACCTGAACTAGAGTGTGAGAATTGTCGGGAAAGGTTGGCCACACTGAATCTTGATTCTTTGGAACGCAGGAGAACGAAGGGTGGCCTCAGAGAATTTTATAAAATCACAAGGGGTAGGGATATTGTGGAGAGTCATAGTCTTTTCCCTAGGACACAGATACAAGACTAGAGAGGAGAGATTTAAATGAGATCTGACAGGTAACATCCTTACACAGAGAATGGTAAATAACTGAAATGAGCTGCCAGAGGAAATGGTCCAGGTGGGTAAAATTCCTATCATTGTGGATCTTCCCCCTCCCCCTCCCACTTTCAAATTTCTTACTAGCTCTTCCTTCAGTTAGTCTTGACGAAGGGTCTCGGCCGGAAACGTCAACTGTACCTCCTCCTAGAGATGCTGCCTGGCCTGCTGCGTTCACCAGCAACTTTGATGTGTGTTGTTTTCAACATTTAAGATGCATTTGGATAAGTCCTTGAGGGTTATGGGCTGAACACAGGCATCTTGGACAAGCAGGGAGGATGCTCTGGTCAGCATGGAGCAGATGGGCTGAAGAGCCTGTTTCCATGCTGACACCCTGACTCTATTTTTCTTTTATACTGCAGACAAAACCTAAAGAATGTCATACTAAGGATATTTCAATACCATCTGAGGAAATGATGACACAAGCTCCAGTACAAAAAAAAGTTTGCTTCTTCCCCCACCCCCGTTACTCAATGTTTCCATTAATTAAAGTCCCAGCTGATAAAACAAGGAAAACAATTAAAAGCTTCCTGAATGTAATTGGACATCTGCTCATTCCTACTTCTGCATGCAATTAAGTACCATAGTGTCGCCCCCATACTGTGCAAACCTGTTTTAATTGGCTCAGCATTTGTAGATGAGCAGTTTTAATGAGATCTGACCTGACAGAAAAAGTCAAGTCACTCCATTTCTAAAAGCCTTCTTGTTTCGATATGTTTCATATTAAATTGCCCCATGTGGTCTCTCAGGATTGGTCTTTCATTGAAAAATGCATCCGTTTTAATAACGATAAAGTCAAGAAGATAATTTGTTTCTCACTTAGGACCCATTTCCTAGTGAGAAGGTCATACTTCAAGAAATAAGACATTCTAGCCTGCTGTTTTCTGGCACCTGCAAGGATATACTAATTGATCACTGATTGGTTAGTGCTGGGTCCATTGCACTGGAGATTGACCAGTGCCTGACGATCAATATGTCAGTTGATGCCTCCTGCAGTTGAAAACCTTTCCTTGACAGTGTGCCAGTGTAGAGTCTAAACGGTGACTGGTGAGTTTCACAACTTGACAAGAACCAGAGATCCCAATAAATCTCTAAAAAAAAAATTGCAGCTGAGTTCCTTCTTCTTGACACTCAATGAGGTAAAAAGTCAATTTACAATTTGCAATTTGCATTGTTGGGAGTGGAGGGTGGAGTAGCTCTTGACTTTGAGGAACATGAGAGCTATTGTCAATCAGTGCTAATACATTCCTAATATCATCTCTCATCTTTGGACTTCACTGATAGCATCACAAAGTCATACAGCAGGGAAAGAGGCCATTTAACCCACTTGTTGCTTTCAGTCTTCTGTGTACTCCCATGACACACCAGTTTCCTGTGGAGGCACTGACCTCGAGTCCACCCACCTCCAGAGCCATGAAATCCCGGAACCCTGAAGGTGCGCTAGTCTTCTAGGCTGTGTCCTTGGTATATCGAATAGCAGCCAGTCATGAGACCCTGAGAGCAGGTCCCATTCCCACAAAGAACCAAAGTCAGCATGTAACTCCAGGTCAGGGTCTTCAAAAGAAGCCTGAATGGGGAAAATAGAGATATTAAAGATAGAAATAGAGCTGTTTCTGAAGATGCTAGCAAAGGAGTTGCCATTAGGTGCCATCGCCCTCCTAAGCTCCACCCTAAGAGCCTCTCTTTTTCATTCTATGTACCTGAAGAAATTTTTGGCATCCTCTTTAAAATTATTGGCTAACTTATTTCCGTATCCCATCTTTACCTTAATAACTTTTTTAGTTGCCTTCTGTTGGTTTTTTAAAGCTTCCCAATCCTCCAACTTCTCACTAATTTTTGCTCTATTATATACCTTCTCTTTGACTTTTGTACTCTTCTTTGTATGCTAAATTGAAAATGGCTTCTTTGTTATGTTAATCTATTAAATTGCTGCGTATGTGGGTTAAAATGGCTTCTATGTTATGTTAAATGCTGAGAAAGTCTCTAGCTAGACATTTGCTTGGGTTAATACAGATGGCAGTGTGCAATTAACCAATGGGTGGTCATGTTATCATTTTTTCAGATGATAATGCTGTCTCATATGAGTGGGAACGGGGTTTTTGGCGGGGAGTCGGAGGAGAGACGGAGGGGACGACGGATGTACGGAAAGGCTCCGATCGATCACTCCGGGTGGTCCCGAGACATGAGTTGACGGGGTCCAGGCGGTCGTCAGGAACTTCTGAGCTCCAACTTGAACACGAAGAACTTGGACTTTGATAAGCCTGTCGTCTTTTTTTTCCCATTACTTCCTTTTCTGTATCGAATTTATATTAATTTCATAGATGTAGTAATATCTATAAAGTGTACTTGTAAAACGTACTGTGTGCGCTGCCTGATGATTGATGTTTGGGATTGATTTGGGTGGCAGTGGTACAGCAACCGACCCAGCGGGAAGTGTTCAGGCCGGTGCTGGGTGGGATTTCCCCTAGACGTATACAACCCAATATAGCTGAGCGTTACAAGTGGGGGCTACCGTCCTGGATTTGGATTTTCGGTAAAGCTGTAATAGTCGCCGCGTTAAGCGGTGCGAAGATGGATCAAGATAAGATTGTAAGTTGGTGTGAATTGGAGGAGGTACCGGTGAATCATGCGTGCGTGCTCAGTGGGGTGGATTTCCGCATTCCGGCAGATGTACTAGTGCGAGGGCTGAGTCTGATTAAAGGTATCGGGCAGGTAGAACTGGTAGCTAGAAGGTGTGGAAAAGAACTGGAGTCCAGCTGGATGTTGGTGCGGACGAGTGCTGACGTCATGACGTTGGAACTACCAGCGACAGTCCACGTCCAGGGGGAGGCAGGGCCGTAGGGTCTCCACACCCTCCCGGAGGACGAAAGTGAGGAGATAACCGAGGAGGAGCTAGATGAGGCCCCAGGGGAGGTGCCAGTAGCCAGGGGTGGAGGGGTAGAGTGGGAAGGCTTGACCAGGCCCTGTCCCCCTGTTAGTGGTGAGATCTCCGAGTTAGAGGCTGCCATTACCTCCCTGGCGAGAAGGGTTGAGGGGCCCCGCCCGAAGCTGAGAATTTTCTCAGGAGCCAGGCCCACCCCGGAAGGGGAGGACGATTATGAGGTATGGATTGAGAATACGTCCCAGTTGTTAGAGGTGTGGCCAGTTTCGGATGAGGAAAAGAGACAGTAATTTTTGGAATGTTTGAGGGGAGGGGCGGCCAGTGTAGTCCACGATTTGAGAGTGGAACGGCCCTCAGCTTCCCTGTCGGAGTGTTTGGACGCTTTGGAGAAAGTGTTTGGACTGTCAGGAGATCCCTGGCGACTTTTAGCGGAGTTTCATAAAAATGGGGCAGGGAAGAGGGGAAAAGCTCTCAGAATACATTTTCCAGCTGGAAGGAAAGCTTACTGGGTTGTGGCGCTGAGGGGTAGTGAAGGCAGACGAAGTGGCGAAGTTGAGGATGAGTCAGATATTTAACGGTTCCCGGGAGGATGTCAGGGTGACTCGGAGTATCCGGCAGTCATATAAGAGGAGCCCCCCCTCCATCATTCGGGCAGCTGATTAGAGAGGTGCGGGAGGAGGAGAGTGCTTCGGGCCGAAAAGGGGGCTCGGACAACTGGGGACAGTCTTCAGCGGTTCAGGAGGTGGTAGCTGGTTTGAGAACAGAGAAATCTAAGGGGTCCCGGGGGGGAGGGACCCCCACTTGAGAGGATGGACAGGGGGAGTACCCCCTTCGGGGAGCGTCCCGGGAGGAGAGAGGCGGCAGGTAGCGGGTGCTATAACTGTGGGAGAGAGGTTGCAGTTCCGGCGGGAGTGTGAGTGGCCGGGGGTGTGCTACAGCTGTGGGGAAGCGGGTCACTTGCGGAGGGATTGTGAGAGACGAGATGCTCCGGGGGGGGGGGCCCTGGGCCACTAAGAAGGGAGAGGTGTCGGGAAACTTAGGAGAGGCTCAGTGAGGAAACGGACTGGACTCTCGGGAGGAACACGTTCCCAGAAAACAGCTATGGAACCCCAGAAAGAACAAGCCCAAATTCCGGATGGACTGGTGGGACCCCGTTCCAGCGTGTCCCTATGGATAGAGGGAATCTTTGCGAAAGCCATCCTTGATACTGGGTCACATACAAGCCAATATAGTGAGCATTATACTTTTATGCATAAAAGCATGCAGACATGATCAAGAGGTTCAGATCAATCATCAGAATGGGGAAGAAATGGGATCTAAGTGACTTTGACTGTGAAATGATTATTGGTGTCAAAAGCTGCTGATCTCCTGGGATCTTCATGCACAACTGTCTCTACAGTTTACAGAGAATGGTGCGAAAAGCAAAAAAAACATCCAGTGTGCCTTGTTAATGATTGAGGTCAGTAGAGAACAACCAGACTGGTTCAAGCTGACAGGAAAGTTGCAGTAACTCAAATAACCACGTGTTACAGCAGTAGTGTGCAGAAGGGTATCTCTGAGTGCACAACACATCGAACCTTGAGGTGGATGGGCTACAGCAGCAGAAGACCACAAACATACACTCAGTGTCCACTTTACAATACCCAAGAAATTGAAAAGGGCTTTCTACCCAGTTCTGTTCTTTCCAATTTCTAGTCATGTTTGTAATATAGAAAGTGTGCAGGCAGTTTGTTTATGGCAAGATTCCACTAAGAAGAGTGCAGGAATGTGACAATGATCAGATGAACTGCATCAGAATCAGAATCAGGTTTATTCTCACCGGCTTGTGTCATGAAATCTGTTAATTTAGCAGCAGCAGTTCAATGCAATACATAATATAGAAGAGAAAAAATATAATAATAATAATAATAAATAAATAAGTAAATCAGTTTATAGTATGTGTATATTGAATAGACTAAAATTGTGGAAAAAAACCAGAAACAATTGGATATTAAAAATGTGAGGTTGTGTTCACAGGTTCAATGTACATTTAGGAAATGAATGGCAGAGGGGAAGAAACTGTTCCTGAATCACTGAGTGTGTGCCTTCAGGCTTCTGTACCTCCTACCTGATGGTAACAGTGAGAAAAGGGCATGCCCTTTGTGCTGGGGGTCCTTAATAATGGACACTGCCTTTCTGAGACACCACTCCCTGAAGATGTCCTGGGTATTTTGTAGGCTGGTTCCCAAGATGGTGCCTACTAAACTTACAACCCTCTGCAGTTTCTTTCAGTCCTATGTAGTAGCCAGCCCCCCCCCCCCCCACCAATACCAGACAGTGATGCAGCCTGTCAGAATACTCTCCATGGTACATCTATAGAAGTTTTTGAATGTATTTGTTGACATGCCAAATCTCTTCAAACTCCCTAATGAAGTATAGTCACTGTCTTGCCTTCTTTATAACTGCATTGAATTGTTGGGACCAAGTTAGGTCCTCAGAGATCTTGACACCCAGGAACTTGAAACTGATCACTCTCTCCACTTCTGATCTCTCTGTGGTGCTTGTTCCTTCGTCTTACCCTTCCTGAAGTCCACAATCAGCTATTTCATCTTACTGACATTGAGTGCAAGGTTGTTGCTGTGGCACCATTCCACTAGTTGGTTTATCTCACTCCTGTACACCCTCTTGTCTCCATCTGAGATTCTACCAACAATGGTTGTATTGTCAGCAAATTTATAGATGGTATTTGAGCTCTGCCTAGCCACACAATCATGGTTATGGACAGAGTAGAGCAGTGGGCTAAGCACACACACCTGAGGTGCACCAGTGTTGATCATCAGCGAGGAGAAGATGTTATAACTAATCTGCACAGATTGTGGTCTTCTGGTTAGGAAGTTGAGCATCCAATTGCAGAGTGTGATAAAGGCCCATCACTAACTACGGACGGCACATGGCGCACTCAGTAAAACACTCATCCCCTGCAGTAGTAGTGACTGGGTCTGAAACAGAGCTGCTGCATGGAGCTGTCTCATACAGAGGCAGCAGCAACCTGCACAGGAGTGCTGATGGTGGAGGATACCATCTTTAATTGGATAATTGGGTTAATTAGCTTTTGGTTGGTCTAGGGGGAGGGGCTTAGCAGTTATAATGGACAATAGACAATATGTGCAGGAATAGGCCTTTCGGCCCTTCGAGCCAGCACCGCCATGCACTGTGATCATGGCTGATTATCCACTATCAGTATCCAGTTCCTGCCTTATCCCCATAACCTTTGATTCCGCTATCTTTAAGAGCTCTATCCATCTCTTTCTTGAAAGCATCCAGAGACTTAGCCTCCACAGCCTTCTGGGGCAGAGCATTCCATTTATCCACCACTCTCTGGGTGAAAAAGTTTTTCCTCAACTCCGTTCTAAATGGCCTACACCTTATTCTTAAACCGTGGCCTCTGGTCCTGGACTCACCCATCAGCGGGAACATGCTTCCTGCCTCCAGCGTGTCCAATCCCTTAATAATCTTATATGTTTCAATAAGATCCCCTCTCAGCCTTCTAAATTACAGAGTATACAAGCCCAGTCGCTCCAATCTTTCGACATATGACAGTCCCACCATCCTGAGAATTGACCTTGTGAACCTACGCTGTACTCCCTCAATAGCAAGAATGTCCTTCCTCAAATTTGGAGACCAAAACTGCACACAGTACTCCAGGTGTGGTCTCACCAGGGCCCTGTACAGCTGCAGAAGGACCCCTTTGCTCTTATACTCAATTCCTCTTGTTATGAAGCCCAGCATGCCATTAGCTTTCTTCACTGCCTGCTGTACTTGCATGCTTGCTTTCAGTGACTGATGTACAAGAACACCTAGATCTCTTTGTGCTTCCCCTTTTCCTAACTTGACTCCATTTAGATAATAATCTGCCTTCCAGTTCTTACCATCAAAGTGGGTAACCTCACATTTATCCACATTAAACTGCATCTGCCATGCATCTGCCCATTCACCCAGCCTGTCCAAGTCACCCTGCATTCTCATAACATCCTCCTCACATTTCACACTGCCACCCATCGGCAAATTTGCTAATGTTACTTTTAATTCCCTCATCTAAATCATTAATATATATTGTAAACAGCTGTGGTCCCAGCACTGAACCCTGTGGTACCCCACTGGTCACCGCCTGCCATTCTGAAAGGGACCCGTTAATTGCTACTCTTTGTTTTCTGTCAGCCTGCCAATTTTCAATCCATGTCAGTATTCTGCCCCCAATACCATATGCCCTAATTTTGCCCACTAATCTCCTATGTAGGACTTTATCAAAGGCTTTCTGAAAGTCCAGGTACACTACATCCACTGACTCTCCCTTGTCCATTTTCATAGTTACATCCTCAAAAAATTCCAGAAGATTAGTCAAGCACAATTTCCCCTTCGTAAATCCATGCTGACTTGGACCAATCCTATTACTGCTATCCAGATGTGGCATAATTTCATCTTTTATAATTGACTCCAGCATCTTTCTCACCACTGACGTCAGGCTAACCGGTCTATAATTCCCTGTTTTCTCACTTCCTCCCTTCTTGAAGAGAGGGACAACATTAGCCACCCTCCAATCCATAGGAACTGATCCTGAATCTATAGAACATTGGAAAATGATTGCCAATGCATCCACGATTTCTAAAGCCACCTCCTTAAGTACCCTGGGATGCAGACCATCAGGTCCTGGGGACTTATCAGCCTTCAGACCCATCAGCCTATCCAACACCATTTCCTGCCTAATATAAATTTCCTTCAATTCATCCATTACCCTAGGTCTTTTGGCCACTATTGCATCTGGAGATTGTTTGTGTCTTCCCTAGTGAAGACAGATCCAAAGTACCTGTTCAACTCGTCTGCCATTTCCTTGTTCCCCATAATAAATTCACCCGCTTCTGTCTTCAAGGGCCCAATTTTGGTCTTAACTATTTTTTTCCTTTTCACATACCTAAAGAAGCTTTTACTATCCTCCTTTATATTCTTGGCTAGTTTACCTTCGTACCTCAGTTTTTCTCCGCGTATTGCCTTTTTAGTTACCTTCTGTTGTTCTTTAAAAGTTTCCCACTCCTCCGGCTTCCCACTCATCTTTGCTTATAAGCCTCAGGTTACCAAGGCTTTAGAGTTAGTTTTCTTTTCTGTTTAGTCTTAGGGTGGCTATATATATATATATATATATATTGTTCTTTTTCTCCAGTTTTTGTCTTGTTGTGAGGTAAATAAAAACACCTCAATCTATTTTTGTGACTCAAGCCATCTGGTTATTTTTCTTAAACAATTGACCCACAGTTTTTTGTGACACAGAGGGAGGTACAGAGGCCCAGGCTCTGTAACTTCTCAATCAGGATTGTGGGAATGATGGTGTTAAGTGCTGAGCTATAGTCGATGAACAGCATCCTGACGCAGGTGTTTGTATTGTCCAGGTGGTCTAAGACCGTGCGAAAAGCCATTGAGATTTCATCTGCCATAGACCTATTGTGGCGATAGGCAAATTGCAATGGGTCCATCAAATCATAGAAGTTTACTGCACTGAAATGAACCCTTTCAACTCACCTCATCCATGTCAATCATGGCATTCATCCACACTAATCCTAAGCAACTGGTTGGAGTGGTATTTCCATGATAGCATGGTTTCTCTGGTTTACGCTGGTGAATTAGGGTCAAAATTGTTGTAACTTTTTTTTTGCTTACTTACATGTTTGTATAATCATCTATTTGTCTGTCAATGTTCAGTGGATTTTCAATAACTTGTAGTATAGCTGGTTCTGAATTTCTGTAATTTCTTTGTCTGTAAGCCTGAGATGTCATGGCAGAATAAATTTAAACTTTTCTTGTCATCTCATAGGCAGTACTTATTAGAGAAAATATCATTATCTGTCCAACTTGAACCAGATTTTGGTTTAAAGAATGACCACGAGGCCAAGTTCTTTGTTGTTTTCTCTTGCTGGTACAGGCTGACTGCAGCTGAACCTATACTATGGTGAAACATCCAATAAAATGCCTGTAGCCTTAAGATTTGTGCCTCATTCCTGACTTCAGAAAAACCTTCTAGACAATATTATCTCCAGATCCAACACTTCCTGCACCCCAAAGAAATGTTGGCTGGTCAGTAAATTTGATTCTGCTCATTGCACCTGCCAGTGTTGGTATCTGATGGAACACTCGGAGTGGTGTTAATGTGGATACAAGGGAATAGACTACAGGGTAGTAAATGAGGGAATAGGAATGAGGGAATTGCTCTGCGATGGGTTCAATATACCAACAAGCCTCCTTCAATTCCATAAAGAAACTGGAGACATATTGCCAGATTGGATCAGGTACTAAGATTGTGCCCACACTTATACATCAACTTTCAAATTTCAAAGTTCAAAATTTATACACATCACCACATACTACCTTAAGGTTCAATTTTTTGCCGACATTCACAGTAAGTACACAGAAATAGAATAGAATCAATGAAAAAAAGCACATGATAGAGATAGACAAACAACATGCGAAAGACAACAAACTGTGCAAATATAAAAAAAGAAAATTTGAGAAATAAATAAGCAATGACATATAACTATATAACAATTACAGCACAGAAACAGGCCATCTCGGCCCTTCTAGTCCGTGCCGAACTCTTACTCTCACTTAGTTCCACTGACCTGCACTCAGCCCATAACCCTCCAATCCATTCCTGTCCATATAGCTATCCAATTCAACTTTAAACAACAACATCGAACCTGCCTCAACCACTTCTGCTGAATTGCAGAGTCATTAAAAATCCATTGGTTGTGGAATCAGTTCAGTAATGGGATGAATTATGTTATCTCCTCTAGCTTAAGAACCTGATGGTTGAGTGGCAATAACCATTCCTTTACTTCATGTCAGACACAGATAGAATGACATTACTGTTCATACAGAGCTAACCATTGCCCTTTCCAAAGTCGTTGTCGTGGCTATCCCTCGAGGTCGAGGATGATGGTCTTCGTTCTGTTGATCTACTTATGGGCTGTCAAGTGGCTTATGAGTCCAATCTTACCTTTCCAAAGTGTGACGGGGTCCTGAATTACCCTTATGAACTGTGCTCGTTTACCCCTATTAACTGTACTTTTGAAAAGAGAGAGAGTTATTTAACACAGACATGTGCTTTTGAAAAGAGAGAGAGAGAGAGAGAGAGATGAAGACTGCTCACAGGTTGTTTAAACTTTCTTCAAGGACATTTGCCTGCTTGCATTTCTTACTGAGAGAAAGGAAGGAGGAGTTATTTGAATGACAGCTGGTATCCAGTACAGTGAGATAAATAGGAGGTCCGATGATACAGACCTCAGGCACATGTTTTGGACACTGAATTACTCCAGGGACATTTCAAAGAATGATCAATTCTGTGATTAGAGGTTTGGAAAACACAGGGGCTTACATCGATGATTTAGTAGTCTGGAATGACACATGGGAAGTGCATATTGCAGCAGTAGAAAAACTGTGTGACAGACTTTCCAAAGCCAATCTTACTGTGAACCTCGCTAAAAGTGAGTTCGATTATGCTACTGATATTTATCTTGGCTATGTGGTAGGCCAAGGCCAACTGGCTCCTGTACAGGCCAAGGTTCAAGCTATTGCTGAGGTTGCTGTTCTAACAGGCAAGAAAGCTTTGAGAAGATTTTTAGGAATGGTTGAGTCTTATCATAAATTTTGTAAGAACTTTGCTGACATCGGTTTCCCCCTGACAAAACTCTTAGGGAAGAGTGAAAGATTTGTATGTAATGACCTTTGCCAGGAGGCATTTAAATGTCTGAAAACCATCCTGTGTTATCATCCTGTGCTCAAAGCACCTGATTTTTCCAAGCCATTTTCTATAGCAACAGATGCTAGTGACGAAGCTGCTGGGGCAGTACTGTTACAGAAGGGTGAGGATGACATTGAGCATCCAGTAGCTTATTTCTCAAAGAAATTTACTGTGCACCAGAAGAATTATTCAACTGTTGAAAAGGAATTCTTGGCACTTATTCTGGCTTTACAACATTTTAAGGTCTATGTTCAGAGACCTCAAAATCTTTCTGTTGCCCAGAGACTACTTGTGGTTTACATGGATTATAATCTGTTGGTATTTCTAACTAAGATGAAGGATAAGAATAGAAGGTTGTTAAATTGGAGTCTGATATTGCAAGAATTTGATCTGAAAATCAAACATGTGAAAGATACCAACAATATTATAGCTGATTATTTATCCAAGATGTTAAGTTGGAAATTGTACACGTTTTGCTCTGTCATCTGATTATTTTACCTGTATTGTTTCAAACTCTGTAATTTACATTTAGACTAAAAAAAAATTTTCGCCTTCATCAGATTTTTTTTCTCTGAAGGAAGGGGGTGTGATGGGGACCTGAATTATCCCTATGAACTGTGCTCGTTTACCCCTATTAACTGTACATTTGAAAAGAAAGAGAGAGTTATTTAACACTGACATGTGCTTTTGAAAAGAGAGAGAGAGATGAAGACTGCTCACAGATTTGTTTAAACTTTCTTCAAGGACATTTGCCTGCTTACATTTCTTACACAGAGAGAGGAAGGAGGAGTTATTTGAATGACAGCTGGTATCCAGTACAGTGAGATAAATAGGAGGTCAGATGATATAGACCTCAGGCACATCTTTTGGACATTGAATGAGCTTTGTTGTGCCCGCAGAAAAAGTGGGATTTTGGAGGATCGATCAGTGGCTCTTGCAGTGAAAAGAAAAGGCAGTGACCGGTGGGGAGTTGTCCATGTGTCCACCCTTGCCTGGGTGATAGCTCCATCACCGAAAAATGGTCCCCTTTGTTGAAGTCACAGTTGGTGACTTTTAAAGGATTTCGAAGGACAACGAGAAGATCAGTGGCATCAGCTCACCTGAAGACTCAAATCTCTCCCTCTCTCTCTCTCTCCATCACTACTCAACTCAATACCATGAACTGAGCTGAACTGAACTTTACGCATCATCGTAAGACTATATCTTTTTACCCCTAGACTTAAAGAAGCTTGGTTTTTTCATATATATATTTCCACACTTACTGATATTCTGACTTATATATAATCATTGCTAACCTGTTTGATTTATCTACATTTATATTACTGTATTGTGTAGTCACTAATAAATATTATTAGTTAATAGCAATACTGGACTCCAAAGTGTTTCCCATCTCTGCTGGTTCTTGATTCCCGTCACGGGGTACGTGACAAAAGTAATCTGCAACTCACTCACCTGGTAAAGCCAGAGGCAGGATGTGTAAGAAGAATGGAATATTGGGATAATGGGAAGGGGTTTCTATTGAGCATGACACAGAGGAAGTAGCTGATGTGGACAATGGTAATCATACATAAATGGCTGCCACATTTTCTTATAGGGCATTACTTGTTGGACACAATTGATTCACCTTGATATGTTGTAATCTGATTAAACCCCATAATAAATGTGTATATTTGGAAATAAAGGAAAAGAATCACTATCCAGTAATTTACCATTTTTTCTGCTAGGATTACTAAAGAATTGTCTCATCTATAAGAAAGATTATCATAAAATGTTAAACTGCTAATTAAATGTTTTTGTTATCATCAATGAAGTTTAGTGAAGCTGTCCTAAAGGAAACTGCTGAAATATGTAGACTCCTCATATAGGTAGATTCTAAGTCCTTTTCAATGAATTAGTTTGTGTAGTATATGAAATTCTCTGCAACAGGCTTGAATGCATTGAAAGGGTGGTGTGTAGAACAAGGCTCTGCTTGATTGTTGTGGAATTTTCCACTGAACTTTATTGTCTTTGGGTCATGTGGGAGACTGTCACACTGCCCAAATGGTTGTCGCATCAATGCACACTTTAAAAAAAAAGTGTCTTGCATGTTAATCCTATTACTCAGCAGAGGTACAGAATGCCTTCAACATCTATTTACAGAATAAGCTGACCTATGTTGACAGTTGGAATTTGTGTTTCTTGTCCTCTGTTCATTGCCTCAGGCACTCAGACATGTAAATCTGGAAATAAAAATAGGAAGAAATAGCAATTCAGGAGAGATATTTTTATAAAGTGTTTGGGATCAGCAAAGGTTATCAAACTCTGATACGTAAAAAAATAACATTCAAAAAGAACTAAAGTCACTGATTAAACTTTACTTCATAACAGTGTCCCAGTCAGAGATAATCATGGTTTTAGATTGGTGTAAGTTATTACACTTGTTAACATTAGTATGAACATATTTGAGTTTTTGACATCTCTGGGCCTGTACCTGCTGGAGTTTAGAAGAATGGGCTGGAATCTCCTGGAAACCATTTCCAACTTGGAATACTCCAAGTTCTAGATAGAGTGGATGTAGAAAGGATGATTCCTAGAGTGGAGGAGTCTAGGACCAGAGGGAACAGCCTCAGAATAGAAGGATGTTCCTTCAGAACAGAGATGACGAGGAATTTCTTTAGCCAGAGATCAAAATTGGAAATGGTCAGATCGTGTGTGTGGAGAGAGAAAATCTGAATTACCTCTACAGCAGAACTTGACAGTGGGGTCTGAGAATGGGGAGTTGACATTTTCTTTTTCTCTCTCACTCTCTCTAATAGAAGGTGTTATGAAAGTGTTATTGTAACAAAGAAACAGATGTTATGATTTGTATTACTGGGAGATTTAAAGTACATGAACAATTCTTTAAGTATACAAACAGGAGGAGAATATCTCCGGTATATATGTCAATAACAGTACATACAGAAGGTAAAATAAACAATATCAGAATCACACATAGTGTTGATCTACAAAGTATAAATTTGACATAGAATGTATAATACAGAAAAAACATAATTCATTCTCCTCTTATCAATTTATGAAGAAAGGAAGGACCATTAGAAATTTTTATATTAAAAAAAAGAAAAAAACACTTAAACAGGAAAAAAGGACTGGGCAGTCTATCCTGAGAGAAAAACCAAGAGAAGAGAGACTCTCTGATCAAATCCAAGGTTCTGAAAAAAAAAGCTGGAAGAGAATCAGTACAAAAATCAGATCATATGAAAATATTGAATAAAAGGTCACCAGGTTTCTTCAAATTTAAAGGATGTATCCAATGTCCAACTTCTTATTTTCTGGCTTTCTTCTGTGTCAATAACAACATGCAGACAATACGAAGATAGGTGGTGGGGTAGGTAGTTTTGAGGAAATAGAGGGACTACAGAAGGACTTTGACAGATTAGGAGAATGGGCAAAGAAATGGCAAATAGAATACAGTGTTGAGAAGGGTATTGTCATGCAGAAAAGGCATGTAGAAGAAATGGAGAGAAAATACAAAAATCTGAGGTGCAAAAGGATTTGGGAGTCCTTGTGCAGGATTCCCTAAATTTGCAGGTTGAGTCTGTGGTGAGGAAAGCAAATGCAATGTTCGCATTCATTTCAAGAGAACTAGAATATAAAAGCAAGGATGTAATATTTAAAACACTGGTGAGGTCTTGCTTGGAGTACTGTGAGCAGTTTTGTTACACTTATCTAGGTAAGGATGTGCTGAAACTGGAGAGGGTTCAAAGGAGGTTCACAAAAATGATTCCAGGATTGAACGGCCTGTCATATGAAGAGTGTTTGATGGCTCTGGGCCAGTATTCACTGGAATTCAGAAGAATAAAGGTTGACCTAATTGAAACTATCAAATAGTGAAAGGCCTTGATAAAGTGGACGTGGAGAGGATGTGTCCTATGTTGGGAAAGTCTAAGACCAGAGGACACAGACTCAGAATAGAGGGGTGTCCTTTTATAACAGTGATGAGGAGGAATTTCTTCAGCCAGAGAGTAGAGAAACTGTGGAATTCTTTGCCACAGGCAGCTCTGGAGGCCAAATCTTAATGTATATTTAAGACAGAGGTTGATAGATTTTGATTGGTCAGGGCACGAAGGGATACAGGGGGAAGGCAGGACTGGGGCTGAGAGGAAATAGCAGAGCAAACTTGATTAGCCAAATGGCTTAATTCTGCTCCTATATCTTATGGTCTAAGTGAAATCATTTCATTTTCATTCCTGGTCACTTCTGACATCTCCAAGTTTGAATACTTGAAACCACAGTGAGCAAAACAGTTCTGTATTGTCTTACTGCTTATTTCTTGCCAGCTATCAGTGACAAAAATCAGTGTTTTTTTAACTCAAGCAACTGAAGCTTTTTAATAACTGTTCGCTCTAAGTATGAAGTGTCTAAAGGTCACAGAAGTTCATGTGTTGGACGCTATTTAGAACGTGTTCGAGAACCATCTCCTGTCCTAATTAAGCAGCATAATGTTCCAAATAAATTAAAGGGATCTCAGCTATTTTCTCAATTAATTTTTGTTCTTTAAGAGTTGTCCCAAATAAGCTGCTGCACTGATTAATCAATGGCCTAATTAACCAAAATATACTGTATTTGAGAAGTTGAGCCAGAAACATTTTAACAAGCACACATTATTACAAGTTGCCTAAACAAATGATTGTATCAAGGGAAGACATTGTAAGATAGTTGATTCATCTTTGGTGGAAAGTAATAAGGTGATGTTCCTCAGATGTTGATTTCAAATCTTGTGTCCCAATGGCACGATTCTAAGAAGATTAGGAAACTCTCGAAGCATTTACAATATTTCTTCCCCAAACAAGATTCGAGTAATTATCTGGCCAAGGAATTTATTATGAATTGATTGTGTTTTATTGGATCTTTCCATGAATGAAATGTTTGTATCACTTTAGCATGACTGTAGCTACAAATGAAAAGGATTCTGCAAATGCAAAAGGCATTTTTGTGTTAAACAAATGCTATTAAAATACAAATTTATTGGTTCTTTTTTAAAAATTTCATGATCATGCAAAGGTAATGTTATATACATTAACATAGAACCTTATAACAAAGGATACATAGGTCCTTCAGCCCTCATCCCTGTGCCGATCATATATTTGCTCCCCATGTGTAAAATTAACAGATGTGTGAGCCCCTCCAAAAGTCCACATTTCATTTCCCTCACAAGTCTCCCTGCTCAATCATCAGTGATTTTTTTCTAATTTTTAGAACCCTGCTAGGTTTATAGAAGGCCGAGTAAAGTCCTTGCATTAATATTGAAACTAATCCATTACAAATTATAGTGTAAATTAACATTTCCACCCATTCTCTAAACTTTGAACAAAAGATACAAGGGGAATATGAACACAAACTTTTTAAACTTAGGGAGTGGCTAGGATCTGGAGATGGTGATACACACAAACTAAAACACGGCCTGAAGGAGTGATTGGATAAATACTTGGAGATACCTGGAGATAATTTTAAGGAATTTGAGGAAAAATTAGGGGATACACTGCAAAGGATGATAACTAAAAGTATAAACATAAACAATTATGCATTTTAATATTCACATGAGTAATAGATTAATTACTGTATCAAAGGAGGCCTTTGATCCTATGAAGTCCACGTGCTCCCGGTAGGGCAATACTGGCCTATTATCACTCAAAGTGGAGAAGAAGCGTTCGGGATCGGATGAAGAATCTTGCGTCCATGTACTGGGGACACACAGTGGACGTATTAACAGAGAAGCATTGATGTATGCAGCACCGAACAAGCGCTCTGGCCTACCACATTCAGGCTGACTGCAATTGTTGCTTATAATAGCCATCTGATGATTAAATACGATATATAACCATCAAAATCATCCAATATGGTTAATGATTCATAAAAATGAGTCTTGTCATCTTCAGAAGTTTTCGGATGACTCTGCCATAGTTGGATGCATCAGCAAGGGAGATGAGGTTGAGTACAGGGCTACTGTAGGAAACTTTGTCACATGGTGTGAGCAGAATTATCTGCAGCTTAATGTGAAAAAGACTAAGGAGCTGGTGGTAGACCTGAGGAGAGCTAAGGTACCGGTGACCCCTGTTTCCATCCAGGGGGTCAGTGTGGACATGGTGGAGGATTACAAATACCTGGGGATATGAATTGACAATAAACTGGACTGGTGAAAGAACACTGAGGCTGTCTACAAGAAGGGTCAGAGCTGTGTCTATTTCTTGAGGAGACTGAGGTCCTTTAACATCAGCTGGACGATGCTGAGGATGTTCTACGAGTCTGTGGTGGTCAGTGCTATCATGTTTACTGTTGTGTGCTGGGCAGGCTGAGGGTGGCAGACACCAATAGAATCAACAAACTCATTCGTAAGGCCAGTGATGTGGGGATGGAACTGGATTCTCTCACGGTGGTGTCTGAAAAGAGGATGCTGTCCAAGTTGCATGCCATCTTGGTCAATGTCTCCCATCCACTATATAATGTACTGGTTGGACACAGGAGTACATTCAGCCAGAGACTCATTCCACCAAGATGCAACACAGAACGTCACAGGAAGTCATTCCTGTCTGTGGCCATCAAACTTTACAACTCTTCCCTTGGAGGGTCAGACACCCTGAGCCAATAGGCTGGTCCTGGACTTACTTCCTGGCATAATCTACATATTACTATTTAACTATTTATGGTTTTATTACTATTTAATTATTTATAGTGCAACTGTAACGAAAACCAATTTCCCCCGGGATCAATAAAGTATGACTATGACTATGACTATGTATCACAAAATGACACTGTACAGACTTGGGTTGTTGCAGCCCTTAGGCATTTGAAAGATCATGTCTATATTTTGTATTAGTAATTCAGCTTTAACTTTGTTCAACCTTCACTGGACCTGAAGCACAAATTGTAAATCAATAACAGGACAAAAGCTTGGTCAAAAGGAAACAATTTAAGAAGATAGAATAGGAGAGCTGGGAAAATTGGGGATATTTAATGTTTATACTATTTTATTGTTGACTACCCATCACCCATTTTCAATTTTAGAATTTCAGGTAACCCTTCCCTCCTGTTTACCTCTCTCCCTCTTTCTATCCTTGTCATCTACCTTTGGACCTCTCATTTTTTTCCCTGTTTCACATCCTACCTTACACCCACTCCAGTAACCTCTCACCTATTTTCAACTCCTTTCCGCTCCTGGGTCCATACACTCACTACTCACATATTTTTCCCAACAGATCCAAGCAAGCACCTCTATCTAGTTCCATCTGTTCTTTACCTCTCCCCTAATGATTCCCATTGTCACCTTTCTTACCTATTAGGTGTTCGTCTTTTAGTTTGCATTGGCTGTCAGTGGAGAAAGCCAAGGACTGACCCCTTCCCTCTTCTTCTATTCCCCACTCTGGTCCCACCTTTCCTTCTTACCTGCCTATCACCTTCCCCTAGTGCCCCTCCTCCTTCCCTTTCTCCCACGGTCAACTCTCATCTCCTATCAGTTTCCTTCTTCTTCAGTCCTTTACCATTCCCACTCACCTGGCTTCACCTATTATCTTCTAGCTTGTCCTCCTTCCCCTTCCCCCAACCTTTTTGTTCTGTCATCTTCCCCCTTTCTTTCCAGTCCTGAAGAAGGGTCTTGGCCCGAAACAATGAGTGTTTATTTATTCCCATTGATGGTGCCCGACCTGCTGAGTTCCTCCAGCATTTTTTATGTGTTACTGTTAGAATCAGGTTTATTATAATAAATGTATGTCATTAAATTTGTTGTTTTGCAGCAGTCATACAGTGTAATACATAAAATTCATTTAAGTTAAAATAAGTAATATAAAGTATAAAGTATAACCCTAATATAAGTAATATAAAACATTAATTAAGGCATCCGTTAGTCTCGTGAGACCATGAATTTGCGCCTTGGAAGGTTTTCCAGGACGCAGGCCTGGGCAAGGTTGTATGGAAGACCAGCAGTTGCTGCAAGTCTTCCCAAGGGAAGGGCACTGGGGCTGATACAGCTTGGCACTGGTGTCATCACAGAGCAATGTGTGGTTAAAGTGCCTCGCTCAAGGACACAACACGTTGTCTGAGCTGAGGCTCGAACTAGCGACCTTCAGATCACTAGATCACTTGGCCACGCATTAATAAGTAGTTTAAAAAGAGCAAAAATAGTGAGGTAATGTCCATGGACCATTCATAAATATGAAGGTGAAGGGGAAGAAGCTGTTCCTAAGATATTGAGTGTGTGTCTTCACACTCCTGTATCTCCTCTTTGATGGTGGTAATGACAGGAGAGGATGTCATGAATGCTGAGAGTCCTTAATTATGGACACCACCTTCTTAAAGCATCTCCCTTTGCATATGTCCTCCGAGGTGGGAACGCTAGTGCCTATAATGGAACTTGCTGAGTTTACAACCTTCTGCAGCTTTTTCCAGACCTGTGCAGTGGCCCCATCATACCAGACCATGATGCAACCAGTCAGAATGCACTCCACAATACATTTGTAGGAATTTGTTAGCATCTTTGGTAATGTGTTGAATCTCCTCATACTGCCAATGAAATAGAGCTGCTGGTGTGCCTCCTTCATAATTGCATCAGTATGTTGGGCCCATCACAAACGTTGACATCCGGGAACTCGAAGCTGCTCTCCCTTTCCACTGCTGATCCCTCGATGAGGAATGATGTGTGTCAGGACCAGAAAAGGGAGCTGAAAAGGCATGCATATAGGATGGCCACTGTGAATAGAGATGCTCTGCAAATCTGTCTGCAACTATTATTTTCATTCAGTTAAAGTTTGAATCTGCCCCTTGATTAATGTAGTGCAATTATTTTAATTAATAGCAGGTCATTTAGGTATATTTAAAGCAGTTTGATAGGTTCATAGATTAGTCAGGTGTTAAAGGTTACAGAGAGAAGACTGGAAAACAGGGTTGACAAGGATAATAAATCAGCCATGATGGAATGGCAGAGCAGACACGATTGGCCAAATAGTCTAAATTCTACTGCTATGTCTTATGGTTTTATGGACATAAGGTAGCAAATTTCAAAACAAAACAATTTATATTCAGTTTCATTATTTCTTCAAACTGATTCCAAAAAATAATTACCAACTCTTTCCATAACATGATTTATTTGCAGTTATAATTTGAAATATGAAATGGAATATGATGTGGAACAAGAGTTAAATTTGGATGTGATTTTTAAAATTTGCCTTAGACCTTTCCGTGATTTACTGTGGAGTTAAACCAAAGCTGCCTGCTGTATTAGTTGTAAACAGGAGAACTAATAACTATTTGGACAGCTACCAACGATTTCTGTCCCATTTCTTGTCTAGCTATGAGGGTTCTATTTTGCTGATTCTAATAAGAGTATGCACAGAAGGCAGTGACTGTCGGTGAGAATGTGATTTGCAGTGGAAGGCAGTGACTGTCGGTGAGAATGTGATTTGCAGTGGAAGGCAGTGACTGTCGGTGAGAATGTGATTTGCAGTGGAAGGCAGTGACTGTCGGTGAGAATGTGATTTGCAGTGGAAGGCAGTGACTGTCGGTGAGAATGTGATTTGCAGTGGAAGGCAGTGACTGTCGGTGAGAATGTGATTTGCAGTGGAAGGCAGTGACTGTCGGTGAGAATGTGATTTGCAGTGGAAGGCAGTGAATATCCAGACAGTCAGTGGTTGTTCTTGAGGACTGACAGAACCGTATCCTTATGGTCATCGCGTAACTTCAATCTGGAGAGCCACAGTTAAATCCAGTCCAATCACTTTACCTTGCAGTTTTTGGCTAATGTTGTTGTTAGTGCTTTTCCTCACTGTTCCAGGAACTTGGATTCAATCCTGATATCAGGTGCTATCTGTGTGGGATATGTATATACTTTTTGTGACCATGTTGATTTTCTTTGGATAATCTGATTTTCTCCCACATTGTAAAAACATGCTGTTATGTTAATTGTCTACTGTAAATTGCTCTAATTTAGGTTGTAAGACCATAAGACATAGGAGCAGAATTAGATCCATCGAGTCTGCTCCACCATTTCTTCATGGCTGATCATTCGCCTTTCAACCCCATTCTCTTGCCTTCTCCCTGTGATCTTTCATGCCCTAACTAATCAAGAACCTATCAATCTCCATCTTAAGTACGCCCAATGACCTGGCCTCCACTGCTGCCAGAGGCAATAAATTCCACAGATTCACCACCTCCTGGCTAAAGAAATAGACGCCCTTTAATCCTCAGTCTGTGTCCTCTGGTTCTAGACTCCCCCACGATAGAATCAGAATCAGGTTTACAATCACCGGCATATGTCATGCAATTTGTTAACTTAGCAGCAGCAGTTCAATAGAAATATACAGTAGAATAGAAATCAATACAATAGAATATAGAAAGACAAAAGTAAATAAGTTCATCAAGTACAGTAAGTATACATAGGTATATAGTTAGATTAAAAATTGCGCAAAGCAGAAATAATTTTTTTTAAAGTGAGGGGGTGTTCATGGGTTCAATGTCCATTTAGGAATCATATGGCAGAGGGAAAGAAACTGTTCCTGAATCACTGAGTGTGTACATTCAGGCTTCTGTACTCCCTCCCTGACAGTGACAATGAGAAGAGAGACAGAGTCCGGCCCTGTAGCTCAGATGGGTCGGGAAAAGAAGAGGAGGGGAGAGTAGGGGACTCGATAGTTATGGGGTCAGATAGGCAATTCTGTGGACGCAGTCAGGAGACCCGGATGGTAGTTTGCCTCCCTGGTGCCAGGGTCCGGGATATTTCTGATCACGTCCAAGATATCCTGAAGTGGGAGGGTGCGGAGCCAGAGGTCGTGGTACATATAGGTACCAATGACATAGGTAGGAAAAGGGAAGAGGTCCTGAAAGGAGAATATAGAGAATTAGGAAGGGAGTTGAGAGGAAGGACTGCAAAGGTAGTAATCTCAGGATTACTGCCTGTGCCACACGACAGTGAGAGTAGGAATGCGATGAGGTGGAGGATAAATATGTGGCTGAGGGATTGGAGCAGGGGGCAGGGATTCAAGTTTCTGGATCATCGGGACCTCTTTTGGCGCAGGTGTGACCTGTACAAAAAAGAAGGGGTGCACTTGAATCCTAGGGGGACCAATATCCTGGCGGGGAGATTTGCAAAGGCCACTGGGGAGACTTTAAACTAGAATGGTTGGGGGGGTGGGAATCAAATTGAAGAGATTAGGAGAGAGGTGGATAGTTCACAAATAGAAAAAGCTAGTAGACAGTGTGTGAGGGAGGATAGGCAGGGGACAGAGAACAGGAGCACTCAGACCGAAGGTGGAGGGGAGAAGGAAGAAAAAGATAACAAAGTTGTTTACACCATTAGGGATAAACAGAGAGTAAGACTTGGAAAGTTTCTTAAATGCATCTATTTTAATGCTAGGAGCATTGTAAGAAAGATGGATGAACTTAGAGCATGGATTGATACCTGGAAATATGATGTTGTAGCTATTAGTGAAACATGGTTGCAGGAGGGGTGTGATTGGCAACTAAATATTCCCGGATTTCGTTGCTTCAGGTATGATAGAATCGGAGGAGCAAAAGGGGGAGGTGTTGCATTGCTTAGATAGTTTTTTTGCAGCAATACATAGAGGAACCAACTAAAGAAGGGGCAGTGTTGGATCTCCTGTTAGGGAATGAGATAGGGCAGGTGACAGAGGTATGTGTTGGGGAGCACTTCGGGTCCAGTGATCACAATGCCATTAGTTTCAATATAATTATGGAGAAGGATAGGACTGGACCCAGGGTTGAGATTTTTGATTGGAGAAAGGCTAACTTTGAGGAGATGTGAAAGGATTTAGAAGGAGTGGATTGGGACAATTTGTTTTATGGGAAGGATGTAATAGAGAAATGGAGGTCATTTAAAGGTGGAATTTTGAGGGTACAGAATCTTTACGTTCCTGTTAGGTTGAAAGTTTGAGAGAGCCATGGTTTTCAAGGGATGTTGGAAACTTGGTTTGGAAAAAAGAGAGCGATCTACAATTAATATAGGCAGCTTGGAGTAAATGAGGTACTTGAGGAATATAAAGAATGTAAAAAGAATCTTAAGAAAGAAATTAGAAAAGCTAAAAGAAGATATGAGGTTGGCAAGTAAGGTGAAAATAAATCCAAAGGGTTTCTAGAGTTATATTAATAGCAAAAGGATAGTGAGGGATAAAATTAGTCCCTTAGAGAATCAGAGAGGACGGTTATGTGCGGAGCCAAAAGAGGTGGGGGGAGATTTTGAACAATTTCTTTTCTTCGGTATTCACTAAGGAAAAGGTTGAATTGTGTAAGGTAAGGGAAACAAGTAGGGTAGTTATGGAAACTATAACGATTAAAGAAGAGGAAGTACTGGCACTTTTAAGGAATATAAAGGTGGATAAGTCTTCAGGTCCTGACAGGATGTTCCCTAAGACCTTGAGGGAAGTTAATGTGGAAATAGCAGGGTCTCTGACAGAAATATTTCCAATGTCATCAGAAACGGGGATGGTGCGGGAGGATTGGCGTATTGCTCATGTTGTTCCATTGTTTAAAACGGGTTCTAAGAGTAAACCTAGCAATTATCGGCCTGTGAGTTTGACGTCAGTGGTGGGTAAATTGATGAAAAGTATTCTTAGAGATGTTATATATAATTATTTGGATAGACAGGGTCTGATTAGGAAGAGTCAACATGGATTTGTGCATGGAAAGTCATGTTTGACAAATCTTATTGAATTTTTTTGAAGAGGTTACTAGGAAAGTTGACGAGGGTAAAGCAGTGGATGTTGTCTATATGGACTTCAGTAAGGCCTTTGACAAGGTTCCACACGGAAGGTTAGTTAGGAAGGTTCAATCGTTAGGTATTAACATTGAAGTAGTAAAATGGATTCGGCAGTGACTGGATGGGAGACGCCAGAGAGTAGTGGTGGATAACTGTTTGTCAGATTGGAGGCCGGTGACTAGTGGTGTACCTCAGGGATCTGCACTGGGTCCAATGTTGTTTGTCATATATATCAATGATCTGGATGATGGGGTGGTAAATTGCATTAGTAAGTATGGAGATGATACTAAGATAGGTGGTGTTGTGGATAATGAAGCAGGTTTTCAAAGCTTGCAGAGAGATTTAGGCCAGTTAGAAGTGTGGGCTGAAAGATGGCAGATGGAGTTTAATCCTGATAAATGTGAGGTGCTATATTTTGGTAGGACTAATTAAGATAGGACATACATGGTAAATGGTAGGGCATTGAAGAATGCAGTAGAACAGAGGGATCTAGGAATAATGGTGCATAGTTCCCTGAAGGTGGAATCTCATGTGGATAGGGTGGTGAAGAAAGCTTTTGGTATGCTGGCCTTTATAAATCAGAGCACTGAGTATAGGAGTTGGGATGTAATGTTAAAACTGTTCAAGGCATTGGTAAGGCCAGATTTTGAGTATTGTGTGCAGTTCTGGTCACCGAATTATAGGAAGGATGTCAACAAAATAGAGAGAGAACAGAGAAGATTTACTAGAATGTTACCTGGGTTTCATCTCCTAAGTTACAGAGAAAGGTTGAACAAGTTGGGTTCTTATTCTTTAGAGCGTAGAAGGTTGAGTGGGGACTTGATAAAGGTATTTAAAATTATGAGGGGGATAGATAGAGTTGACGTGGATAGGCTTTTTCCGTTGAGAGTGGGGGAGATTCAAACAAGAGGGCATGAGTTGAGAGTTAAAGGGCAAAGGTTTAGGGGTAACATGAGGGTGAACTTCTTTACTCAGAAAGTGGTAGCTGTGTGGAACGAGCTTCCAGCAGAAGTGGCTGAGGCAGGTTTGATGTTGTCATTTAAAGTTAAATTGGATAGCTATATGGACAGGGAAGGAATGGAGGGTTATGGGCTGAGTGCAGGTCGGTGGGCCTAGGTGAGAGTAAGAGTTCGGCACAGACTAGAGGGACCAAGCTGGCCTGTTTCCGTGCTGTAATTGTTATATGGTTATATGGTTATATAGGACATGCCCAGGCTGATGGGGGTCCTTAATAATGGACGCCGCCTTTCTGAGGCACTGCTCCTTTAAGATGTCTTGGATACTACAGAGGCTAGTAGCCAAGATGGAGCTGACTGATTTTACAACTTCCTGTTGCTTCTTTTGGTCCTGTGCAGTAGTTCCCACCACCCCACCCCATACCAGACAATGATGAAGCCTGTCAGAATATTTTTCACGGTACATCTATAGAAGTTTTTGAGAGTTCTAGGTGACAAACCAAATCTCCTCCATCTCCTAATGAAATATAGCCACTATCTTTCTTTCTTTACAGCTGCATCAATATGTTGGGACCAAGTTAGATCCTAGGAGATCTTGACAGCCAGGAACATGAAATTGCACACTCTCTCCACTTCTGATCCCTCTATGAGGATTGGTTCATGTTCCCTCCTGTTACCCTTCCTGAAGTCCACAATCAACTCTTTGGTCTTATTGACATTGAGTACCAGGTTTTTTGCTGTGACTCTACTCAACTAGCTGGCATACTTCTCTCCCATGTACCTCTCATCTCCAGCTGAGATTCTACTAACAATGGTTGTACCATCAGCAAATTTATAGATGGTATTTGAGCTATGCCCAGCTGCACAGTCATGGGTATAGAGAGAGCAGAGCAGTGGGATAAGCACACACCTTGAGGTGCACCAGTGTTGATCATCGGCGAGGAGGCAATATTACCACCTATATGCATGGACTGTGGTCTTCCAGCTAGGAAGTTGAGCGTCCAATATCAGAGGTAGGTACAGAGGCCCAGGATCTGTAAATTATCATTCAGGATCATGGAAATTATGGTGTTAAATGGTGAGCTATAGTCAATAAACAGCATCCTGACAGAGATGTTTGTATTGCCCAGGTGATCTTAGGCTGTGTGAAGGCCCTTTGAGATTATGTCTGCCGTAGACCTATTGTGGCAATAAGCAAATTGCGGTGGGTCTAGGTCTTTCCTGAGACATGTGTTGATTCTAGCTATAACCAACGTCTCAAAGCATTTCATCACTGTAAATGTGAGTGCTACAGGGTGACAGCCATTAAAGCTGCTCATACTACTCTTCTTAGGCACTGATATAACTGTTGCCTTTTTGAAGCAGGTGGCAACTTCCAACCATAGCAGACAGAGGTTGAAAATGCCCTTAAATACTCCCGCAATTGGATGGCACAAGTTTTCAGAGCCTTACCAGGTTCTCCATCAGGGACTGCTGCCTTGCAAGGGTTTACCTTCCTGAAAGATAGCCTGACATCAGCCTCTGAGACAGAATTCACAGTATCACTGGAAACATCCACTCCACATCCACATCAACATCCAATACATTTCAATGAGATCCCTCCTCATCCTTTCAAATTCCAGTGAGTAAAGGCCTAGACCCATAAAATGCTTCTCATATGACACGCTTTTCAATCCCAGAATCATTTTCGTGAACCTTCTCTCACCCCTCTCCAATGTCAGCACATCCTTTCTTAAATAAGAGGCCAATAACCCTAAATCAAATGAGAGAATCAAAGAGATGTGAGGGAGAACAAACTGCAGTGCTACAATGAAATAAGGGGAGGAGGAGATGGGACCAATGGGATCGCTTCCCGGTGAGCTTGTGTAGGCAAATAAGTTGCGAATGGCCTTTACTTTCTCATTTTAACAATGTTTCAGATCAAAAACCCTCCATCAATTCCACAATTTAAAGCACCAACTTGTCCTTTTTGTTCACAGATGAAGACTGAACTGTTGAATATTTCCAGCATTTCTCAGTTGTGTTTTTTCACATCAAGTGCATATGTAGGCTCATAATCAGATTGTCTATAAATTGTCAATAAGAGAAGTTCATAATTAGTCCATAATGATGGCCAGGTTGACAAGTAGAAGAGTGAACTGTGTTCAAATCCTACATCAGAGAGCTGGACATAAAATTCTTGGCTGTGGTGTTGGAGGTACAGTCTTTCATAATAGGATCTTTTGCATAAACTGCAGTCACTCTCGGACAGATGGCACTATTTGGAAGAGGGATCTTCATCCCCTTCTCTCAATTCCTCCAACTCCACCGCATCTGCTCTCAGGATGAAGCTTTTCATTCTAGAATGAAGGACATGTCCTCCTTTTTCAAAGAAAGGGGCTTCCCTTCCTCCCCCATCAACACAGCCCTCAACTGCATCTCTTCCATTTTACACACGTCTGCTCTTAACCCCATCCTCCTGCCACCCTACCAGGGATAGGGTTCCTCTTGTCCTCACCTACCACCCCACCAGCCTCCACGTCCAGTACATAATTTTCTGTAACTTCCGCCACCTCCAACTGGATCTCACTACCAAACACACTTTTCCCTCCTCCCCACTTTCTGCTTTCCACAGGGATTGCTCCCTATGCGACTCCCCTCCCTTGTCAAATCATCCATCCCCACTGATCACCCTCCTGGCACTTATTCTTACAAGTGGAACAAGTGCCACATCTGCCCCTAAACCTCCTCCCTCACTACCATTCAGGGCCCCAAACAGTCCTTCCAGGTGAGGTGATACTTCACCTGTGAGTCTGTTGGGGTCATATAGTGTGTTTGGTGCTCCTGGTGTGGCCTGTTGTATATCAGTGAGACCCAACGTAGTGGATTGGGAGACCCGATTTGCCGAGCATCTACACTCCATCCGCCAGAACAAGTGGGATCTCCCAGTGGTCTATCCATTTTAATTCCATTTCTCATTCCTAATCCGATGTGTCCATCCATGGTCTCCTCCACTGTCGGGATAAGGCCACACTTAGGTTGGAGGAACAAGACCTTATATTCCGTTTGGGTAGCCTCCAACCTGATGGCTTGAACATCGACTTGTCAGGCTTCCAGTAATGCCTCCACACACACCCCCCCCCACCATTTCCCAGCCCCTTGTCCCTCTCTCACATTATCTCCTCGCCTGCCCATCGCTTCCCTCTGGTGCTCCACACTGCCCCCCCAGCCTTTTTTCTTTCTTCCATGGTCTTCTGTCTCTTTCACCAATCAACTTCCTAGCTCTTTGCTTCATCCCTCCCCCTCCTGGTGTCACCTAACACCTGGTGCTTCTCTCTCCCCTCCCCCACCTTTCAAAACTACTCCTCAGCCTTTTCCCTCCAGTCCTGCCGAAGGGTTTTGGCCTGAAATGTTGACTGTACTTTTTTTCATAGACTCTGCCTGGACTGTTGAGTTGCTCCAGCATTTTGTGTGTGTTGCTTGGATTTCCAGCACCTGCAGATTTTCTCCTGTTTACGGTATTATCTTAACCTGGTTAATAATTATCCAAGGATCAACATCATAAAATTAGATTATCTGGAAATGATCACTCTGCCATTTGAGAGAGATCATGGTTAATGAATTGTGCTTACTTAATTTACTGTGGTGGGGGTGGTACTCAGAGGTTGCCTTCTTGTGGTAAGTAATGTGTTTGAAGTCACAGTTGAGTCTGCATCAGTGAAAAAAATAAGCATGCAAATTAAATTGTACAAGACATTTTAAGTAATTAAACTTCCCGATTTGATTCATGCCTGTTCTGAACTACTCAGAAGTCGCTGAAACCTGTAGAAGAAAATTACCTTCGTAGAGTTCAAATAACCACAAGTTACAACAGTTGTGTGCAGAAGAGCATCTCTGAATGCTCAGCATGTTGAATCTTGACGCAGCAGAAGACCATGAATATACACTCAGTAGCCACTTTATTAGGGAGCGGAGGTACCTTCTAGGCAACTGTACTTCTTTTTCTTTCTTTCTCTGAAATCCTCCAAACAGGGGTTCCCAACCTAGATGATTCGCTTAGTGGTAGGGATCCATGGTATAAATATGGTTGGGAACCCCTTCTCTAGAAAATGTATCCTCTGCATGATAAGGGAGATAAGAGATGTAAGATGTATGCTCTTCTCCCTGACATCACAAATCCAGTAGCAAGCTTCTGTATGATCCTCTTTTTGTCTGGAGTGGGGTCTCCTCTCAATTTCAAAATTGACCCAAGCCCTTGGGAAAGGGTTTGTAATGACTAATAGATTTTCTTCCTCCAGCAGGCTATCGGCTATGATAATAACCTTAGAGAAGTGTAAGCTTCCCAGGGCACCCTTGATGGCAAAAAGGTCTTAAATGCAGATCAGTATCAGAATCAGAATCAGGTTTAATATTATTGGCATACAGTACATGGTAAAGTTCCATTTTGAAAAAAGAGCAAAAAAAAAGGAAATTGTGAGGTAGTGTACATGGGTTCATTGTCCATTCAGAAATCTGATAGCACTGGAGAAGGAGCTGATCCCTCAACTTCCCCTTCCTGAAGTCAGAGATGTTATTTCTGATCGGCACTGACTGTCTCCCGATGAGGAGGTCAAGGATCCAGTTGCAGAGGGATATATAGAGGCCCAGGTTTCAGAGCTGAGGGTATTGTGGATACAGCTAAGGAACTGCAAGGGTAAAAAGTCCCTGGTGAGAGTTTTATATAGACCACCAAAAAGTAAGGACGTGGCCTACTAATTACAATGGGAGATAGAAAATACATGCCAAAAGGTCAATGTTACAATAGAAATGGGAGACTTCAATATGTGGTAGATTCGGAAAATCAGGTTGGTGCTGGACTGCCCAAGGGATGCCTTATTAGAGCAGTTTATGGTTGAGCCCACTAGAGGATCAACTATTCTGCTTTGGGTATTGTACAATGAACCAGAATTGATTAGAGACATTAAGGTAAAAGAACCCTTAGGGGTATGTGATCACAATATGATAGAATTCACCCTGAAATTAGAGGAGAAGCAAAACAGATGTGTAACTATTACAGTGGAGTAAAGGGCATTACAGAGGCACTGGAGAGGAGTGGGCCAGAATTGATTGGAAAACAACACTGGCAGGGATGACGGCTGAGCAGCACAGGATATATACATCCCAAAGAGGAAGAAATCTTCTAAAAGCAAGGTGGCACAACTGTGGCTAACAAGAGAAGGCAAATCCAACATGAAAGCTTATAATAGAGCAAAAATTAGTGGGAAGCTTTTTAAAACCAACAGAAGACAACTAAAAAGTTAGTAAGAAGGTAAAGACGGAATTCTGAAGTAAGCTAGCCAATAAGGTTACAAGGTTTCTTCAGATACATAAAGTGTAAAAGAGAGGCGAGTGTGGATATCAGATTACTGGAAAATGATACTGAGAGGTAGGAATGGGGGAGAAAGAAAGCATGAATGAACTGAATAAGAATTTGGCATCAGTCTTCACTGTGGAAGACACTAGCAATATGATGGAAGTTCCAGGTGTTAGGTGTCATGAAGTGTGTGAAGTTATCATAACCAGTGAGAAGGTTCTTGGGAAATTGAAAAGTCTGAAGGTAGATAAGTAACCTGGATCAGATAGTGTACACACACACGAGTTCTGAAAGAAGTGTCAGAAGAGATTAGTAATGATCATTCAAGAATCACTAGATTCGAGAATTATTCTGGTAGACTGGAGAATTGCAAATGTCACTCCACTCTTCAAGAAGGGTTGAATTGAGTGGGATTGAGTTTAGGAGCCGATAGGTAATGTTGCAGCTATATAGGACCCTGGTCAGACCACACTTGGAGTACTGTGCTCAGTTCTGGTTGCCTCACTACAGGAAGGATGTGGAAGCCATAGAAAGGGTGCAGAGGAGATTTACAAGAATGTTGCCTGTATTGGGGAGCATGCCTTATGAGAATAAGTTGAGTGAACTTGGCCTTTCCTCCTTGGAGTGACGGAGAATGAGAGGTGACTTGATAGAGGTATACAAGATGATGAGAGGCATTGATCGTGTGGATAGTCAGAGGCTTTTTCCCAAGGTTGAAATAGCTAGCATGAGAGGGCAGTTTTAAGGTGATTGGAAGAAGGTACAGAGATGTCAGGAGTAAGTTTTTTATGCAGAGAGTGGTGAGTGCATGGAATGGGCTGCTGGCGACAGTGGTGGAGGAAGATATGATAGGGTCTTTTTAGAGACTCCCTGACAGGTATATGGAGCTCAGAAAAATAGAGGGCTATGAGTAATGCTAGGTAATTTCTCAGGTAAGGACATGTTTGGCACAGCTTTGTGGGCCAAAGGGCCTGTATTGTGGTGTAGGTTTTCTATGGTTCTAAGGAATAGAGGCAGAAGAAAGGAAACTATAGGCCAGTTAGTCTGACCTCAGTGGTTGGGAAGATGATGGAGTCTATTGTTAAGGATGTGGTTTCGGGTACTTGGAGGTGCATGATAAAACAGGTCATAGTCAGCATGGTTTCCTCAAGGGAAAATCTTGCCTGACAAATCTGTTGGAATTCTTTCAACAAATAGCAAGCAATCTCTGAATGCTCAGCATGTCGAATCTTGACTCAGTTGATGTTGTGTACTTGGATTTTCGGAAGGCCTTTGACAAGGTGCCACATACAAGGCTGCTTAACAAGCTACGAGCCCATGGTATTTCAGGAAATATTCTAGTATGGATAAAGCAGTGGCTGATTGGCAAGAGGCAAAGAGTGGAAATAAAGGGAGCCTTTTCAGGTTGGCTGCTTGTTAGTAGTGGTGTTCCACACAGATCTCTGTTGGAACCAATTCTTTTTACATTATATGTCAATCATTTGGATGATGGAATTAAGGGCTTTGTTGCAAAGTTTGCAGATAACAGGAAGATAGGTGGAGGGGCAGGTATTTTTGAGGAAGTAGAGAGGCTACAGAAGGACTTAGACAGATTAGGAGAATGTGCAAAGAAATGGCAGATGGAATACAGTGTTGAGACGTGTATGGTCTTGCACTTTAATAGACAAAATGATAGTGTTGACTATTTTCCAAATGGAGAGAAAATACAAAAAAAACTGAGGTTCAAAAGGGCTTGGGAGTTCTTGTGTAGGATTCCCTAAAGGTTAATTTGTAGTTGAGTCTGTGGTCAAGAAGGCAAATACGACGTTATCATTCATTTCAAGAGGACTAGAATATGAAAGCAAAGATGCAATGTTGAGGTTTTATAAAGCATTGGTGAGGTTTCACTTGGAGAATAGAGGGTAGTTTCGGGCCCCTTATCTTTGAAAGAATGTGCTGAAACTGGAGAGGATTTCAAGGAGTTTCACAAAAAGGATTCCAGGATTGAATGGCTTGTCATATGAAGAGCGTTTGATGGCTGTGGGCCAGTATTCACCAGAATTCAGATGAATGAGGTGTGACCACATTGAATGGTGAAAGGCCTTGATAGAGCAGATGTGGAGAGGATGTTCCCTGTGGTGAGAGAGTCTAAGACCAGAGGACACAAGTTCAGAATAAAGGGATGTCCTTTTAGAATGGAGATGAGGAGGAATTTCTTTAGCCAGAGGATAGTGAATCCGTGGAATTCTTTGACACAGGCAGCTATAGAGTCCAAGTCTTTATGTATATGTGAGACAGGGGTTGATAGATTCTTGATTGGTCAAGGAATGCAGAGATACAGGGAGAAGGCCGGAAAATTGGGTTGAGAAGGAAGTTGGATCAGCCATGATGAAATGGCAGAGCAGACTCAATGGGCCAAATAGTCTAATTCTGCTCTTATGTCTCATGGTTTTATGATATGATTGTGGTGAACAACAAGCAGTAATCAATAAACAGCAGCCTGATATACTGTAGGTATTACTATTGATCAACACTGGTGCACTTCAGGGGTGTGTGCTTAGTCCACTCCTCTACTCTCTCAAAACCCATGACTGTGTGGATAGGCATAGCTCAAATACCATCTATACATACCATGTTGGTAGAATCTCAGGTGGAGACCAGAGGGCTTACAGGAGCAAGATATGCCAACTAGTGGAGTGCCGTCGCAGCAACAACCTGGCACTCAATGTCAGTAAGATGAAAGAGGTGATTATGGACTTCAGGAAGGGTAAAACAAAGGAACACATACCAATCCTCAGGGGATCAAAAGTGGAGAGAGTGAGCAGTTTCAAGTTCCTGGGTGTCAAGACCTCTGAGGACCCAACATATCAATGCAGCTATTAAAAAGGCAAGACAGCGACTATACTTCATTAGGAGTTTGAAGAAATTTGGTATGTCAACAAATACACTCAAAAACTTCTATAGATGTAGTGTAGAGACCATTCTGAGAGGCTGCATCACTGTCTGGTATGGGGGAGGGCTACTGCACAGGACTGAAAGAAGCTGCAGAGGATTGTAAATCTAGTCAGCTCCATCTTGGGTACTCGCCTACAAATTACCCAGGACATCTTCAAGGAGCAGTATCTCAGAAAGGCAACGTCTATTACTAAGGGCTCCCAGCACCCAGGGCATGCCCTTTTCTCACTGTTACCATCAGGTAGGAGGTACAGAAGCCTGAAGGCACACACTCAGTTGTTTAGGAACAGCTTCTTCCCCTCTGCCATCTGATTCCTAAATGGACATTGAACTCATGAACACTACCTCGCTTTTCAAATATGTATTATTTCTGTTTTGCATGATTTTTAATCTATTCAATATATGTATATTGTAATTGGTGTACTTATTTTCACTTTTTTCTTCTTCCATATATGTATTGCATTGAACTGCTGCTGCTAAGTAACAAATTTCACAACACATGCTGGTGATAATGAACCTGATTCTGATTCTCATTGCCCAGGTGAAATGAGGCCATGTGGACAGCTGATAAAATTGCAGCCACTGTAGACCTATTGTGGCAGTGGGCAATTTGCAGTGGTTCCAGGTCCTTGTTTAGGCAAAAGTTGATTCTGGCCAAGGCCAACCCCTCAAAGCACTTCTTCACAGTGGATGTGAGCACAACTATGTGAAAGTCATAACTAGCTCTGCTCTTCTTGGGCACTGGCTTGTTTGCTACCCTTTTGAAGCAGGTGGGAACCTCTGATTGTAGCAGTAAGAGATTGAAGATGTCCTTGTTCACTCCTGCCAGTTGTTGGCACAGGTTTTTAGTGCCTTACCAAGTTTGGATAGACCAAGCTGCTGATTTCGAGAACACAATGGTGTTTCATAATAATCTCACTGTGGTGCTCAGATGCAGCAGTCATGGTCTTTTGCACTCTTGTTCCCCCAACATAAAACATCTAATGATTAAATGCCAACCATTTTACTTACCAGGAGAGTTTTCTTCTATGCTCTGACCACAGTTTACATACTTCCAAAAGCTGGTGTTAATCCGGCACTTGGAATATTGAATGTTGTCATCACCAAACAAGAAACAGCCCACGCCAACCCACTTCAAATTATAGTCTGGGACTTCAATCAGTTTGTTTTAAAAAGTCTCTGCCCAATTATAATCGGCATATTACCTGCAGCACCAGGGGTCCCAGCTCACTGCACCGTTGCTAAACTACAATTAGGAATGCCTACCATTCCATGCCTAGACAGCATTTCAGGAAAGCCAATCACTTGAATTCCCACCTGCACACAGGCAGAGGCTAAGGAGCAAAGCTTCAGAGATAAGGACAACAAAGAGGTGGTTGTGGGAGGCAGAGGAGTGACTACGGGATTGATTGGAGATGGTGGACTGGGCCATGTTCAAGTACTCAGGGGATATGAACGAATAGACCACAGTTGCAAAGCACTTTATAAATACAGTTATTGATGAGTGTGTCCCCACAAATTCATTCACAGTCCTCCCTAATCAGAAGCCCAAGATGAATCATGTTATCCACAATCTGCTGAGGGTCAGATCAGTGGCATTCAAGTCTGGTGAGCACATAAGGTAAGAGGGATCCAGGTATGATCTCCAGAAAGCTATCTCATATGCGAAGTGGAAATTCTGGACCAGACTTGAATCACTGAAAATGCTTGACAGTTGTGGCAGGGCTTAAATGCCCACTCTTACAAGGTGAAACCAAGTGACATAGATGACAGCAAGTCTCAGCAAGGACCTGGACCCATTGCAATTTGCTTATAGCCACAATAGGTCAACAGCAGACGCAATCTCAATGGCTCTCCACACGGCTTTAGACCACCTAGACAACATAAACACCTACTTCAGGATGCTGTTCGTCAACTGTAGCTCAGTATTTAATACCATCATTCCCACAATCCTGATTGAGAAGTTGCAGAACCTAGGCCTCTGTACCCCCTTCTGCAATTGGATCCTCAACTTCCTAACCGGAAGACCACTGTCTTGCGGATTGGTGATAATATATCTTCCTCATTGACGATCAACATTGGCGCACCTTAGGGGTGTGTACTTAGTCCACTGATCTACTCTCTTTATACACAGGACTGTGTGGCTAGGCAAAGCTCAAACACCATCTATAAATTTGCTGACGATACAACCATTGTTGGTAGAATCTCAGGTGGTGATGAGAGAGCCTACAGGAGTGAGATATGCCAACTAGTGGAGTGGTGTCGCAGCAACAACCTGGCACTTAACGTCAGTAAGACGGATGAGTTGATTGTGAACTTCAGGAAGGGCAAGAAGAAGGAACACATACCAATCCTCATAGAGGGATCAGAAGTGGAGAGAGTGAGCAGCTTCAAGTTCCTGGGTGTCAAGATCTCTGAGGATCTATCCTGGTCCCAACATATCAATGGAGTTATAAAGAAGGTAAGACAGCAGCTATACTTTACTGGATGTTTGAAGAGATTTGGCATGTCAACAAATACACTCAAAAACTTCTTTTGTTATACCATGGAGAGCATTTTGACAGGTGGCTACATGTCTGTCTGGTATGGACAGGACCGAAAGAAACTGAAGAAGGTTGTAAATCTAGTCAGTTCCATCTTGGGCACTATCCTACAAAGTACCCAGGATATCTTTAGGGAGTGGTGTCTCAGAAAGGCAACGTCCATTATTAAGGACCTCCAGCACTCAGGGAATGCCCTTTTCTCACTGTTACCATCAGGGTAGGAGGTACAGAGACCTGAAGACACACACTCAGTGATTCAGAAACAGCTTCTTCCCCTCTGCCAGCCTATTCCTAAATGGACATTGAATCTTTGGACATACCTCACTTTTTTTTTAATATACAGTATTCCTGTTTTTGCACAGTTTTAAAATCTATTCAATATACATAATTAATTTACTTGTTTATTTAGTATAATTACATTTTATTTTATTTTTTCTCTCTCTGCTAGATTATATATTGCATTGAACTACTGCTGCTAAGTTAACTAATTTCATGTCACATGCCGGTGATAATAAACCTGATTCTGATTCTGATGGGCAGGTAAGGAGATAAGGTGAGACAGGGAAAAAGGAATGGGGAATGGTGAGGTGGAGGGGACGGAATATAACGTGCTGCTCCTCCAACCTGAGTGTGGCCTCATCGAGGCTGTAGAGGCGGCCATGGACTGACAAGTTGGAATGGGAATGGGAAGTAGAATTGAAATGGGTGGCTATGGGAGATCCCTTTTTTTTTCTCTAGCAGATGGAGCGTAAGTGCTTGGTGATGTGGTTTCCCAGTCTACGTCGGATCTCACTGATATATAGGAGGCCACACCAGGAGCACTGGATTCAGTACATTAGAACATTAGAAAGATTTTTGACAAGACAGGCCATCCGGCCCCAGAAATCTTGCCAATTTCCTATTAACATAATGTGTTGAAATAACAATTGAGTTTAGATTTGAAAGTCTCTATAGTACTTCTCTCAGCTACATAACTCAGTAGTTTGTTCCATGTGTCCACAAATCACTGTGTAAAGAAATGCTTCCTGACATTAGTCTGAAATCTCCCTTTAACCAGTCTCCACCAATGGCCCCGTGTCCTGGCTGATGGATTAATTTTGAAGTAGCAGCTGGCATCCAGTTTATTTATAGCCTTAATGATTTTGAACACTTCTATCATGTCTCCTCTCAATCTTCGTCTACTTAGGCTTAAAAGATTTAACTCTTTGAATCATTCATCATGGCTCATACCCTGCAAACTTGGAATGAGTCTCGTTGCCCTTCTCTGAACTCTTTGCAGTGCTTTCACATCCCTCACACAATATGGAGACCAAAACTGTACACAGTACACAAGGTGTGGCCTCACAAGTGTATTGTACAGCTTAAGGAGAATGTCTCTAGACTTGGACTCCACTGAACACATTATATCGCCCGACATTCTATTAGCCTTCCTGATCACTCTGTGCATTGTCTAGATGTTGATAGTGATGAGTCTACCAGGATGCCCAAACTCTTCTCATGCTCTGCACTTTCTAACTTAAGACCCCTACATTGTATATTTATATCTAATATTTCTACTTTCTATATATATATATACATATATATTACTTTACACTTACTTACATTAAATTTCATCAGCCATTTGTCTGCCAACATTTGGATTTTGTTTAGATATAACTATTGATTCTGCTGCCTAAATGTTATCTGCCCGTCCCCTAATTCTGTGTCATCTGCAAACTTTACTACCTTATATGTTACGTGCTTATCCAAATCATTAATGTAAATTAAAAACAACAGCGGCTCCAAAACTAATCCCTGTAGAACCCACTTTTAACATCTTCTAGATGTGAAAATGATCCTCTCACCATAACTCATTATTTTCTGTTTTTGAGCCAATTCTGCACCCATTCACACACATCACCCTGAATCCCTACCTCCTGTAATTTGATTATTAACCTCTCGTGGGGTACATTGCAAAAGCCTTCTGAAGATCTAAGTAAATGATATTAAGCACTCTATTGTTATCATAAATTTTAGTTGCCTCTTCATAGAACTCCAGTATATTAATAAAACACAATTTCCCCTTTCTGAACTCATGGTGGCTTTCTGCTAATGTATTTGTTTTACTAACTGCCTCTTTAGGCTAACATAAGACCATAAGACCATAAGACAAAGGAGCAGAAGTAGGCCATTCGGCCCATCGAGTCTGCTCCGCCATTTTATCATGAGCTGATCCATTTTATCCTATTTAGCCCCACTGCCCTGCCTTCTCACCATAACCTTTGATGCCCTGGCTACTCAGATACCTATCAATCTCTGCCTTAAATACACCCAATGACTTGGCCTCCACTGCTGCCTGTGGCAACAAATTCCATAGATTCACCACCCTCTGACTAAAAATTTTTTTTCGCATTTCTGTTCTGAAAGGGCGCCCTTCAATCCTGAAGTCATGCCCTTTCGTACTAGATGCCCCCATCATGGGAAACAACTTTGCCACATCCACTCTGTCCATGCCTTTCAACATTCGAAATGTTTCTATGAGGTCTCCCCTCATTCTTCTAAACTCCAAGGAATACAGTTCAAGAGCGGACAAACGTTCCTCATATGTTAACCCTCTCATTCCCGGAATCATTCTAGTGAATCTTCTCTGTACCCTCTCCAACGTCAGCACATCCTTTCTTAAATAAGGAGACCAAAACTGCCCACAGTACTCCAAGTGAGGTCTCACCAGCACCTTATAGAGCCTCAACATCACATCCCTGCTCCTATACTCTATTCCTCTAGAAATGAATGCCAAAATTGCATTCGCCTTCTTCACTACCGACTCAACCTGGAGGTTAACTTTAAGGGAATCCTGTATGAGGACTCCCAAGTCCCGTTGCATCTCAGAACTTTGAATTCTTTCCCCATTTAAATAATAGTCTGCCCGTTAATTTTTTTCTGCCAAAGTGCATAACCATACACTTTCCAGCATTGTACTTCATTTGCCACTTCTCTGCCCATTCTTCCAATCTATCCAAGTCTCTCTGCAGACTCTCCGTTTCCTCAGCACTACCGGCCCCTCCACCTATCTTCGTATCATCAGCAAACTTAGCCACAAAGCCATCTATTCCATAATCCAAATCGTTGATGTACAATGTAAAAAGAAGCGGCCCCAACACTGATCCCTGTGGAACACCACTGGTAACCGGCAGCCAACCAGAATAGGATCCCTTTATTCCCACTCTCTGTTTCCTGCCAATCAGCCAATGCTCTATCCACGTATGTAACTTTCCTGTAATTCCATGGGCTCTTATCTTGTTAAGCAGCCTCATTTGTGGCACCTTGTCAAAGGCCTTCTGAAAATCCAAATATACAACATCCACTGCATCTCCCTTGTCTAGCCTACTGGTAATTTCCTCAAAGAATTGTAATAGGTTTGTCAGGCAGGATTTTCCTTTAAGGAATCCATGCTGAGTTCTGCCTATCTTGTCATATGCCTCCAGGTACTCTGTAACCTCATCCTTGACAATCGACTCCAACAACTTCCCAACCACCGATGTCAAGCTAACAGGTCTATAATTTCCTTTTTGCTTCCTTGCCCCCTTCTTAAATAGCGGAGTGAGATTTGCAATCTTCCAGTCTTCCGGAACCATGCCAGAACCTATCGACTTTTGAAAGATCATCGCTAATGCCTCCACAATCTCCACAGCTACTTCCTTCAGAACACGAAGATGCCTCTATCATGACCTCAACAGACTAGCAGGTGAAGTGTCGCCTCATCTACGGGCACTGTTTGGGGCCCTGAATAGTAGTGAGGGAGGAGGTGTAGGGGCAGGTATGGCACTTGCTCCACTTGTGAGAATAAGTACCAGGAGGGAGATCAGTGGGGAGCGATGAGTGGACAAGGAAGTCATGTAGGGAGCAATCGCTACAGAAAATGGAAAGTAGGGGAGAAGGAAAGATATGCTTGGTAGTGGGACCCCGCTGGAGATGGCACTGCCCTCCCTACCATTGAGCATATCTACAATGAACGCTGAATCAGGATAGCAGCATTCATCATCAGAGACAACCCCCCAAACCCCAGGCCATGCTCTCTTCTCACTGCTGCCATCAGGAAAGTGGTACCAGAGCCTCAGGACCCACGCCATGTTCTGGAACAGTTATTACCCCTCAATCATCAGGCTCTGCATCAGTGTGGATAGCCTCACTCATTTCAATACTGAACTGTTCCCACAACCTATGGACTTACTTTCAAGGACTCTTCATCTCATGTTCTCAGTAGTTATTGCCCATTTATTTATTATCATTTTCTCATTTTTACTTTATTAATTATTTTCTTCTCTATTTGCACAGTCTGTTGTATTTTGCACATTGGTTGTTTGATCTTCCTGTTGGGTATGGTCTTTCATTGATTCTACTATGTCTCTTGGATTTACTGTATATGCCCACAAGAAAATAAATCTGAGGATTGCATATATGACATCTATATATATACACTTTGAATTTTGAACTTTGAACACCATCAGGGCCTGACACTTGTGAGAGTTTAGCCGCTTGAAGAGATTCTGATGTCGGCTGTTGAGACAGAGATTACAGGGTCACCAGATGCTGCAGAGATTTGCACAGGCACAGTTATAATAGATTATAAAGCAAAACGCCATGTGACCTTTGCCTTTCTGGAGTGTACCCTGATATTATTACTACACAACCAAATACATCAGCAACCCTTGCCCTCGCTCCCAATTCATCAGTGGCTGCCGATACGCCAAGCTGGCACTTGCAATCCATCATCAGTTTAATCATTTTTGCTTGTAATTTTGCATGACAGTTTCTCATGTTAGTTTTAGAATCAGAATCAGGTTTATTGTCACTTTTGTTGCTTTGTGGTAGGAATACAGTGCAAAGCATAACATTATTTATTTTAATTGTAACTTCATAGTAAAGTGAAAAAGGGGAATATTGAGTTGGTGTTCATGGATTGTTGAGAAATCTGATGGCAGAGTGGAAGAAGCAATTCCAAAAAAATGGTTGAGTATGCATCCTGTATCTCCTCTTTGATGGTAGCAATGAGGAAGAGGGCACTGTGAGTATCATTAATGATGCATGCTGCCTTCTTGAGGCACTACCTTTTAAAGATGTCCTCTGTGTTAAGGAGTCTTCAACTCATTTATATTAACAAGTCACAATGGGGTGACTTGTTAACCCTTTGCCCTCTTCTTCATTGCTACCATCAAAGAGGAGATACAGGATGCATACTCAACCGTTTTTATTGTCCATCAATAAATTTGCACAGTTACTATTAAGAAATTTGTTCTTAATAGTATTCACCAAATACGTAATCTGAAGTTGTGCTCCACAGATATCAAAAAAACTGAATTTTGGGAGAGTGTAGATTGCAGTTGCCTTCCTCTTACATAACATCAATAGGTGCAGCCAAGGGGCAATTTCTAGCTGTGCAATCATTGAGCACAGCAGAAGGCGAATATGCCCTTCATGCCAATGCCAGCTCTCTAATCCAATATGTCTTGCTCCTTTTTTGACTTCGAAGTCTTGCACACTCCAATCTTTCAATTTTATTTGAAAGATATTATTAATGCCTTGGTCCATCCGAGGAAGAATTGTGCTGCTGATGTTTATCATATGGGACAGTCGGAAATTAAGAGATGTACAGCAGAAACAACCTTTTCAGCCCTGCATGCACAGCTCTTGATGTTAGGAAGCTGGATAGCTGTAATGGCTCAGCTGGTAAGTCACTTTCCCCAGAGTCTTATTCAGTGCTTACACTCAACACAACTGAATACCTGTCTGCACTCCCAATAGGTTTCCCTGACCCTCCATGAATAGTCAAAGATGAAAAAAAGAGCTCCCGGGGGAAAAAGTTTACTCTGACCAGGCATTTCTCATGGTCCTGATGCGATCTCGACGTGCCCAAAGTCGGTTCCTCCTAGCCAATAAAGTTGAAAAGGCTATCATACGTTGAACAGAAACAGGAATATTATAAACACTATGTATGATTTTGATAATGTCTGTTTCACTTTCTGCTTGAATTGTTATTGATATATATATTTGAGATAATTCTCCTCTTATTTGTATTTATTCTCCTTTTAAATCAATAAAAAGATTGATAAAGAAGAACAAAGTGGGTTCCTTCACATCCATAATGGTTGATCTCTGGAGAGTTGTCGCTGCTTTTCATTCAAAGACCCTCATATTTATACACCCCTTATCAGCTCAAATGTTGTGTTTCAATCTCACAGTCTCTGGCCTATCTGCCTAAAATGTGTCTGCTCTTCTTTGGTTCTGGTCCAAGCCACCTTCATCTTATTGCCCTTCTCACAAGTGTCAACTTGTAATTAATATCTCTTTGTTCAGACATCGACTCCCCTATTCATAAACATGCAATTTCTATCATACCAAAGAACATCTCATAAATATTTTATTTGGAAATTATCTCCAGTTCAGCAGATTGTCAAAAACAACATCGTCTCCACTTTAAAGCACTTTGCTATAAACTATTCCTGAGCAAAGCCAGATCACAAGACAGCTCAGAAAATGGAGATTTCAGAGCAGCTTCACAAAATGGTAGCTTCCACTCCTTCAACCATATGACAAAACAAAATCAATTGATTTGTCTATTTCCACTGTCCTTGACTCACCTGAATTCACTGATTTGTAAAGTGCAGCTTCTTCTGGCCAAAACAGGTGTACCTAATAAAGTAGCCACTAAATGTAGTTCATTCATGGTGGTAGAAGAATGGAGATATCCACGCTCTGTCCGCCAGAGAAAGCAGGATCTCCCAGTGGCCACACATTTTAATTCCACGTCCCATTCCCATTCTGATATGTTAATCTATGGCCTCCTCTATTGTCAAGATGAAGCCACACTCAAGTTGAAGGAACAACACCTTATACTCTGTCTGGGTAGCCTCCAACCTGATGGCATGAACATTGATTTCTCTAACTCCCGTTAATGCCCCCTTTCCCCTTCTTACCCAATCCCTTATCTATCTATCTATCTATTTATTTATTTATTTATTTATTTATTCATTCATTCCCCTCCCCTTTCTTTCTCTCTCTGTCCCTTTCATAATCATTCCCTGCCTGCTCTCCATCTTCCACTGGGCTCCCCTCCCCCTTTCTTTCTCCCTAGGCCTCTCATCCCATGATCCAACCGCTTCTCCAGCTCTGTATCCCTTTTGCCAATCAAATTCCTAGCTCTTAGCTCCATCCCTCCCCCTCCTGTCTTCTCCTATCATTCCCAGTTTCAAATCTCGTACTATCTTTTCTTTCAGTTAGTCCTGACGAAGGGTGCCGGCCCGACACGTCGACTGTACTTCTTCCTATAGATGCTGCCTGGCCTGCAGCATTCCACCAGCATTTTGTGTGTGTTGCTTGAATTTCCAGCATCTGCAGATTTTCTCGTGTTTCCAGCATCTGCAGATTTTCTCGTGTTTCCATGTTTTAATTCAGTTTGTTTCCACAATATCATTAGACATTGGAGTAGAATTAGGTCATTTGGCCAATCAGGTGCAATCTGACATTCCCTCAATTTATTATCTCTCAATCCCATTCTCCCGCCTTCTCCCAGTAACCTTTGATGTACTAACTAATCAGGAACCTATTAGCCACTGCTTTAAATATACCCAATGACTTGGCCTCCACATCCATCTGTGGCAATGAATTCAATAGATTCATCACCTTCTGGCTAAAGAAATTCTTCCTTATTTCTGTTCTGAATGGACATCACTTGATTCTGACACTATGCCCTCTGGTCTTATATTCCCCCAGTATAGGAAACATACTCTCCTCATCTACTCTTTCCAAACCTTTCAATATTCAATATGTTTTAATGAGATCCTCTCTCATACAGGCCCAGAGCTATTAATAGTTCCACATATGTTAACCCTTTCATTCCCAGAATCATTCTTGTAAACCTCCTTTGAACCCTCTCGCTTGCCTTATCTTTTCTTAGATAAGGAGCCCAAAGCCTCTCCCAATATGCCAAGGGCAGTCTGACCAGTGCTCTATAAAACCTCAGCATGATTTTATTGCTCTTATACTTCAGTCCTCTTGAAAAGAATGCTAATATTGCATTTGCCTTCCTTATCACTGACTCAACCTGCAAGTTAACTTTAGGGAATCCTACACGAAGAATCCCAAGTCACATTGCGCCTCTGATTTTTGAATTTTCTCCTGAACTTAGAGAATAGACTTCTACAAAAGTGCATGATCATATAACTACCTACAGGATATTTCATCTGCCACTTCTTTGCTCAATTTCCCAATTTGTCTTAGGCCTTCTGCAGACTCCTTGCTTCCTTAACCTGTCCCTCCATCTATCTTCATATCATCCACAAACCTGACCACAAAGCCATCAATTCTGTCATCCAAACCATTGACATATAATGTGAAAAGAAGTGATTCCAACACTTCCCTCTGTGGAACACCACTAGTCACTGGCAGCCAACCAGAAAAAACCCTTTATTCCCATTCTTTGCCTTCTGCCAGTCAGCTAATCTTCAATCTATGCTAGTTTCTTTCCTGTAATACCATGGGCTTTTATCTTATAAGCAGCCTCATTCGCAACGGCTCGTCAAAGGCCTTCTGAAAATCCAAGCAAACAATATCCATGGACTCTCCTTTGTCTACCCTGCCTGTTACTTCCTCAAAGATTTCCAACAGATTTGCCAGGCAAGATTTCCAATAAGACCAAGGAATAGAAGTTAGGCCATTCAGCCCATCAAGTTTCTTCTTCCATTCCATCATGACTGATTTATTCTCCCTGTCAAACTCATTCTTCTACCTTCTCTTCGTAACTTCTGATGCCCTGATTAATCAAGAGCCTATCAACCTCCACCTTAAGTATACTCAATGACTTGGCCTGCATAGACAGCAGTGGCAAAGAACTGCACAGATTCACACACTCTGGCGAAGGAAGTTTTTCCTCGTCTCTGTTCTAAATGGATGTCCCTCAATTCAGAGACTGTGCCTTCTGGTCCTGGACTCTACCACTATAGGAGACATCCTCTCCACATCTACGCTATCTAGGCCTTTCAATACTCAATAGGTTTCAATGAGATCCCCCTTCATGCTTCTAAACTCCAGTGAATACAGGCCTAGAGCTATCAAATATTCATTGTATGTTAAACCTTTCATTTCTGGGATCGTTCTCATGCGCTTCCCCTGGAGTCTTTACAATGCCAGCATATCCTTTCCTAGGTAAGACGCCCAAAAATACTCACAATACTCCAAGAGCAGTCTGACCAATGCCTTATAAAGTCTCAGCATCACATACTTGCTTTTGTATTCGAGTCCTCTCAAAATGAATGTTGACATTGGATTTACCTTATTTACCACCGACTCAGCTTGCATTTACTTTTGCAGAAACCACGCAGTCTTTGACCAATTTTATCATGTGCCCCCAAGTACCCCAAAACCACATCCTTATTAACAGACTGCAACATCTTCTCAACCACTGAGATCAAGCTAACTGGCTTACAATTCCTTTCTTCTGCCTCCCTCCCTTCCTAAAGAGTGGAGTGACATTTGCAATTTTCCAGTCCTCCGGAACCATTAAAGAATCTACAAATTCTTGAAAGATCATTACTAATGCCTTCACAATCTCTTCAACTACCTCTTTTGGAACCCTTGGGTATTGTCCATCTGGTTCAGGTGACTTATCTACCTTCAGATTGTTCAGCTTCCCAAACACCTCCTCCTTAGATATTAGCAATTACACTCAATTCTGCTCCTGACACTCTTGAATTTCTGGCATACTGTTAGTGTCTTTCACAGTGACAAGTGATGAAAAATACTTATTAAATTCATCTTCCATTTCTTGGTCTCCCGTTAATACCTCGCCACCGTGATTTTCCAGCGGATTGATATCCACTCTCACCTCTCTTTTACTCTTTATATATCTGAAAATAACTTGGATTCCTCTTTTATACTATTGGCTAGCTTTCCTTCATATTTTATCTTTTCTCTCTTTATGTTTTTTTAACTTACCTTTTGTTGCCTTTTAAAAGCTTCCCAATCCGCTAACTTCCCATTAATTTTTGCTATATTATATGTCCTTCCTTTTCTTTTTATGCTGTCCTTGACTTTCCTTGTCAGCCACGTTGCCTCATTATCCCTTTAGAATACCTCTTTACGGGGTCATCAAGGGAATGGCGGCGTAAGGAAAAGGTCTCTCGACAAAAAAGAAGGTAAACTGCCCCAAAATCGAATTTAGACAAATACTTAATATTGCATAACTATATTAATAAAAGGGACAAGGATGATGTCTAAGAACAAGAATAAAAAGTCCGCTTCGAAGGCTGATAAACATAAAGAGATGCAGCAAGGCGAAGGGCCTAGCTCTCCCACGGCAAGCCAGGACGGAGATAATGAGGGGGAATCGGTGACTCTGTCTTTGATTCTCGGAGAGATTCGCGAGTTCCGACAAGATAACAGCAAACAGCTGGAAGATATTAAAGAAGAAATAGTAAAAACTAACTCGCGGATAGATGAAGCCGAAGCGAGGATTGTTGGAATTGAAGAGAAGCTACGAAATGCCGAGGAACTGATAGCAGAAATGCTGAAGCTACAAGACCAACTCCAGTGGAAACTAATAGATCAAGAAGGCCGCTCGAGAAGGGAAAATGTGAGGATCTACGGAGTTCCCGAAGGAACCGAAGGTAAACCCGGATTGATGATTCCCTTCGTGGAGAAGCTGCTTAGAGAGAACCTTGATATTCCGGCCGCAAAAGACCTACAGATAGAAAGGGCTCACCGTGTGTTGGCACCACAGCCCCCGGCAGGCGCCCAGCCCAAATCGATTCTGATCAGATTTCTCAGTTACAGAACGAAGGAAGAGGTGCTTAAAAGAGCATGGCAAAAGAAAGGTTTAATGTGGAACAACTGTAAAATCAGTTTAGACCACGACTACGCACCGGGGATTCTTGCCAGACGGAAGGAATATACGGAAACACGGAGAGTCCTGAAGGAAAACAACATCAGATTCCAGACCCTGTATCCAGCTCGGCTGAGAGTCTTTTACGACGAAGGGACAAAAACTTACGCTACGGTGGAGGAGGCAACGTCGGACCTGGCGGACCGGGGACTACCTATTAAAGTTATCACCCAACCGGAGTCGCTACTGGAGAGGATTCGGCAGAAGTCGTGGCAGTTACTGGGGCGAGGACGCTCCACTCGAACCAGAGTGTCAAACTACAAGGAAAAGCTGCAAATATTCAGACGCGAATGTACAGAGAATACAGATTAATTAAGAGAAATGACTGAAAAGAGTAAATCGGACTTAAAAGTAAAATGAAAACTGCTAACTGAAAATAAACTAGGCGGAATAACTTGAATGATAGCAATATGGTCGAGACATAAATAGGAGAAAATTCTCTATGATTATTCAAACTGCTGAGGGCCCTCTAACACAGGGTGAAGATAGAGGTTATCCCTCTGAACTGAGGCGGGTCGGTGCTCAGGCCTCACTGTGGGAAGTCGGGAAAAATTTTCAAATGTTATACGTCCAGAAATGTCTAGGGTGTGGTTATGTCTTGGTTTACTGTTGAGAAGGGATTGCTTACTGTTTGGTTAGAAAAGGAGAGTGCTTTTTTTCTACTAGAGAAAAATGCAAACTGAATTGGTAAAAATAATTTCCTATAATGTTAATGGGGTTTTGAATCCAATTAAAAGAAATAAGATTATGTCTAAATTGAAAAAAGAGAGGGCACAAATAGCTTTCCTCCAGGAAACACATATGAGCCAATCTGAACATGGAAAATTAAAAAGAATGGGCTTTAAGCATGAATTTTATTCATCATATAAATTGAGTCACAAAAGAGGGGTAGCTACTTTAATATCAAGTACTCTTAATTATGAACATATTTCAGAGACTAGAGACAAAGAAGGACGGTTTGTAAAAATCACAGGAAGAATAGAAGGTACAGAAATAACATTGCTGAATGTTTATGCTCCTCCAGGTAGTGAATGGTCATTTTATAGACACATTTTTGACCTAATGGTCAGTTCTCGAGGGGTAGTAATTTGTGGAGGGGATTTTAATATTAGATTAAATCCTATATTAGATTCTTCAAGAATAGTTACTCAGAATAAACCTCTGACTCGGAAAGTGAATTCATTGATGGAGGAGTTGGGAATTATAGATGTCTGGAGGGAATTACACCCTACTAGTAAAGATTATACATATTACTCTTTCCCTCATTCAGCCTATTCAAGGATAGACTATTTCTTTATCTTTAATACAGATAGACTCAGGATAAAAAACTGTAATATTGCAACAATTGATCTGTCGGATTATAGCCCAGTCTCGATGTCTCTAATCCTGGAAAGGAAAATGAGGAAGACACTATGGAGGCTAAACTCACATATACTCAATAACCTGAAAGTAATGGAGAGATTAAGGGGAGAAATCAAAGAATATCTAGACCTTAATGACACGGGAGAAACATCACCAGTGATTTTATGGGATACATTGAAAGCTGTACTGAGAGGGAAAATTATTTCCATTACTACTCACATGAAAAAAATCAATGCACAAAAATTAGCAGACCTTCAAGGAAAATTAAAACAACTTCAAGTTGTAGATAGCAACAAAAGTAATTCAAATCGAAAACAGGAAATTAGGAAATTGCAAAGTGAAATTGATGATATTTATACGTTGGAAACTCAAAGAAATTTTCTTTACCTGAGATAAAAGAATTATGAAGTAGGAGGTAAATCAGCTAGATTATTAGCATATAAATTACGAAAACAACAAGCAGACAATACAATTCATAAAATAAAGAATCCAAAGACAAAGCTTTTGGAGAGTACAATAGGGAAAATTCAAGAGAGTTTTGAAACATATTATCGAGAGCTGTACTCCCAACCCCGGGCCCCCAATGAGCCCTATATAGACAGTGTATTGAATTTTTTAGATCTACCTAAACTTACAGATTTACAAAATGAAAGTTTATTAGAGCCAGTAACTGTCAAAGAACTGAACGTGGCCATCTCTAGGTTAAAGGCTGGAAAGTCCCCGGGTTCTGATGGGTTTACCTCAGAGTGGTACAAGTCCCTGAAGACACAGTTAGCCCCATTACTACTTAACACCTTTAATTGGATCTTGCAGAGAGGAGAAACTCCACCTTCCTGGAGAGAAGCGATTATTTCAGTTATTCCTAAAGAGGGTAAAGATAAACTAGAATGTGGCAATTATCAGCCAATTAGTGTTCTTAATTTAGATTACAAACTATTTACATCTATATTAGCGCGCAGATTGGAAAAGCTTTTACCTGGCCTAATCCATCTAGACCAGACTGGATTTATTCAACAAAGACAAACACAGGACAACATAAGGAGAACTCTGCACATATTAGAACAGGTTAATAAGAACGAGACAGAGACAATGGTAGTAGGATTGGACGCTGAGAAAGCTTTTGATTCGGTTAGTTGGGCATTCCTATACAGAGTGTTAGGAAGATTCGGCTTTCAAGAAAGGTTTATTAAAGTAATTCAGACTCTGTATGACAGCCCAACAGCCCGAATTAAGATAAATGGGGACCTCTCTGACTCCTTCATTTTAGAGAGAGGCACTAGACAGGGATGCCCAATTTCTTCTCTCCTTTTTGCGCTATATATTGAACCACTTGCCCAACTAATAAGACAGAGCGAAATGGTAAAAGGTATCAAGGTGGCAGGGATTGAACAGAAAGTGGCGTTATTCGCAGATGATGTTTTGGTCTATCTGAGTGAACCAGAAAAATCATTTATAGGATTGTTTACACTGTTGGGTGACTTTGGGAAAATATCAGGTTATAAAATAAATGTAAAGAAAACGCAGGTTATGTCCCTAAATTATACACCATCCAAAAAATTACAGGATACATACGATCTTAAGTGGGAAGCTAAATCATTAAAATATTTAGGAATAACCCTGCCGAAGGATCTTTCAACACTGTCACAGGTAAATTATGGGCCATTAATCTCAGAGATAAAAGCAGATATGCATAGATGGAATCTTATCCCCTTTTTAAGTTTAAATTCAAGGATAAATACTATAAAAATGAATATTCTTCCTCGGTTATTATATTTTTTCCGTACTTTACCAGTGGAGGTGGATGATAATCAATTCAGGGAATGGGACAAATGGATTTCCCGCTTCATTTGGCAAGGAAGGAAACCTAGAATTCGATATAACACCTTACAGTTAGGGAAGGAAGGAGGAGGTATGGTTCTTCCTTGCCTGAGAAATTATTTTTATGCCTCACAGATAACCCCTCTGTTATATTGGTGTAATAAGGAATATAAGGCTAGATGGAAGGAAATAGAATTTGGATTAGTTGACAGTTTTCCTCTTCAGGCCTCAATGGCTGACAAAGCATTGATGGCCCAGTTGGAAAAATTTAATAATGCTTGGATAAATCTTACATTAAAAGTATGGCAGAAGGTGGTTAATTCATGTGGAATTAATAACATGTTAAAACTATTTAGATGGTGTGCATATGATACCGAATTCCTTCCCAACAGAGGAGATAAAAGATTTGAGCTATGGATAAAGAAAGGTCTTACAACCTACCTCTCATTTATAGATAAAAGAGTATTACAAAGTTTCCAAATCCTGCAGGACAAACATGGCCTAGAACATAATGACTTTTTTAGGTACCTTCAAATACGAAACTATGTTAACCAGAGTTGTAGATATACAGACCTATCAACAGTAGAATTAGAATTTTTCAAGATTCTGAATTCGGCTTGCAGTTCAATACCTAGTAAATCAGTTTCTCGCCTATATAATGCACTCTCCCGTGCTAAAAATGTAAATACACTGTATATTAAAGAGAAGTGGGAGAAAGAAGCGGGGTTGGTACTTTCAGAGGAGGCTTGGGGGAAAATCTGCAGCTTTCAATGGTCCTCGACTAATTCTTTGACTTGGAGAGAACATTGTTGGAAAAACATTATAAGATACTTCAAGACCCCATATCAGGAAAAATATAAAGATACAAATGTGATGTGTTGGAGAAGGTGCGGCTCCAAGGAGGCAAATCATTTTCATATTTTCTGGGATTGCCCTAAATTAAGTCTATTTTGAGAAGGTATTCATAGAACATTAGTTAAGGTACTTAGGTCCCAGATACCTCTGAACTTTGAGACGCTCTATTTGGGGCATGTATTGTTCCTTGAACAGAAGGAAGATATAAAGTTGCTGCAGGCCCTCTTAGCGGCAAGTAAGAAATCAATCACTAGAAAATGGCTAAATCCAATACCACCTACATTAGAAGATTAGTACGAAATTATCTTGGAAATATTTAAAATGGAAAAGTTGACTTACTCCCTGAGAACTCAAAAAGAAACATTTTATCAAATATGGAATAAATGGATTGAATATATAACCCCAATGCGAGCAGACTTTAGATGACTCTCCTAATGATTTATATTGCTCTTCTCATCAACACAGTAATATTGCAAACGTAAGCACCCCTAGTCTAAATGTTTGTTTTTTTTTGGAAAATAGAGAATTAACACAAATAAAGGGAAAGATTTGGGAAAGGGATAAAAAAAAATGAAAAATGTAAGTAAATAAGTACATAGGGATTGGATAATTATGTCTGCGGGCAGGAACAAGCACGAACAAATTGGGATATAAACACCTACAATGGTTGGTATATAGGCTTGTATGCAACATTTTGGACCAGTGGAAATGGTCCAGAAGGGTTGTATGGAAACTATTATTACCATTTTTCTTAACAACTAATTTCATTACTTAGCCTAATAGGTTAGATTTACCACAGTACATAATTATCTATTTAAATGTTTATTTTCCTTTTATATAATCTCAATGTGTACTTAAGAATGTATAAATAATTGTAGTTTTATACATATAAAAAAATGGAAAAGGTTATATGTGTGAAAAAAGTACATGATAATTGTGAATTCCTTATCCAAATAAAAATAAAATTTAAAAAAAAAGAATACCTCTTTACTTTTGGGATCTATCTATCCTGTGCCTTCCAAATTGTCCCCAGAAAGTCCAGCCATTGCTGTGGTGCTGTCATTCCTGCTAGTGTCCCCTTCTAATCAACTTTGGCCAGCTCCTCACTCATGTCTCTGAAATTCCTTTCACTCCACTGTAAAACTGATACATCTGACTTATCTTCTCCCTCACAAACTGCAGGGTGAATTCTATGAAATTATAATCACAGTCTCATATAACCATATAACCATATAACAACTACAGCATGGAAACAGGCCATCTCGGCCCTTCTAGTCCATGCCGAACTCTTACTCTCACCTAGTCCCACAGACCTGTACTCAGCCCATAACTCTCCATTCCTTTCCTGTCCATATATCTATCCAATTTAACTTTAAATGACAACATCGAACCTGCCTCAACCACTTCTGCTGGAAGCTCGTTCCATACAGCTACCACTCTCTGAGTAAAGAAGTTCCCCCTCATGTTACCCCTAAACTTTTGCCCTTTAACTCTCAACTCATGCCCTCTTGTTTGAATCTCCCCCATTCTCAATCCCAACTCCTATTCTCAATGCTCTGATTAATAAAGGCCAGTATACCAAAAGTTTTCTTCACCACCCTATCCACATGAGATTCCACCTTCAGGGAACTATGCACCATTATTCGTAGATCCCTCTGTTCTACAGCATTCTTCAATGCCCTACCATTTACCATGTATGTCCTATTTTGATTAGTCCTACCAAAATGTAGCACCTCACAAGTTTCAGCATTTAACTCCATCTGCCATCTTTAAGCCCACTCTTCTAACTGGCCTAAATCTCTCCACAAGCTTTGAAAACCTACTTCATTATCCACAATGCCACCTATCTTAGTATCATCTGCATACTTACTTTTCTAATTTACCACCCCATCATCCAGATCATTAATATATATGACAAACAACATTGGACCCAGTACAGATCCCTGAGGCACACCGCTACACACCATCCTCCAATCTGACACACAGTTATCCACCACTACTGTCTGGCGTCTCCCATTTAGCCACTGCTGAATCCATTTTACTACTTCGAAATTAATGCCTAACGATTGAACCTTCCTAACTAACCTTCCGAGTGGAACCTTGTCAAAGGCCTTACTGAAGTCCATATAGACAACATCCACCGCTTTACCCTCATCAACTTTCCTAGTAACCTCATCAAAAAATTCAATAAGATTAGGATTAAGGTTCCTTTACCCTGATCAACCTGAATTGCTTTTTTCAATTTTCAATCGCGAATTGAACCTGAATTGCTTTTCCCCTTGTAGGTTCAAACATATGCTGCTCTTAAAAAGCTATCTCATAGGCATTCTACAAATTCCCTCTCTTGGGAACCAGCACCAAGTAGATTTTCCCCATCTGCCTCTATGTTGAAATCCCCCATTATTATTAACACGATGCCATTTTTGCATGCACTTTTAATCTCCCATTGTAATTTGTATCCCATGTCCTGACTACCGTTGTAGGGCTGAATATAATTCCCATCAATGTTGGTGTGTGGCCAAGTGGTTAAGGTGTTGGTCTAGTGATCTGAAGGTCGCTGGTTTGAGCCTCAGCTGAGGCACCGTGTTGTGTCCTTGAGCAAGGCACTTAACCACACATTGCTCTGCAACAACAGCGGTGCCAAGCTGTATCAGCCTTAGTGCCCTTCCCTTGAACAACATCAATGGCGTGGAGAGGGGTGCTTGCAGCAACTGCCGGTCTTCCATACAACCTTGCCCAGGCCTGCCCCCTGGAAACCTTCCAAGGCGCAAATCCATGGTCTCACGAGACTAACGGATGCCTATATATATAATTCCCATCATGGTCTTTTTTACCCATGCAGTTTCCTAACTCTACCCACAACGATTCTACAACTTCCAATCCTATGTCCTATCATCCTGAGGACTTGATTTAATTTTTTACCAACAGAGCCACCCCAACATCTCTACCTGCCTGCCTGTCCTTTCGATACAAGGTGTATCCTTGGATATCAAGCTCCCAACAATAATCATCTTTCATCCAAGTCTCAGTGATGCCTACAACATGGTATCTGCCAATCTCTATCAGTGATAAAAGATCATCTACCTTATTCTGTATGCTTCATGCATTCAAATAATGCACCTTCAGTTCGGTATTCCTCACCCTTTTCAATTTTGCCTCCCTGTTACACTTCATCTCATCCCAGTGACTACAATTTTGCCGTATTGTCTGCCTGTCCTTCATCACAGTCTCACTATGCACTGCATCTGCTTGTATACCAACTGCCCCATCCTCAGCCCAATCACTCTGGTTCCCATCTCCCTGCTAAATTATTTTAAACTCTCCTCAAAAGCTCTAGCAAACATGCCCACAAGGATTTTGATCCCTGTAGATTCAGGTGTAACCTGGCCCTTTTGTACAGGTCACACTTTCCCCAGAAGAGATACCACTGATTGAGAAATCTGAAACACTGCCCCGTGTACCAGTTCCTCAGCCACACATTCATATGCAATGCTTGCATTAATTTTGAAAGGTTTTGGTTTAAGATGGTGCTGCTGAAGGTGAGCGACAACTACTGGCAGTTTCCAAAACAATAAATACAACTAAATACTTAATTAATAAATGTTTTCTGTAAAAAAAAATGTTAAAACGATCACTGCAAACAATGAAGAGATGAACGAAGGCAAGTCTAAGTTGAGGGTCAAAGCATGTGGGTGTGAGACGAAGTCGGAACGAGGCCAAGGCATCTTTAAGATGAAGTCGCAGTTTGCGAAGTGGAGGAAAGTCGGAGTGGAGGAGAGGCAGAGTTTGGGCCCATCCACCTAAACTGAGAGTGAGCTTTGATTGATCAATAATCTATCCCTCAACGTTAGCAAGACGAAGGAATTGGTTGTTGACTTCAGAAGGAGTAGCGGATCACACGACCCCATTTACATCGGTGATGCGCAAGTGGAAGAGATCAAAAGCTTTAAGTTCCTCTGGGTCAATATCACAAATGATTTGAGTTGGTCCAACCAAGCAGATTCCACTGACAAGAAGGCCCACCAGCGCCTTTACTTCCTGAGAAAACTAAAAAAATTTAGCCTATCCCCTAAAACCCTCACTAATTTTTATAGATGCACCGTAGAAAGCATTCTTCTAGGGTGTATCACAATCTGGTATGGAAGTTGTCCTGTCCAAGACCAGAAGAAGCTGAAGAAGATCGTGAAAACGGTGCAGCACATCACACAAACCAATCTTCCATCCTTGGACTCACTTTACACCGCACGATGTCAGGGCAGTGATGCCAGGATGATCAAGGACACAACCCACCCAGCCAGCACACTTTTCATCCCTCTTCCCTCCGGGAGAAGGCTCAGGAGCTTGAAGACTCATACGGCCAGATTTGGGAACAGCTTCTTTCCATCTGTGATAAGACTTCTGAACGGATCCTGACCCAGATCTGGGCCGTACCCTCCAAATATCCGGACCTGCCTCTTGGTTTTTTTGCACTACCTTACTTTCCATTTTTCTATTTTCTATTTATGATTTATAATTTAAATTTTTAATATTTACTATCAATTTGTAATCCAGGGAGCGGGAAGTGCAGAATCAAATATCGCTATGATGATTGTACGCTCTAGTATCAATTGTTTGGCGACAATAAAGTATAAAGCATCTCTGCACTGAGCTGATTTAGAAAGGTCTGGTTTGGGCCAAAGCATAGCGGGGATGTCCAGGCCCAAAGCATATCGTTGTGCTCTCGAGCCCAGGTTCTAGAGTGAAGAACGACCCAGTGTTTGAATGGTTTACACTCCAGGCCAGATGGATTGAAAAGGCAGTGTGTCAGGACATGAAGCAAGGGTTGGGCTGGTTCTGCTCGCTGTTCCACGATGCTTACTCTGCTCTTTGCTGAACTGAATGGGGCTGTGGGCTTCACGTTTGCAGGTTCACTTTCATTCTAAATGCTCTTCGCTTACTTTTATTTTCGTCCAATTTTTTTTCTCCCTCTGTACATTGGGTGTTTGTTGGTTTGTTTTATGTTTTTTTTCTTTTTGTTTTGCAGCTGCCTGTAAGGAGCCAAATCTCAAGGTTTTGTAATGTATATATTCTTTGATAATAAATGTACTTTGAACTTTGAATATAACAGCAAGGTTGTAATGTTGACGCTTTATAGGCACTGGTGAGGCCTCAGTTGGAGTACTGTGAGCAGTTTTGGGCTCCTTATTTAAGAAAGGATGTGCCAACATTGGAAAGGGTTCAAAGAAGGTTCACAAAAATGATTCCGGGATCGAAAGTTTTATCATATGAAGAGTGTTTGATAGTTCTGGGCCTGTACTCACTGGAATTCAGAGAATGGTCGGGGGGGGGGGGAGGCGGGGGAAGTCTCATTGAAATCCATCAAATATTGAAAGGCTTCAGAAGAGCGGACATGGAGAGGATGTCTCCTGTGATAGGGGAGTCTAAGACCAGAGGACACATCCTCAGAATAGAAGGATGTCCATGCAGAATGGAGATGAGGTATTTCTTCAGCCAGAGAGGGTTGAATCTGTGGAATTTGTTGCCACACGCAACTGTGGAGGTCAGGTCATTGGGTCTATTTAAGGCAGGGTTGATAGATTCTTGATCAGTCAAGGCATGAAGGGATATGGGGAAAAAGCTAGAGATTGGGGCTGAGAGGGAAATGGATCAGCCATGGAGCAGACTCAATGGCCCAAATGACCTAATTCTTCTCGTATATCTTACGGTTTTATGTTCTTAAGTGGCAGATCATCCTATTCTTACCCTCACTGGTTCATGATCCAGGCAGCAATCCAAAGATTACTACCCTGGAGGTCTTGCTTTACAGCTTTCTATCTAACTCCACATATTCTGTCTTCAGGACCTCCTCACCTTTCCTGCTTATGTTGTTGGTAGCAATATGTACCATGATTTCTGGATGTTCATTCTCCCGTGGAATGCTGTGGATCTGATATATCCCTGACCCTGGTAGTTAGGAGGCAAAATACCATCTGGGTGTCTTTTTCATGACCACAGAATTTCCTTCCTGCTCCTCTAACTATCTCTACTGTATTCCTCTTCTTCCCTCTTCCCTTCTGAGCCACAGCAGCAGACTCAGTGCCAGAGACCTGGTCACTGCTGCTTCCCCCTGGTAGGTCGTACCCCCCAACAGAATCCAAAGTGATATGCTTATTATTGAGGGGAATGGGCACAGGAATACTCTGCCCATTTCCTTTCCCTCTCCAGACTGTCATCCAGGTACAGGCCTCCTTTAGCTGAAGGGTGACTATCTTCCTGTCACTCCTATCACCTCCTCATTTTCCCATATGCGCCAAAGGTCACTGAGCTGCAGCTTCAGTTCCTTAACATCTTTGCTAAGGAGGTGCAACTTGATGCACTTCCTGCAGATGTAGCTATCACGGAGACAGGAACTCTCCCAATGTTCCCACATCTCACATTGGACACATTATCTGTGCAGTAGCAATGTACTAATAGACAAAGATAGAGAAAACAAATTTACTTGTAACGTACTTAGAACATCCACTTGTGCTTGTCTAAACCTATTCTCACTGAAGCCTGTTGAGGCAAAACCTCCCACTCTAACACTGGCTCAGTCCAACAATGGCCACTCCACTTACACTTCCTATCTTTATATTGGCTCAAATAAACTTATTCCTAATGAGACTTGATATTTTCAAATGGCTCCTGCCTTGCAATGATGTTTCCCTCTCCCTCTCACTATTTTAAATTATGACACACTTCCAGTGAAACTTTCACTGATGTTACTCTCTCATCTTCTACTTCAAATTAGTTTCAGTCGTACCCTGCAGAAAACTCAAAGTTTTATTGTATTCCTGTTTATATAACTTTGATTTGAATAACAATACATTGCAAAGTAAAAAAAAAAGATAGGTAAACATTGCCAAGAATTCAATTCCTGGTAGCCTTGCAGTTAATGCAGCATTTTACAGCACCAGCGATCACTAAATGGGGTTCAATTCCAGCCCGTGTCTGTAAGGAGTGCATCTGTTCTCACGGTGACTGTGTGCATTCATTCTGGATGCTACAGTTTTCGCACAAAGATTGATGGTTAGAGTTAGTGAGTTGGGGGCACGCTATGTTCGCGATGAAAGCATGATTACACTTCTGGACTGCCCAGCACAATCCTCGCTGATGACACTATTTGATTTCATGAAAAAATGCATTCCACTGTACATTTTAATGTTTTGATGTACATGTGACAAATAAAGCTAATCCAATCTAATCTATTCGCACATTAATGACTCTGGCAAATTAATAGGAGCTCTCCCTTCACAATGTCAGTGTCACTTTCTGAGTAATAACTTTCATTATTTTGTCAAATTGTGCTTTTGGTACTGTTGTGGTTGCTTTTCAAGTTGCATACAGAATTAAATATTTACATCAAGGATAAATAATTAACTTTGAATCTGGGTCAGAATTTTTTAAGATAAGCAAACCAGATTTCTTTTATTCAGCTGGATCTAAAAGGAATAATTGAATGAAGTCGTCACAGTTCTTCCAAAGGGTATTCTATGGACATGCTTGATAGAGTTCAGTTCCCAAATGATGTCCCTTTTTCCCTTTTGTTTCATAGGATTACAACAATGCATCTTAGAAAGAAGTGCCCTATTTATTTTTAGTATAATCTTGCATTTAGTGCCTCAGCCACTAAAGACAAACATTTCAGATATCACTTGAAGCAAAAGTCTGATGCTAGAAATCTGAAAAAACTGAAAAGGTGAAAACACTTAACAGGTGAAGAGATATTGGTGAGAAAAGCAACAGAGTTGACAACTTGGGCCCCCATAAGGATTGTGAGGACAGCCGAGAGGATCATCAGGGCCTCCTTTTTACCCATCAGAGATACCGATCAGGAGCACTGCATATGCAGGGCCTTTTTAGCATTGTCAGAAATCCTTCTCTTTGACCACTTAACATCAGGCAAAAGGTACTTCAGCATTAGGACAAGAACTGTTAGGGTGCGAAACAGCTTTTCCCCCAGGCCATAAGACTACTGAACTCCTTGTAACCAGAAAGGTCTCATCACATATGAAGCATCAGTAGTTTTATACTGTTCACTTATTAACTTGTGTTGTAAACCTACCTTATTATTTGTTAATATATTTGTGGTAATATTACTTTATATGTTGTGTGTGCTGTGTTGTGTACCTTGGTTCGGATGTACACGTGTATGTGGTTGGATGACAATAAACTGAACTTGAACTCGAACAGTAGAACTGTAAAAGGGAGAAAACTAGCAGGTTTTAGGGTGGGGATATGGATGGGGTGAGGAGAGTGGCGAGGGGTGGGGCAGTAAGAGGGGTGGGGTAAAGGGTAGGGAGAGGAATGGGGTGGGAGAACAGAGGGAAATTCAATGATAGAGCAAAAACCAAAGTTGTGAAGGTAACAGTTACTTAAGTGAAATGGTAAAGGTTCAAAAGGTTCAAAGGTTCATTTATTTTCAAAGTATGTATCCATATACAACTCTGAAATCTGTCTTCTCCAGATAGCCATGAAACAAAGAAAGCACATGCAAGTCAATCAGAGAAGAAACATCAAACTCAGCATATCACACAAAACAGGCACCCAACCCCTCCCTTCCCACAAAACCCCTCCCCCTACAAATAAATGAACAGAACATCAACCCCCAAGACTTCTCTCCTCGCATAAAACAGAAAATGAATGGGCAATAAAAAACACATTTAAAAACCGTAAGTCTGAAAGAGTCCATAGTACATAAACACAATAGTCCAGTCCATAAACGTAGAACCATGATATCACCAACACTGATCAAAAGAGAGGGACACCACAGGAGCCAGAGGCCTAACCACCTGCCACAGCGAGTCACGCTGTGATAGGCCGCTCACAGACTCCCCGGCAGCGATCGAAAGGAAGGCAGTTGAAGCTAAACTGTTGCTCACTTTTCCCATTCGCTTCAAAGTCTCAATCGTCCTCGATGCTTTAATCGGCATTTAATGGACGCTTTAATCAACAAAATGGAGTCGAACATCAGCTCACGCCTTGTCGCTAAGTTTCTTCACCTCGAGGCTGTACGAGTATGCGCTCGCTTCCCAGAATCTTCTCAGAGACAGCAAAGCACTGGATCACTCAAACCATCGCCGGTTCTAATGGCAGGTTCTAATGGTTGGAGACGGAAAAGATGAGTAAAACAATTTGAAACAGAAAACCCAGTCACATCTGTGGAGAGAAAGAGTGGAAAGGGCCATTACTTGAAATTTTTTATTTAGATTATGCTCTGAGGTCTTAAATGTACTCAGGCAAATGATGAGACTTTAGAAGTCAGGATGATTTTGAGGTTCAACCCAAAAACGCTTACAATTCCTCCCCCCGCACATACTGTGATGCTCTGGGGGGGATGTGGTCGACAACCCGCCCCGGCATTTCTAATGACCAGTACTGTTTATTGTTCTTGCGTTAAAATGTTTTTGTGGGATTACAGTGGGTGTCATGTTATTTCTGTTCAAACGTATCGTGGATTAACAGTAAAGAATCATATTCTGGAGGAATTAGAGAACTTTTATTTACAGTAATAAACAAACACATCTTAACCCAGCCACATGCTGGAACATTCTGGCAATCCCGTGCATGCTCACTGCTCTGTCCAATCATATACTGGCACATCATTGTACGTAATATCACCACATCTTCCTTTCCTTAAAAAGAGAAACAATTAACAACATTAATCAAAGCAAATACATAATTCAACAAGTCTCTATCAGTTTCTCTGTGGGTTTATGAACACAAGTAGATCTCCTAAGTGGTACGCACAGAACTTGTGTTTCCTTGTTATTATTTACATGTTTTGTCTTGTCTGCATCAGTTAACTGAATCTCTGAAGTAGGCTCTTTCTTGAGGTCTTTGCGATTTCTTCTTAACACTGCTCTCTCCTCTGTATGATCTGGGTTGTACTTCTTCAAGTACTGTAGCTTTCTGTGTCCATGTGTTCACTTTGTCCTGTATTCTTACTTCATCTCCCTGACGCAGTTCAGGTAATGGATGAGAACATCTACCAAAGTATATTTTCTGCTTTGCTTTGTGTACATCTTTCCATCTTTTCACTTGATCACCTTCCTCTGTTCTCAGAAGGCTCTCATCCATTGGCAGGTTAGGTCTCAAACATCGTGCCATCAAGAGCTGAGCAGGCGAAAATCCACATTCAACAATGAGTAGTAATCTGTTATTAATAGATAGTCTTTGTTGTTAGTTATAAAAAGATCAATGCCTACCTTCTGATAAGGTCAATGATGACTCGGATGTGGATGCAGTAGCTCCTTAGGTTTGCTAAGTTGGTATTTAAGGCATATTTGACAAGAGGACACCAATTCTGCAATATCTTGATTCATCCTGGGCCAAAACATCACTTCCTGTGCCCTTCTCTTACATTTTTCAATGCCTAGGTGGCCTTCATGAATTTTATCAAACATTTCTTTATGGAGACTTTTAGGTATCACAATTCTACTACCTTTGTACAATATCCCATCCACAACAGACAGTTCTGATCTGTGGTTCCAATAATCTTGTACTACTGAGGTACAGTCATGTCTATTATCTGGCCATCTAACCAACACCACTTGTATTGCCTGATTGAGAATTTTGTCCTTCTCTGTCTCAGGACACAGCAGTTCCAACTTTTTGGGAGCAACAGGTATGGTTTTTATGACCATATCAATGAATACCTGAACATCAATAACGTTCCTGTGACTGTCTTTCGTTGTTGGATCCACAGGTCTGGAAAGTGTGTCAGCCGCGTACATGAATTTTCCAGGTGTGTGTGACACATTCAACGCATATCTTTGCAATTTGATCATCAGTCGCCGAATTTGCAAAGGACAGTCGCTTAAAGGTTTGTTAAACAATGCAATCAATCGCTTATGATCAGTTTCAACATCAGTAGATTGCTCTGACACAAACTGATGAAATCTCTCACAAGCAAACATAATGCTGAGCAATTCTTTTTCAATTTGGGCATACCTTGTTTCTGGATCAGATAATGAACGAGATGCATATGCCACTGGTAGCCAATCCCGATCATGTTTCTGGAGTAATACTGCCCCTAAGCCAGCTTGAGATGCATCACATGAGATTTTGATGGGTCTGTCAGCATCATAAAATTTCAACACAGGTTCTTTTGTGAGTACTTTCTTGCAATTTTGCTATGCCTTCTCCTGTTCGTTCAGCTGCATTCATTTCTCTTTTCTGTGAGCTGCCTCAATGGAGCAAGCTGTTCCGAGAGATTGGGTATAAATTTTCCCATATAGTTAACCATTCCCATAAACCTCTGAACATCCTTTTTACATTGCGGTCTTGGCATGTTCTCAATAGCAGAAACCTTCAATGGATCAGGACGCACACCTTCTTTGCTGATGATATCACCCACAAAAATAAGTTCAGTCACTCTTAGCTGACATTTGTCTTTATTCAGTTTCAGGTTAGCATTGTGTGTTGCCTCAAAGACTTGTCTGAGCCTGGTGTCATGCTCCTGTTTAGTCGATCCCTAGATAATAATATCATCCATGGAAGTATCTATGCCCTCAATGTGCTCATATAACATGTGAATGGTTTTATGGTACACTTCAGGAGCTGATGCAATTCCAAAAGGGAGCCTGAGAAAACAGTATCTGGCAAAAGGAGTGTTAAAGCTACACAATTTTGAAGTCGGTTCATCTAATTTGAGTTGCCAGAATCCAGAGGATGTATCTAATTTACTAAAGTACTTCGCATTAGCAAACTGTGACATAATTTCTTCACGAGTGGGCAATTTGAAATGCTCTATTTTAATGGCCCAATTCAAGTCTCTTGGATCTAAACAAGTCCTCAGTTTTCCATTTTTCTTATCAACAATGACAAGCAAGTTGACCCATTCAGTTGGTTCATCAATTTTGTTTTAATGACTCCCAGCCTTTCCATTCTGTCTACCTCTGTTTTCAGTTGATGACGTAATGCAAGAAGTACTTTTCTGCATGGATGTATTACGGGTTGCAATGTATTGTCAATTTTAATTGAGTGCTCTCCTGAAAGACAACCAAACCCTTTAAACAAGTCTTCATACTCTTTCATCAACTCACTGTATTCTGACTCTGTGTCACTGTCCAGGACTAAAATATTTTTCACCAAATTAAGTCTTTCACAGGCAGATAAACCTAGAATTGACTGTACATTTTTTGGCACGACCACGAATGAAAGCGTGTGCATAATATTTTTGTGTGATTCCTTTGCTACTCATGTTCCTTTAACTGGAATGTCTGCACCTGAATACCCAGTCACTTCTATATTTGTCTGATGTAACCTCGGTCTTGGCTTTAAAGCATTAAACTTGGATTCTGCAATAAAATTTACTTGCGCTCCATTATCAAGTTTAAACAGAACATTGTTTTGATTCACTTGCAACAGAATAGTCCAGTCATTCTTACTTCGTTTATTTTCACAAAGCACATCTATATAAAATTCCTCACGTTCATCTTCAAGCACAGCATTTACTTGCTTCATTTTATTTTCCTTTTTTCTACCTTTATTTTGCCATATGTGGGACACTGATTTGGACGATGTTCCCACGCACAGCAATCACACGATTTTTTTCTTTCCAATGCCGTCTTGCTCTCTGTTGGTTTCGTCGACGTATTATTGTATTTCTTGATGTATTCGTGCATTTACAGCGTTTACATTGCAGTTTTCGACAAAAAGCTCTTCAGCTTGCAATGTCACGGTCTCAGAAGCTTTGCAAAGTGCCAAAGCTTTTTCAAAATTTAAATCTTGCTCTCTCAACAGCCTTTCTCTCAGAGCATTATCTCGAATGCCACCAACAAGTCTATCTTTAATGAGAGAGTCTGTGAGCAATCCAAACTCGCATGTTCTACTACGCTTTCTTAACTCAGTAACATACAGATCAATTGTTTAAACAGCTCTCTGCACACATGTGAAGAATTCATATCGCTTATACATTAAATTACGCTGAGGTATACAAAATACTTCAAATCTGTCCATAATCAACTTTAAATTAAGATTATCTCCATCTTCAAAGACAAATTTATCATATAACTCTACTGCATCATCCCCGATTACATGGAGCAAAAACACAGCTTAGGTTTTTTCTGATTTTTCTTCATAATTGATCATCGATAAGTACAGTTCGAACTGTTGCTTGAATATCCTCCAATTTGCAGCTACATTGCCAGTCAGCTGAAGTTTTGGTGGAGGTTGTAAACCTTCCATTTTACCGTTTACATTTCGAACTTTTTTCTTCTCTTTTTTCCGATTATCTTCGATTCTTGATTCTCGATTCTCCAGTATTATTCTTCCAGAACCACTTCTGACACCATGTTATGTTACTTCTGTTTAAATGTACCGTGGGTTAACAGTAAAGAATCATATTCTGGAAGAATTAGAGAACTTTTATTTACAGTAATAAACAAACATGTCTTAACCCAGCCACGTGTTGCAACATTCTGGCAATCCCACGCATGCTCAGTGCTCTGTCCAGTCATATACTGGCACATCATTGCACGTGATAGCATCACAGTCGGAAGTTCCAGTTAATTTATTGTTACACTTTAGCTTGGGTTTTACAGTTATTCGCTTGTGTATTTGTGGGTCACCCTGACTATAACCGGGGTGTGTGATGGTCACCTTCCCTGTCGGTGTGAGACTGGTTGGGTTCATGGTGCCCGGTCTGTTTTATGTCTATTACAATAAAACGATTGTTGAGTTAACGAGCTCCCTCGTCTGTCATTATGCTCGCCACATTGGTGTCAGGAGTGGGATGCGAGATTGAAGAGCTACGATGTCAGATATAGTGCCTTAGGACCCGAGAATAAGACAAGGGACTGAGCAGTATGCCTCTCCCGCACCCACAGGCAGGGCTCGTGAAGACGGGACCCATTGGGAGGATCTGGGATCCGAACGTCGTGCCTTCCCAGGGAGCCCCATCTGAGTGAGCGTACCCAGACTCCCCAACCCAGGGATAGAGCAGAGCGCATCTCTTGCCTTCATAGTGACCCACGCCGGAGAACCCAAGACATTGCAGCCATGGGAGGAAGGGCACTATGGCAGATGCCACTGGAGCAAGAGGAAGACCAAAGGGCCTCGACGATTTGCGCCTCAAGGTTGACCCTGAAGCTCCCCAGATACAACGGTACCAGCTGCCTGAAGCCTTACCTGGCGCAAGTCAAACCTGCCGCATGGCACAACGGGTGGAGTCCCACCGAGACAGCGGTGCATCTTGCACTGGCACTGGAGGGAGATGCCCTGTGGGCCCTCCTTGACCTAATGCTGGCGGAGTAGCATGAGTATAGTTTCCTCGTAGTGGCGTTGGAGTGGTGTTTCCAGTAGAGGCCAATGGCAGAAGCAACGAGGGAAGATGGCGCCGTATGGGAGAAAGTGTGGGGGCCTTGCAGCAGATTTCTGCCACTGTGCTCAGCATGACTACCCCCAGTTCCCTCCCACAACCCAGCAGGAGCTTGCCCTCCAAGCTTTTGTAAAGGCGCTGATGCCGGAGCGCCTTAGGCAGCATGTTTGCCTGGTATCACCCTCATCGCTGGACGAGGCGCTGGCTGAGGCAGAGAGGACAGAAGCAATTTTAGCTCCCAAGATGTTCCAGCATTGCCCCGCATGCCGTGGGCCCAGGCTTTTGTCACTGAGGCGGACGAGGAAACTGACGAGGAGCCCGTGAGACAGGTCCGACCCCGCCGCAGGCCACAAAATGACCTCTGCTACCTGTGCAGTGAGGCAGGTCATGTGGCCCGGGATTGCCCCGCACTGGCACCACGCCATAGCCCAGCGCAGCCATCGGGAAACGCCAAGCAGGCAGTGCCACCTGAGTCCTCCAGCAGGACCTGTCTATTGTCAGCCCTCAGGGTGGGCCATTTTGGGAAAGAGCAAGGCTTATACATGGACTGCGTGGTGGAGGGCATCAGATGCCGTGCATTAGTGGACACGGGGTCAACCATTATCATCATCCATCCTGGTGTTCTCCCCAACACGGACCAGCCATCCCTGAACAACGATGGCAGAGTCCAGCTGGTTATGGTCACGGGGCACTGTATGGTGATGTGAGGGAAGAGGAGGCTGCATATCGCAGTGGGGAGAAACACAGTGGAGCACGTGGTGTGGCTCGCTGACATCCGAGAGTCCTGCATCAGTGGCCTGGACCTGCTGTCACGCTGGAAACCCCGTGCGGATCTGTCGGGGGCAACACTACCTCGGCGCTGAAGCCGTGGCTCTCAGGCAGGGCAGCTCCAGGAAGCGGTCCCAGCCTGGGCAGCAACCACCGCAGGTTTCACAGTGGCCCGGGGCAGTGCAGCACACCCAGCAGTGGACCAACACAACACAGCTGAACGAGGATCATTGACGGTGACATCCCTTCAGGTGACAGTCAATGACGACCTCCCCAACATGGACCAGCAGCTGTGCAGCGAGCAGGTGAGCGATTTTGCATTGGCCGGGGTGAGGGAATGGCTGAGTGTGGGATGACAGTCGGAGTGGGCAGAGGTCTCCGCCATACACCCAGAGACCAGAGCCCTCATTTGTCCAACGGTGAGAGACATCCCTTGCAGCTGGAGCTGGTGATCTCCCGGGGGCTCCACGCCACAGTGCTTGCAAAGACGTTGGGCAGGCTGTGCGAACATTTTCTACTGGCCTGGCTACTGGCAAGACATGGAGCTATTTGTGCACTGCTGCGACACTTGCACGTCCCAGAAAGGGCCGGGCTGCCAACGCAGCAGTACATGGTGGGGCTCCCAGCATGGGTCTACTGCCTCTCCCATAAAGTGAGGCTCCCTTCCAGACTGCGAGCCACTGGAAGGGGCCAATGTGGTATATCGGGTGCAGCTGCCTGAGCAGCAGAAGGCAGTCGTGCTGCACTGGACTGGTTGGCAGTGTGTTGGCCCTTGGCCACCACTAACCCAGCAAGGCTGAAAGAAGGAAGTGACACTCTGGGTGCCCTGCCTCTTGCCTCACAAAAACAGGGTCTCTCCTGGAGAGGGCTCCAGAACCACAGGCGGCAGTGTCAGTGCTCACTGGGACTTCTGGACTTTGTTATGGACTCTAAGGTTGCCGAGGACGGCTGACCCCTCAGAGGGGGAATGTAACACTCTGGAGGGGGAGGGCGTGTTTGACAGCCCGTCCCTGTATTTATAACGACCAGCGCTGTTTATTGTTCTTGTGTTAAAATACTTTTGTGTGATTATGGTGGGAAGTTTCAGTTCATTTACTGTTACATTTTAGCGTGGGTTATGCAGTTATTGGCTTGTGTATTTGTGAGTCACCCTGACTGTAACCGGGTGTGTGATGGTCACCAGAACCACCCCCCCCACCCATCTGTGTGAAGCTGGTTGTGTTCACTCTCCTGTCATGGTGCCCAAGCTGTTTTGTGTTTATCACAATAAAACGGTTGTTGGGTAAGGAGCTTCTTTGTCTGTCATTATGGACCAAACGCTCACCATAATACGTTGCCTGACCTGCTGAGTTTCTGCAGTAGATCAGTTGTTGCCACACATTCTGGCAACTGCATTATCTTGTATCTCCAATAAATGCTTTTACTGGAAGCAATGTATGAAACCAAAGGTAGAGACACCAGATTGGGACCTCTATGGAGAAGTAAAGTGGATACTCAGTTGCCCTTGCAGACTGGTTGGGTACAAAACAGTTACCCAGTACAAGTTTTAGATCCATAAGGCAGAGGAGCATGGATTCAGCAAAGGCAAGTCCTGTTTGACAAACTTACTGGAGTTCTTTGAGGATATGATGAGCGCAGTGGATAGAGAGGAACAGATGGACATTATTTACTTGGATTTCCAGAAGACGTTCAATAAGGTGCCATGTTAGAAGACATAAGATACAGATGCATAGAGTTGGGGGTGATGTATTAGCATGGGTAGAGGATTGGTTAACTAATAGAAAGCAGAGAGTTGAGATACATAGGTGCTACTCTGGTTGGCAATCAGTAGTGAGCGGTGTGCAGCAGGGGTAGGCCGGCAACTGTTCATGATATACATTAACGATCTGAAAGAGGAGGCCGAGTATAATGTATCTAAATTTGCTGATGGTACTAAATTTAGTGGAAAAGCAAATTGTGCAGAAGATACTGAGAGTCTGCAGAGAGAGGTTAAGTGAATGGCCAAGGGTCTGATAGATGGAGTACAATGTTGCTAAATGTGAGGTCATGCACTTTGGAAGGAAAAATGAAAGAGCAGATTATTTAAATAGTAAAAGATTGCAGCATGCTGCTGTGCAGAGGGACTTGAGAGTGCTTGTGCATGAATCACAAAAAGGATGGTTTGCAGGTGCAGCAGGCTGTCAAGAAGGCAAAATAGCTTCCTAGAGATGTTGCCTGGCCTGCTGCCTTCACCAGCAACTTTGATGTGTGTTGCCTGGATTTCCAGCGTCTGCAGAATTCCTCGTGTTTATGTAAATAGAATATTGGCTTTTATTACCAGAGGGATTGAACTTAAGAGCAGGGAGGTTATGCTGCAACTGTACAGGGTACTGGTGAGGTCACACCTGGAGTACTGCATGCAGTTCTGTCTCCTTACTTGAAGAAAGGTATACCAGCTTTGGAGGCGGTGCAGAGGAAGGTTTACCAAGTTGATTTCAGAGATGAGGGGCTTAGACTAAGAGGAGAGATTGAGTCACTTGGGACTGTACTCACTGGAATTCAGAAGGTGAGGAGATCTTATAGAAACATGTAAAATTATGAAAGGGATAGATAAGGTAGAAGCAGGAAAGTTGTTTCCACTGGTAGGGGAGACTAGAACTAGGGGACATAGCCTCAAGATTTGGGGCAGTTGTCACGGTCCCGATAGGTTATTCCCTGGTTCCCTTTAAATTTCCTTTGTGCCACGATCGGGACCATCGACTCCTTGTTTTCCTTTAATTCATTATTTCCCCGTGTTTCTTGGGCTCTGTAATTAAAGACACTTAATTCTCAGCTGAACGGTCAGTATATAGTGTCGGGCTTACAGCGACTCAGTGCTAGACCGTCACCTTGCCGGAGCGAGCTATGTCATATTGACGGAACAAGTCGAGTCTTCTCCCCGAAGCGAGTGCCAGTAAGTCGCCTCTCCTCACTGGAGTCAGCCTGTCAAGTTACCACACCTGAGCGAGTCTGCTATGCTACCTCGCCAAAGCGGGTCCGTCAAGTTAACCTGCCGGTGTGAGTCAAGAACCGCTGCCTGTAGTTCCGGGGCTGAGTCGAGAGCTTGCCGCTACTTGGAGCCACTTCGTGCCAAGATAAAAGAACTGTCTATCGTTATGTGGTTTTGTCTCTTCGTGTCCTTGTCTCCGCTGGGTAGGTCTGGCCGTTTGCCACTACCTTAAGTTGGGAACTGTCTCTTTGTGTCCTCGCCTCCGCTGGGTAGGTCCGGCCTTTTACTGCTACCCTGAGTGGGGAACTGTCTCTACGTGTTCTATGTTCTGTGTCCTGTATCCAAGGAAGAGTCCTGGATCTGCATCCTGTGTCTAAGAAGGGTCCTGGCTCTGTGTCCTGTGTCCAAGGAAGAGTCCTGGCTCTGTATTTTCATGTTTCAAGTTCCAAGTCCAGGCTCTGATGTTGCGAGTCCCGAGTCCAGGCTCTGATGTTCCGAGTCCCAAGTCCAGGCTCCAATGTTCTGAGTCCTGAGTCCAGGCTCCGATATTCCAAGGTCCAGTTCCAAGTTCCAAGCTCCAATCCAAGTCCAAGTCTGGGTCCTGAGTTCCAAGCCCCAGTCCAAGTCCAGGTCCTGAGTTCCAAGTCCCGAGTTCCAAGTCTGGGTCCCGAGTCCCAGGCCAAGCCCAGGCCCTGAGTCTCAGTCTAAGTCCAGAGTCCAAGCCCAACTCCAGCCACGCATATTCCTGCTTCCGCTTCATTCACTCCTTGATGTCTCTCCGTATAATCCTTGCTTCCTTGCTTTCCTAGTAACTATTAATAAACTCTATTTTTTTGTTCATGCTACAAAACGTGTTTGTGTCCTGCATTTGGGTCTACCTGTGCCCTGCACTTGCAACAGGAGTAGATTTAGGACAGAGGAACTGCTTTCCCTAGAGAGTGGTGAATCTGTGGAAATCTCTGTCCAATGAAGCGGTGGAGGCTACCTCAGTAAATATATTAAAGACAAAGTTGGATAGTTTTTTACATAGTGGGGGAATTAAGAGATAAGGGGAAAAGGCAGGTAGGTGGAGATGAGTCCATGGCCGGATCAACCATGACCTTATTGAACAGCGGAGCTGTCTTGATGGGCCAGTTGGCCTACTCCTGGTCCTATTTGTCTTGTGTTATGTTCTTATGCTTTAAGGAGATTAGTGAGGCATGTTCTTTACAGAGAGAGTGCTGGGTGCCTAGTACATGCTGCCAGGGGCGATGGTGGACACAGATAGGATGTTAACTTTTGTGATACTACATGACTGGGCAAAGGATAGTGGGATTTGGACCTTGTTCAGGCAGACGGATTGGACATGGTCAGTACATAGTCTGGGCCTGTTTCTGTGCTGCACCTGCCGTAAGTGTGGGCGTGCAATGTTGCTTCCAGAAGCATGTCGGCACTTGTGGGCTGCCCCCAGCATATCCTCAGACTGTGTTGGTCGTTGTCACAAATGACACATTTCAAACTTCAAAGCTCAAAGTAAATTTATTATCAAAGAGCATACATATTACCATATACAACCCTATATATTTTTTTGGGCATACTCAATAAACCTATAGAATAATAACTATTTCAGAATCAATGAAATACTGTCCAACTAGGACATTCAACCACCAGAGTGCAGAAGTCAAGAAACTGCTCAAATACAAAAGAAGAATTAAAATAATAGTCAATAAATAAGAAGGTGAGTCCACTGGTTGTGGGAACATCTCAATGATGAGGCAACTAAAGTTGAGTAAAGTTATCCTTTTTGGTTCAAGAGCCTAATGGTTGAGGGGTAATAACTGTTCCTAAACCTAGTGGTGTAAGCCCTGAGGCTCCTGTACCTTATTCCAGATGGTAGGGGTGAGTAGGGAGCATGACCCGGGTGGTGGGGGTCCCTGATAATGGATGGTGCGACAACATTCCATGCAGATCTGCTCAGTGGTGGGGAGGATTTTACCTGTGATGGACTGGGCTGTAGTCACTATTTTTTGTAGTATTTCACTGTATGTTTCAAGATACATGACACATACAAAGCTAATCTTTAATCATTTTCGATGTTCTATAAAGAAATGTTCACTTGGTCGTTGTGTTATTATGTGCGTACTTCAGTTCCCAGTGTGCAATGCAGGTGGTTCACCCAGAACCAGAGGTGATACTGGTGAACTGGATGCGTGCTTGTGTGGAGCTAGAGCCATTACTGTAAATAAATGTGTTAGTGTTTTTACCCATGCTGTTTGTTTTTTTTATTAAGAATAAACATAATATGGTGTCAGAAGTTGGTGTGAGGACTAAGCCCATGGAGAGTAAATTCATCACAAACAATTAAGGAAGAGTTGCTAGGTTCTAATGGAGAGAAGCTGCCAACAAGAGAGCATGTTGTATCCTGAAACTGCCATTGTTCACCGAATTCAGGTGAGAGCCCAAAATGGCTAACAAGTCCTCCTGCACCTGTGTCTTTACCGACAATCTAACTGATAATTGGATAGCATCAATATATATGTAGCCACAAGCAGAGCGGGAGGGATGGATGAACAATTGGAAGCCTCTAACTCTCTACATGTAATTGGCGAAGGTGCTTTGGACCTCTACAACAGCTGTAGTGTTCTCGTGCAGTGTGCTGAAACTCTGACTAAACACCAAGTTAAACCAGAGCCAATGAAGACAGAGTTGTAGTAAGGTTAACCATTTACTGTTCACTCTTCCACACTAACATCATATGGTGAAAAGGCATTGCTTCTGTAATGTTTCTTTGTCGGTAGAAACGGAGCTCTTCACGATCATGCTGCACGCATGGCACCCACATTCTCACCCTCACCGAACCGGAGGTTACACATAAGATGTGGCGAAACCGGAGGTGACGTCATCACATGCCGCAATATACCATAGACAATGAATTTAACTTTGTTACCTTTACCTGATCAAAGAACACTGAAGCTGTCTACAAGAAGGGTCAGAGCCGTCTCTACTTCCTGAGGAGACTGAGGTCCTTTAACATCTGCCGGACGATGCTGAGGATGTTCTACGAGTCTGTGGTTGCCAGTGCTATCAAGTTGGCTGTTGTGTGCTGGGGCAGCAGGCTGAGGGTAGCAGACACCAACAGAGTCAACAAACTCATTCGTAAGGCCAGTGATTCGTAAAGCTATTCATAAGGCCAAAGAACTGGACTCTCTGACGGTGGTGTCTGAAAAGAGGATGCTGTCCAAGTTGCATGTCATCTTGGACAATGTCTCCCATCCACTACATAATGTACTGGGTGGGCACAGGAGTACATTCAGCCAGAGACTCATTCCACCGAGATGCAGCACAGAGCGTCATAGGAAGCCATTCCTGCCTGTGGCCACCAAACTTTACAACCCCTGCCTTGGAGGGTCAGACACCCTGAGCCAATAGGCTGGTCCTGGACTTATTTCCTGGCATAATTTACATTTACATATTAACTACTTATGGTTTTATTACTATTTATTATTTATGGTGCAACTGTAACTAAAACCATTTCCCCCCGGGATCAATAAAGTATGACTATGACTATGTTAAACTGTAACATAATTATCAACCTTTAACTTTAACTAGAAAATAGTTACAAACAAATCATTTAAAGCGTAGACCCAACAAAGTCAAATAAATGCCTTAAGGGCAACACACTCCCCACTTGACCTTTGTAAAAGGTCACTATAAACATGGTATAGAACTTTAGTCTCTACATCAGTCTTTAGGTAGAGGTAGAACGACCTCTATAACTGGTCTCAGGTTTCCTTTTCAGGGTTCGTTGTAAAGATGTGAACGGTTGACTGCCTGCTCTTTGTTGTTTGGCAAGCGATGGCATGGTACTCTGAACGGTAGTGGGGTGACCCAGTTGTTCGCTTCGTCTCGAAAGACCTTTGTGTCCATTATTTTTAAGGAGATGACATCCTCCACCGATGGAGCAAGTCTATTATCGTGCTCAGTTTGAGCGAAGACTGACTGTCCCAGTGTCTTCTCAGTTACTTTACTATGCTCGTGCCTTTGTTGCGCTCCTTTGATACACATGAAGCTTGTGCAGGGCTGAGAAATTCAATGGCGGCCACTTTCTAGCACATTAGTCTTGAGCGTGTTAACTGTCGATTTGTGTACGTTGCCAGGGCACACACCTCTCCTATCACCACCCAGCCCAGATCCAGACGTTGGGCAAAGGGGGCGTTGTGTGGTTCATTGACCTGCTGCCTGACTTTGTGCACTCCAAGAACATCTCTTCCGTGTAGCAGGAGTATTTCTGCTTCCGGATCCAGTTCTGGGATGTGCTTGGCAATGTGGTGGAGATGGGGCAGCACTGCGCTTGGCGTCGGAATCTCGGATCGGTTATTCAAGATCTCATTGCACTCTAAGAGTGGAGGGAGACTGATAACGACTTTGCCATCCAGCGACTCAAGCTGGAAGCCTTCGGCCTTCCTGCCATAGGTTTCTGCGATGCCAGAGCAAGTTCTGATGTAGTATGGGAATGGATTACCCTTTACGCTGAACAACTCGAAGAACTCTGGTCTCACTACTGAGCGGTTGCTCTGGTCATCCAGAATTACGTAGGCCTTGATGGCCTTGTGTTTGGCTCCCTTAGGGCATACCTTAGTGAGGCAGGTCTTTGAGCATGACTGACCTGGACTGCAAACATCTGTGCAGCTCGAGCTGACAATAGTTGTATCAGAGTGATGCTCTCCCTCCCCGCCATCCGCTTGTGGGAGCAGAGGAGCCTTGGCAGTTTGCGGTGACGGGCCGGGATGCATGGCCCCATCGTGATTAGTGCTGTTACATTCTGAGCACTTTACAGGAAACGTACACTCTTTAGCGAGGTGGGAGATAAAGAAGGGCCTTTCTTTCATCAAAAGGTTTGTTTTCGAAACATTCTGCATTTTTTGAGGGGGTGGAGTTTGTTGTGCAATGGACAATTCTTGCTAGGGTCATCGTCGATTGTGAAGACCAGTTTTATGCACTGAGACGGGTTTATTGATTGAGTTGTGGTGCTGCCTTGATTCATGAAGCTAGGGTCATTTCACCTCTTCACCTCCTTGCACACAAACCTACTAGAATACTCAAAGGGAGGGAATTGACCACCGTTCCCTTCCTTGTACTCTGAGCCAATAGACACCCATCTTTCCTGTAGCCCAACTGGAAGATTGTCCACAATTGGTTCAACTCCGTGTGAAGTATCCAGATACGATAGGCCAGTTAAATAGCCGTCTTCTTTAGCACCTTGAATCTCCATGAGTAAATCTCCGAGTTCTCGTAATTTAGTGTGGTCTTTGGCTGACACCCTAGGAAAATTGTCCATCTGTTGAAATAGCACCCTCTCAATAATTTCACGGGCCGCATAGCAGTCCCGAAGTCTCTCCCATGCTTTGTGTAAGGCTAGCTTGGTGTTGTTGACGTAGACTGAGCATATGCGTTTCACCTGTTCACCCGATTCCTTTCCCAGCCATTTAGTCATAAGGTCCAACTCTTGAGTGGCTGTGAGCTGGACTCCGCCCGTAGCACTGGTGAACGAGGAGTACCAAGCACGGTAATTTTCAGGATTATCGTCAAACTGGTACAGTCCTGAATTGACGAAATCTCGTCGCGTTAAATACTGTGCCAAGGGCTCTGCTGCAGGTGGCGTGCTAGCTGGGGAATATGTTGGGAAACATATGACTGAGTGTGTACGTTCATGATGGGATATGATGTTCTGACTTCAGCCTTTGTGTCTGATCTCACCGGATCAGGTAAGTTTGGTGTTGGGAAGTATTCGTAGTCAGCCATTTCATACTTGAGTTTGTTGCAAGGTTGCAATTGTGAGTTGTCTTCCCCAGGTGGACGCGATGCAATGAAGCTTCCCTGTGATTTCACATGAGATGGGACGCCAACAGGCAAGTATGGAGAGGGAGAATGAATCTGCAGGTCAATTTGAGATTAGTCATATTCGCTGGTGCATTCCAATTCGGCCCTTTCTGACATAGATTTTCCTGTTTTGTCTGGAATGTGCATTTCTTCAGCGTTTTCCAATACTTGTGCTTCCACCGCGGCCGCATCAGCTTCTCGTTGTAGCGTCAGCACTTTGAACTCTGTATCTATCCTTGCCTTTTCCAACTGGTTTTCCGCTTCTCTGGCAGCTTTTTCCATTTTCAGTTTAGCCTCTTGGTTAGCGTATGACGCTCGCACCTTGGCGGCTTCTGCTTGCGAGGGCAGTGACACTTGCCAACGTCCTACTGCTCTTGGCGCTGAGTGCAAGCGACTTGATGCTTGATCGCGAAGCCATCGTATCACTTGTCGAAACATCTAATGATTTTTTACTGTAGTGTTCTTGTGCAGTGTGTTGAAACTCTGACTAAACACCAAGTTAAACCGGAGCCAATGAAGACAGAGTCGTAGTAAGGTTAACCATTTACTGTTCACTCTTCCACATTAACATCGTATGGTGAAAAGGCATTGCTTCTGTAATGTTTCTTTGTGGGTAGAAACAGAGCTCTTCACGATCATGCTGCACACATGGCACCCACATTCTCACCTTCACCGAACCGGAGGTTACACATAAGATGTGGCGAAACCGGAGGTGACGTCATCACATGCTGCAATATACAATAGACTGTAACATAATTACAGGTGTCCCCCACTTTTCGAATGTTCGCTTTACGAAACCTCACTGTTACGGTAGACCTACATTAGTACCCTGTTTTCGCTAACAGAAGGTGTTTTCACTGTTATAAAAAAGCAGTGTGTGAAAAAAATCAGCGCACGATAAAAGGCAGCACGCTCCCTGAGCGGTTGCTCTCCCCCGGATTTGGAAGTGCATCCTCGCCGGCATTGCTTAAACACGTGCCTGTGAGCAGCCGTTTGCAAGATGAGTTCTAAGGTATCGGAAAAGCCTAAAAGACCTCATAAGGGTGTTACACTTAGCATAAAACTAGACATAATTAAGGGTTTTGATCGTGGTGAATGAAGTAAGGACGAAGTGAGTTTGGCTTGTGGAAGCTGACGAAGATGATGTTGAAGAGGTCTTGGCATCCCATGACCAAGAACTGATAAATGAAGAGCTGATGCAATTGGAAGAGGAAAGGATAACAATCGAAACCGAATGAGTAATGATAAAGTACGACTTTAATTTTGAAAGGGTACATAGGTTTAGGGCATATTTGCAGGATGGTTTGAGTGCTTACAAAGTACAGTATGATAGAAAAATACACGAGGCTCAGCAGTCAAGCAATCCTGCCACATCAGCCACAGCAGATGACGAACCTCGACCTTCCACATCGAGGCGGGCAGTCATAGGAGAAGATGAGCTGCCTGCTCTAATGGAAACAGACAATGATGAGATGACACCCCAGTGTCCCACCACCCCAACACCCAGGCCGCGGACAGATACCGATTCGTGGAGAATGCAGCGGTAGCCAGGAGACACACAGCACATCTTTAAGAAAAAAGCTGAACTAAACATGCCAATTAATTAGGTACTCCCCGGCACATAATTATTGGCCCAGATCAGAGGCGATGCAATGGGCAATCACCTCTGATCTGGGCCGACAATTACGTGCCGGGTGGCAGCTAATTAATTAGCTTATTTATTTCAGCTTTTTTCTTACAGATGTGCTGGGCACGTCCCGGCTACTGCTGGACCCCTGCATGCTGCGCAGATCGGTATCGGTTCGATGCCCAGAAGGTGGGGGCCACTGCACCACCCAAACTCCGATGACTCCGCCTAACACACCATCATCAGTCTGCTCGGCGCTATCCCAATTCCGGTAAGTGATACTACACTGTACATACATTATTTCTACTTTATATCGGCTGTGTATTTTTATGTGTTATTTGGTATGATTTGGCAGCTTCAAAGCTTAAAGGTTACTGGAGAGTGCTTGCGCCGTGTTTTTGCCGACGGCGCTTGCGTGAGATTTTTGCTACGGAGAACAGTTCAGGCAATGATTGTGGAAAAGTATTCCTACTTTATAAAGCTGTGTATTTATCATATCATTCCTGCTTTTACTATATGTTACTGTTATTTTAGGTTTTATGTGTTATTTGGCATGATTTGGTAGGTTATTTTTGGGTCTGCAAACACTCACAAAATTTTCCCATATAAATAAATGGTAATTGCTTCTTCGCTTTACGACATTCCGGCTTATGAACTGTTTCATAGGAACGCTCTACCTTCGGATGGCGGGGGAAACCTGTATCAACCTTTAACTTTAACTAGAAAATAATTACAAACAATTCATTTAAAGTGTAGAAATCAAATAAATGCCTTAGGGCAGCACAACAGCTTTCAAATTGAAGAGACAGCTTCATTGGACTTTCTGATGACAGCATTTAAGGAGTGTTTTGTCCCAAGGAAAAACATTACATTGTAAAGATTTAAGTTATTTTCCTGCGTCCAGGAACAATGTGTTAGCTTTGCCCAATACTTAGCCAAGCTTCACACACTGAGTAAGTCCTGTGAGTTTGGAGATTTGAGAGATTCACTAGTTGGAGACAAAATTATATAGTTTCTGGAACTTCAAATAATGCGCTCAGAAACAGATTGCTCCGTGAAAAAGATTTAACGCTGGAAAAAGCTGTGGTTATGTGTAGGGCAGCAGTGACCACACAATCTCAGACAGAACAGTGCATGCTGCCGAGAGGGCCAGAGCACAGGGGCGTTTTCCAAAGCACCAGCAGAACAAAGAAGTAGACTCAAACAGCAAATGCAGCAGAAATGGAGGTAGGCACATTCCAAAGACATGTCCTGTCTATGGAATGTCCTGTAATAATTGTGGGAAGTAGAATCATTTTGCAAAGTGGGGGATACCAGGAGAAAGGTGCACGCTTGCTAAGGAAGTAAAGGACGTCTTTCTGCATTCTCTACAGACTGTGGGTGCAGACAGAATGGATTGTTCCAGTGACCATGACTAGGAATGAGACAGTAATTCCACTCAAGCTTGACACCAGAGGCCAGGTGAATCTGTGATCACAAGACTCTCAAAGGTAAGAACAGGATTTACCCAGTGAAATTAAAAGTGACAGGCTGTACTGGAGAGAACATTCTAGTAAAAGTAGTAGTAATCATCAAGCACAAGGGGCAGTACCTAAATTGATGAAAAGTACTTAAAGTCGATATTAGGTCTGAATGGATATGAAAAGCTCAACCTGGTGAAAGAGTTTTGTAGTGGCTTCACAGTCCAAAGATGACCCCACAACACACATGGAAGAGTATGCAGATGTCTTTAAGGGACTCGGATATTTACCTGCTTTACAAAAAACTCATATAGATGAGACAGTGGCTCCTATTGTCCACGCACACAGGAAAATTCAGTTTTCACATAGACACAAACTCAACCAAGAGCTAGCGCACGTAGAATGGATAAATGTCATACAGAAAACTGAAGAACCAACAGGCTGGGGGAGCTCATTGGTTAATGCACAAAAGAAAAAGTGGAGCATTGTGGATATGGCTGGACACAAGCGATCTTAATAAATCCATCAAAAAAGAGCATTTTAAATGACCATGGGAGGATATTATGTCCCAGTTTGCAGGTGCCAATTGTTTTAGTAAACTTGACATGTCATCTGGGTTTTGGCAGATGAAGCTTGTTGAGGAAAGTTTGATGCCACAAAGGAAGAGAGAGTGAAGCTGGACCCAAGAAAGGTGTCAGCCATTGAGAACGTGGAGAGGCCATGAAACAAAGAGGAGGTGAAACATTTCCAGGAATAGTGACTTACTTGGCTAAGTCCATTTCTCGATTGTCTACTGTGTCTGCACTACTTAGGTCATTCCTTGGGAGGCGTAATAGTGGATTTGGTCTCACGAGCAAGAAGAGTATTTCCTGAGTCTGAAAATCCTAACTGAAAAACCCTTGCGGAAGTTTTATGATCCAGAAAGTTGTACTAGGATCTCAGCTGATGTGTCTTGGTATGGTCTTGGTGCAGTACTACTGCAGCAGCATGATGACACATGGCAACCTGAGGTCTATGAGATTTAACAAGTGTGGATGCTAACTGTGCACAGATAGAGAAAGAGCTTCTTGCCAGTACATATGCATGCGAAAGGTTCCATCAGTATATAAATGAACAAGTTTTTGAAGTGGAATCATTGGTCTCAATTAAGTTCCATGAATAACTGTCTCATGAGGATACAGCACATGTTGATAGGGCTGCAGAAATATGACGTGAAGATGATCTACACACCAGAACAATATACATTTGCTGTGATGCGTTGTCTCAAGCAGCCAACAAGAATGCAAAGAGTGACCAAGAGATTAATGCTGACCTACAGGCCTATATTGACATGATTGTCACCTCCATTCCAGTTTTTCCCAATGGAACAGAGAAGATTAGGACAGCAGCAGGGACACATGAAACAATGAAAGTACTCATAGAGACAATACAGGAAGGATAGCCAGCAGCTAAGAATGACTGTCCAATGTGTATTCAGGATTATTGAGCATGCGGAGGTGAACTGTCAGTAGTGGAAGACATAGTCTTCAAAGGGAACAGGTCAGTGATTCCAGGGTCGCTAGGCAAGGAAATGCTCCAGAAGATACATGAAAGGCATCTTGGTGAAGAAAAATGTAAACATACAGCTCATGAAGTAATGTACTGGCTGAGAATGAACCAAGACATCAGCTAGACCAGCGCTTTGTGTGAAATATGTCTTGCTTACAGACCAAAGCAGCAAACAGAACCATTTGTACCACACCCTGTACCAGATAGGCCTTAGTTAAAAGTTAGAGTGGATTTATTTGAATGAACTGGGAAGAGTCATATTGTTGTAACAGACTACTCTTCCAATTACCCAGAGGTTGCAACACTGCAATCAACATCCTGCAAAGTGGTCATTACCTTTCTGAAAGCTGTATTTGCGAGAAATGGTGTTGCATGTGAGGCAGTATCCAGCTGTGAATTTGAGTCCTTTATCAGTTTGGGGATTTCAATATATAATCTCAAGTCCACGTCACCCAAAATCTAATGGCCTAGTAGAGAGTTCAGTCAAGGTAGTGAAGGGCCTCATGAAGAAGGTGCAAGATGGATGAATGACTTCCACAAAAGTCTGATGATTTACAGAAATGTGTCACTGCAGAATGTCCATTCACCAGCTTAAATACTGAAAGGTAGACACATACACACTGACCTTCCAGTGCACAAAAAGCTGATGACACCTAAAGGAGCACACAAGGTCAAATTGGCTAAGGAGAAAGGAAAAGAAAAACAGAAACAGTATCATGACAAAACCGCAAGGAACCTCCTGAAGCCTGGAGATCAAGTGCAAATCTGAGATCATGATTCTGGCACATGGTCCATACAAGAATACATGCAAGATGAAATTCCTCCACATTACTACCAAATCCATATGGAGTGAAGAACACCTATGAGAAGGAACTGTGTAGATCTATGACCAGGAGCTCCAACCCATTGCTGTGACATGTCACCTGTTAGTACACCAAAGAGGCCAGCAGATGTGAAAAATAAACTTGTTGTTCAGAGTTCTCGGAAAGACATTGATATTAACAGAGCAAATGAAAGTAGTACATCTCTGGAGACGAACAGCAGACCAAAAAGGATCATCAAACCACCTCAGAGACTGATTGAGAATCACAGAGTGAATAAGGGACTGTACTTGCTCATTGCAATTAAAGTTAATATAAATAACTTTGGAAAGCATTATTGTTTCTTGCAGGTTTATGAGAACATAGTATTGTGCTTGATTTTTCTTTAAAGGGGGAGAATGTATTAGTATGTGTGTACATAATAAAGAACTTCACTTCCCAGTGTGAAATGCAGACAGTTCACCCAGAACTGGAAGTGACATTGGTGAGCTGAACACATGCTTGTGTGGAGCTACAGCCATTGCTGTAAATGACTCCATGTTAGTGTTTTAGCCATGCTGTTTGTCTTTATTAAGAAGAAACATAACAGAGGGGCTCAGATATCCACGGAATGTTCCTCTGGGATTAGTCTGTAGCTTGTCAGAAAGGGGAGACAACTGGAATAGAGATTATGGTATTGAGGTAAGGATTTAGAGATTAAGAGCTCACCCTCACTGGAGCGTGAACTCAATAAATGTAGTAAATGTGCTGTAAGACTGGCAGCACAAGATGTACTGGAAAGTAGTTTTGTAGTGATAGTGCAAATATTTCATTCATGAGCCTTCAAGCAGAGATAACTCTCCACTGCTTTCTCTGACCTCAGCATGACTCTGTCCCCACATCACATGCCTGATTAATACTGGGTCTGAAGTGGCCCAGACATTTGTTTGTAAAAGCAATGCATCTAAAGGAAAGCCCTTAACATTCTCAGGTCAGCTAGGAGCAGATAATCAACATGGTCTTTCCAGCTTTGCCCTTTTTCCAAGAATAAATACAAAAAGATCTTATGCTTCAATGATCTCAGTTAAATAGTGCAAACCCAGCCAAATTAATCAATTAGGTTTAATAAGGGAAAATCATTGTTGGAGGTAATAATCTTCAGATATATTAAAACACTCAACCATGCAATTAACACTGATGGAAGTGAACAACATTAAAATTATTAGGAATTATTCTGGAGCAAAGATACAGAAGAAACAAAGGCAACTTTTATGGGCTTTGACACAAAGTGATGCGTTGTGACCTTGAATATCAATTCCACTTGAGAAGCTCGCAAGCAAACACCACTCTCTTGCATAGGAAATGTTATGTAATACCACCTCCCAGTTAGATTTAATTTATAATGTGCTTTAGTATAAGCTGTTTGACATTTCTATCGTATAAACTGTTCCAGGACCATTAATTAAAGCAATTAGATGCAATCATGTCAAAATTGTTAATCTAGAAAACAATTTAGAAGATTAAAGAACAAATAGTGACATTGAAGGCTGTAGAATAAATTAATCTCTCTGGTGAGAATTTCTCTTTGAGTTATAAAAACATTCAGATTTTATGACTGGACAGGAAATATCTTTGCCAGGTTTTTATCATCACCTCTTCATCGCCAATACACCAACCTCTGACATCCCCCCAAACTCTAGAATGTAAATTGCTTCCAGGAATTACAACTTACTTCTTACAAATGTCAAAGTGATGTACTTTGTTCTAGAGGGTCAAAAGTTCAAGAGAAAATGTTTCAATGAGAGCCGGTTAGGGTATAATCAAATTCATTTTAAATCTACCCGAACATGCAAAGACCAAGAGTTTTATGGTACCTTAACAGTAGCAATATGTTTTATTGTAAATTGTATTAGCACTCCTGCTTTTCCCCTGTCTTTTATTTCTAACTACTTTGTCATTCTCCGTTCTGCTTTTGGATAATTCCTGGATGAATCGGGAGTAATGCTGGTTTTACACAGTGACGGGATTCACCTCATACTCTTCTTCAATACCTCATGTTTTTCCCCCAGCAAGGTTAACTGAAACATCCTCCATGTTTCTAAGTCTTCACATGCAGGACCTTGGGGAGGAGGTAGGGATGGAAAATAAGTATGTAAGCGCATGAATACCAAAGGTGGATTAAGTCCAGGGTTGAATCTGGATGACAAATCAACAAATACCTTAAGTGGTAGAAAGTGGTGGTTTTGGCACTATTAAACCTACTTAGTGTAACATATGCCAGTGATCCAGTAATGTTTTATTCTGTGAATGTGAGCAATAATTGGCATAAAATATTTGGTACATTTCAAGCTAATATTTTAATTCCAAAGTCTCTGAAATATTACTGCCTGATGCTGGCCGACTGATTTTCATTAAAAACCTGAGAGTACCCATAAGATAGATCTACTGACTCATTGCTGCAGAATGTGGAGTCAATCTTGAAGAAGTTAATAGAAGTGTGGATTTTAGGCTGCAGCATACGTCATTGGTGCAATGGGATGGCTCTGTGCTAACATTGACTCCTAGGGGTGAAATAGCATTTGGAATAGCATGTTCAGTTTTAGCCTGCTACAGATGCCAGTGAGCTGGAATAGTACAGATCCAAATTATGGGGTACTGCTGGGACTTGAGGGACTGTATTATGGAGAGTGGTTGAGCAACTTATGACTCTTTTCATTGGAGTGTGAAATCATGAGGGACGTAGACAGGAATTCAAGAACAAGAGGGCATTGGCTTAAAGTGTAAGGGTATTGATTTACAAGGCATATGAGGGGTGACTTTTTCCACACAGAGGGTGTTCTATATATAGAATAACCTGAAGAAAAGGGACAACCATAGATGGGATCTTGGTTGGCATGGATTGATTAGACCAAAAGCCTGTTTCCATGTTGTATGACTCTATGATTGACTCTGAGTCTTTGAATCTCTATGTATATGACTCTGTATGGCACTATGGCTATCTATGTTTATCTATGCTCTCTGGCTCTCTATCACTCTTTATGACTATGGCTCTCTATGACTCTAACAATGACTCTATGACTCTCTATGAGTAAGGCTGTCCATGGCTCTCCATGACTATGACTCACTGTGACTCTGATTCTGTGACTCTCTATGACTCTACCATTCTCTCTGACTTTCTGACTCTTGGTGACTCTATGACCCTATACCTCACTATGGCACTATGATGCTCTTTGAATCTACCGCTCTCTATGACTCCCTTTGACCCTATGACTCCATGTGACTCTATCACTCTCCATGGTTCTCTATGTCTCCTTATGACTCTCTATGAGTCCCTAAAGCTCTAAAACTCCCTATGATTCTATATGACCCTCTAAAGCTCTATATGACCCTCTAAAACTCCCTATGATTCTCTGTGACTCTCCATGACTCCTCTGACTCTCCATGGCTCCTTCTGACTCACTATGGCTTCCCATGATTTTCTCTGACTCTCTGTGACTCCTGAAGACTCCTTATGACTATGACTTCCTCTGATTCCCTTTGACCTTCTGAGTCCCTATGACTCTATATAAATCTCTATGACCCTCTATAAATATGACTTCCTATGACTCCCTACTGTATGACTCTGCGACTCTATGTTTCACTATAGTATTATGCTGCTCTATGACTATGACTCTATGACTCTATGACCCTCTACGAACCTATTGCTCTTCATGACTCAATGACTCCTTATGAATCTATGTATGTGTATGGCTCCCTATGACACTGACTCTCTATGACTCATGAGCCTCCATATAACCATATAACCACATAACAACTACAGCACGGAAACAGGCCATCTCGGCCCCTCTAGTCCGTGCCGAACTCTTACTCTCACCTAGTCCCACCGACCTGCACTCAGCCCATAACCCTCCATTCCTTTCCTGTCCATATAGCTGTCCAGTTTAACTTTAAATGACAACATCGAACCTGCCTCAACCACTTCTGCTGGAAGCTCATTCCACACAGCTACCACTCTCTGAGTAAAGAAGTTCCCCCTCATGTTACCCCTAAACTTTTGCCCTTTAACTCTCAACTCATGTCCTCTTGTTTGAATTTCCCCCACTCTCAATGGAAAAAGCCTATCCATGTCAACTCTATCTATCCCCCTCATAATTTTAAATACCTCTATCAAGTCCCTCCTCAACCATCTACGTTCCAAAGAATAAAGACCCAACTTGTTCAACCATTCTCTGTAATTTAGGAGGTGAAACCCAGGCAACATTCTAGTAAATCTCTTCTGTACTCTCTCTATTTTATTGATATCTTTCCTATAATTCAGTGACCAGAACTGCACACAATACTGCAAATTTGGCCTTACCAATGCCTTATACAATTTCAACATTATTTCCCAACTCTTATACTCAATGCTCTGATTTATAAAGGCCAGCATACCAAAAGCTTTCTTCACCACCCTATCCAGATGAGATTCCACCTTCAGTGGAACCTTGAGTGAACTATGCACCATTATTCCTAGAACCCTCTGTTCTACTACATTCTTCAATGCCCTACCATTTACCATGTATGTCCTATTTTGATTAGTCCAACCAAAATGTAGCACCTCACATTTATCAGCATTAAACTATATCTGCCATCTTTTAGCCCACACTTCTAAGTGGTCTAAATCTCTCTGCAAGCTTTGAAAGCCTACTTCATTATCCACAACTCCACCTATCTTAGTATCATCTGCATACTTACTAATCCAATTTACCACCCCATCATCCAGATCATTAATATATATGACAAACAACATTGTACCCAGTACAGATCCCTGAGGCACACCGCTACACACTGTCTTCCAATCTGACACACAGTTATCCACCACTACTCTCTGGCGTCTCCCATCCAGACACTGCTGAATCCATTTCACTACTTTGATATTAATACCTATGATTGAAACTTCCTAACTAACCTTCCGTATGGAACCTTGTCAAAGGCCTTACTGAAGTCCATATAGGCAACATCCACCGCTTTACCCTCGTCAACTTTCCTAGTAACCTCATCAAAAAATTCAATGAGTTTTGTCAAACATGACTTTCCACGCACAAATCCATGTTGACTGTTCCTAATGAGACGCTGTCTATCCAGATAATTATATATACCATCTCTAAGAATACTTTTCATCAATTTACCCACCACTGACGTCAAACTCACAGGCCGATAATTGCTAGGAATTAGAATCCTTTTTAAACAATGGAACCACATGAGCAATACGCCAATCCTCCGGCACCATCCCCGTTTCAAATGACATTTGAAATATTTCTGTCAGGCTCCTGCTATTTCCACACTAACTTCCCTCAAGGTCCTAGGGAATATCCTGTGTGGACCTGGAGACTTATCCACTTTCATATTCCTTAAAAGCGCCAGTACTTCCTTTTCGTTAATCATCATACTTTGCATAACTACCCTCCTTGTTTCCCTTACCTTACAGAATTCAATATCCTTCTCCTTAGTGAATACCGAAGAAAAGAAATAGTTCAAAATCTCCCCCATCACTTTTGGCTCTGCACATAGCCATCCACTCTGATTCTCTAAGGGACCAATTTTATCCCTCACTATCCTTTTGCTATTAATATAACTGTAGAAACCCTTTGGATTTATTTTCACCTTACTTGCCAAAGCAGCCTTATATCTTCTTTTAGCTTTTCTAATTTCTTTCTTAAGATTCTTTTTACATTCCTTATATTCCTCGAGTACCTCATTAACTCCAAGCTGCCTACATTTATTGGAGATCCCTCTGTTTTCCCAAACCAAGTTTCCTATATCCCTTGAAAACCATGGCTCTCTCAAACTTTTAACCTTTCCTTTCAACCTAACAGGAACATAAAGATCCTGTACCCTCAAAATTTCACCTTTAAATGACCTCCATTTCTCTATTACATCCTTCCCATAAAACAAATTGTCCCAATCCACTCCTTCTAAACCTTTCGCATCTCCTCAAAGTTTGCCTTTCTCCAATCAAAAATCTCAACCCTGGGTCCAGTCCTATCCTTCTCCATAATTATATTGAAGCTACTGTTATTGTGATCACTGGACCTGAAGTTCTCCCCAACACATAACTCCATCACCTGCCCTATCTCATTCCCTAATAGGAGATCCAACACTGCCCCTTCTGTAGTTGCTACTTCTATGTATTGCTGCAAAAAACTATCTTGCAGACATTTCACAAACTCTAAACCATCTAGCCCTTTTACAGAATGGGCTTCCCAGTCAATGTGTGGAAAATTAAAATCTCCCACAATCACAACTTTGTGCTTACTACAAATATCTGCTATCTCCTTACAAATTTGCTCCTCCAATTCTGGCTCCCCATTAGGTGGTCTATAATACACCCCCATAAGCGTCACCTCACCTTTCGCATTCCTCAATTCCACCCAAATAGCCTCCCTGGATGAGTCCTCTAATCTATTCTGCCAAAGCACCGCTGTTATGTTTTCTCTGACAAGCAATGCAACACACCCCTGCTCTTGCCCCTCAGATTCTATCACACCTGAAGCAACGAAATCCAGGAATATTTAGTTGCCAATTACACCCCTCCTGCAACCACGTTTCACTAATAGCTACAACATCATATTTCCAGGTATCAATCCATGCTCTAAGCTCATCCACCTTTCTTACAATGCTCCTAGCATTAAAATAGATGCATTTAAGAAACTCTCCACCTCTTACTTTCTGTTTAATCCTAATGGAGCAAACAACTTTGTTATCTTTTTCTTCCTTCTCCCCTACATCTTCGGTGTGAGTGTTCCTGTTCTCTCTCCCCTGCCTACCTTCCCTCACACACTGTCTGCTAGCTTTCTCTATTTGTGAACTAACCTCCTCTCTCCTAGTCTCTTCAATTTTATTCCCACCCCCTAACCATTCTAGTTTAAAGTCACCTCAGTAGCCTTCGCAAATCTCCCCGCAAGGACATTGGTCCCCCTAGGATTCATGTGCAACCCGTCCTTTTTGTACAGGTCACACCTGCGCCAAAAGAGGTCCCAATGATCCAATAACTTGAATCCCTGTCCCCTGCTTCAATCCCTGAGCCATGAATTTATTCTCCACCTCATTGCATTCCTACTCTCACTGTCGCGTGGCACAGGCAGTAATCCTGAGATTACTACCTTTGTGGTCCTTTTTCTCAACTCCCTTCCTAACTCCCTATATTCTCTTTTCAGGACCTCTTCCCTTTTCCTACCTATGTCATTGGTACCTATATTTACCACGACCTCTTGCTCCTCACTCTCCCACTTCAGGATATCTTGGACGCGATCAGAAACATCCCGGACCCTGGCACCAGGGAGGCAAACTACCATTCGGGTCTCCTGACTGCATCCACAGAATTCCCTCTCTGACCCCCTAACTATTGAGTCCCTTATTACTACTGCCTTCCTCTTCCTTTCCCTACCCTTCTGAGCTACAGGGCCGGACTCTGTTGGTTCCCCCAGGTAAGCTGTCCCCTCCCCCCCAACAGTACTCAAACAAGAGTACTTATTATCAAGGGGCACAGCCACTGGGGTACTCTCTAGTACCTGACCCTTCCCTTTCCTAACTGTGACTCACTTATCTTCCTCCCGTGGCCTCGGTGTGACCACCTGCTTGTAACTCCTCTCTGTCAACTCCTCACTCTCCCTGACCAGACGAAGTTCATCGAGCTGCAGCTCCAGTTCCGTAACGCGGTCCTCCATATAACTCTATCACTCTATGACACTCTGTGACTATGGCTCTATCACTCTCCATGGCTTTCTATGACTCAATATGTCTCATTGTGACTCTCCAAAGCTCTCTAATACCCCTTTGACACTCTATGACTCTCTACGACTCCCTACTTGACCTTATGACCACTATTACTCTTTGACCTCTATGACTCCCTGTGACTCACTATGGCCTCCTGTGACCCCTTATGACTCTTTATGCCTCCCTTTGCCACCCTATGACTCTATGACTTCTTATGACTCTTCTGATTCTCCATGACTCCTTATCACTTTCTTTGACTCCCAATGACTCCATATAACTCTCTATGGCTCTCTTTCACTCCCTATGACACCCTCTGATTATAGACTCCCTATGACTCTCTCTGACCCCCCATGAATTTCTGTAACTCCCTCTGACTCTCTATGACTCCGTATGACCCCTATGATGTTCTATGACTCCATATGGCTCAGTATGACTCCATGGCACCCTTTGACCTTCTGACTCGCTACGACTCCCTATGACTTTCTATACCTCTCTCTGGCTCTTCATGTCTCCATGTCTCCCTATGACTTCTTCAGTCTCTGTGACTCTCTATAACTCTCTATGACTTTCTAAGACTGCCTCTGACTCCATATGATTCCATATGTCTCCCTATATGGGCATAAGACATAGGAGCAGAATTAGGCCATTCAGCCCATCGAGTCTGCTCTGCCATTCTATCATGGCTGATCCCATATACAACCAACCTCATACACCTGCCTTCTTGCCATATCCTTTGATGCCCTGGCTAATCAGAACACTATCAACTTCCGCTTTAAATTTACCCATAGACTTGGCCTCCACCACAGTCTGTGGCAGAGCATTCTACAGATTCACTACCATCTGACTAAAAAAAAATCCTGCTTTCCTCTGTTCTAATGGGTTGCCCCTCAGTTTTCAGGCTGTGCCCTCTAGCTCTGGACACACCCACCACAGGAAACATCTTCTTCACATCCACCTTATCTAGTACTTTCAACATTTGGTAGGATTCAATGTGATTTCATCACCCCCTCCCAACATTCTTCAAAATTCCAGTGAGTATAGGCCCAAAGCTACCAAAAGATCCTCATATATTAACCCCTTCATTCCCAGAATCAACTTCGTGAACCTTCTCTGAATTCTCTCCAATGACAACATATCCTTTCTGAGATATTGGGCCCAAAACTATTGATGAAACTTGCTCTTATATTGTATTTCCCTTGAAATAAATGCCATCATTGCATTTGTCTTCTTTACCACTGACTCGACCTGTAAATTAACAGGTCTTGCACGAGGACTCCCAGTTCCCTCTGCACCTCTGATATTTGAATTTTATCCCCATTTAGGTTATAGTCTACACTATTGTTCCTTTTACCAAAATGCATTATCATATATTTCCCAACACTGTATTCCATCTGGCACGTTTTTGTCCATTATTCCAATTTGGCTAAGTCCTGCTGCAATTGTGTTGCTTTCTCAGCACTACCTATATCTCCACCTATCTTTGTATCATCCACAAACTTTGCCACAAAGCCTTCAACTCCTCTGGCAGCCAACCAGAAAAGTTCCCCTTTATTCCTACTCACTGCCTCCTGCCTGTCAGCCATTCCTCTATCCATGCCAGTATATCTCCTGTAACACCACAGGATCTTAGCTTGTTAAACTATGACTTTCTATGACACATGATGACTTCCTTTGACCCTCTGACTCTCTATGACATTTTGCACCAATGTGCAAAAGACAGAAAACTGTGAATATCAAAAGAAAAAAAAATAATAAGCAATAAAGTGAAGTTATTGCCTGATGCCTGGTGGTTGAGGGTATTTGCTGTTCCTGAACCTGGTACAATGAGTCCTGAGGCACCTATGCCTTGTTCCAGTGAGAAGAAAGCATGTTCTGTATGGTTGTGGTCCTTGAAGACAGCTGTCACTTTCCTACAGACAACATTGAGAAATGCTCAGTGGTGAAGTGTGCTTTACCTGTGATATACTGGGCCGTATCCAGTTCATTTTGTCGGATATTCCATTCAAGGGCATTTGTGTTTCAATACCTAGCTGTGATTGTACTCTCCACTGCACATTGATAGATATTTGTCAAGGATTTAGACTCTCTATGATTTTGCATGACTCCATGAATTTCCTTCATTGTGGGCCGAAGGGCCTGTATTGTGCTGTAGGTTTTCTATGTTTCTATGCTTCTAAACTTAGAGGATCATAGAAACTGAGAATCATACAGAGCCACTAAGCCGTAGAGAGCCTCAGAAAATCATAGTCCTGGAGACATAGAGAGTCACAGAGAGTCTTAGAGGCATTGAGGGTCATAGAATCATATGAAGCCAGGGTGTTTTACAAAGCATGGAGGTTGTAGAGTCATAGGACCCCACTATACAAGTCATTGAGTGTCATAGAGAGTCATAGTCTTGGAGAACCATAGAGCCGTGGGGAATTGTAGAGCCATAGAGAGTCACATAGAGTCTTAGAGAGTCACAGATAGCCTTAGAGTTTCATAGATTTAGAGTCACAAGTGCGTTAGTTATAGACTCACAGAGAGCCATAGACCCATGGACTGTCATAGAGTCATTCAGAATCATAGTCATGCAGAGTCAAAGGAAGCCCACCACACAAGTCATGCTCTCTTCTCACTGTATGTCCACAAGAAAATGAATCACAGGGTTGTATATGGTGACATATACTGTATGTACTCTGATAATAAATTTCCTTTCAACTTTCGTAGCATCATAGAGCGTGATAGAGTCATTGAGAGCCATTGTGTCACTGGGAATCATAAGGCTACAGGGAGTCATAGAGTCATAAGGAGTCATAGATAGTCATAGTGTCATGGGGAGTCACAGAGTTAGTGTCATGGGGAGTCATAGGTAGTCACAGAGTTAGTGTCATGGGGAGTCATAGGTAGTCACAGAGTTAGTGCCATGGGGAGTCATAAATAGTCACAGAGTTAGTGTCATGGGGAGTCATAGGGTCAAATGGACTCAGTCACAGAGAGCAATAGAATCATAGAGAATCATAGGGTCATAGAGAGTCATACAGACCCAAGAAACTTAGAGAGCCATGGAATCACACTCATTGAGTCATAGTGAGTCAGAGTCATAGTTAATTACAGAGACACAAAGAGTCAGAGTAATACCCTTAGAAAGTCATTGTCATAGTCAAAGGGAGTCATAGTGAGTCATAGAGACTTGTAGGGAGCCATTGGGGGTCACAGGGAGTCCTAGAATCATAGAGGCATAGGAAGCTATAGGGTCAAAGGGACAAAGGCAGTCATCAAGTCATAGAGAGTGATAGAGTCTTGGAGCATCATAGGGTCATAGAGAGTTATAGATACACAGAGAGTCACAGTCAGAATCAGAATCAGAATCAGGTTTATTATCACCGGCATGTGATGTGAAATTTGTTAACTTGGCAGCAGCAGTTCAATGCAATACATAATCTAGCAGAGAGAGAAGAAAAAAGATAATAAATTAAATAAAACATAATAATAAATAAGTAAATCAATTACATATATTGAATAGATTATTTAAAAATGTGCATAAACAGAAATACTGTATATTTAAAAAAGTGAGGTAGTGTCCAAAGCTTCAAAGTCCATTCAGGAATCTGATGGCAGAGGGGAAAAAGCTGTTCCTGAATCACTGAGTGTGTGCCTTCAGGCTTCTGTATCTCCTACCTGATGGTAACAGTGAGAAAAGGGCATGCCCTGGGTGCTGGAGGTCTTTAATAATGGACACTGCCTTTCTGAGACACCGCTCCCTGAAGATGTCCTGGGTATTTTGTAGGCTTGTACCCAAGATGGAGCGGACTAGATTTACAACCTTCTGCAGCTTCTTTCAGTCCTGTGCAGTAGCCCCTCCGTACAAGACAGTGACGTAGCCTCGCACACACGAGAAAATCTGCAGATGCTGGAAATTCAAGCGACACACACAAAATGCTCGTTGAATGCAGCAGGCCAGGCAGCATCTATAGGAAGAAGTACAGTCGATATTTCGGGTCGAGACCCCTCAACAGGACTAACGGAAAAAAGAGATAGTAAGAAATTTGAAAGTGGGAGGGAGAGGAAGAAACCGGAAATGATAGGAACAGACAGGAAGGGGAGGGGTGAGGCTAAGAGCTGGAAAGTTGATTGGCAAAAGGGATACAAGGTTGGAGAAAGGGGAGTGTCATAGGACGGAAGGCCTTGGAAGAAAAAAAGGGGGAAGGGAGCACCAGAGCAAGATGGAAAACAGGCAAGGAGGCAAAGAGTTATTGTGAAAGGGAAGGAGAGAGAAAAAAAATTAAAAATTAGGGATTGGGTAAGAAGGGGAGGAGGTGCATTAACGGAAGTTAGAAAAATCAATGTTCATGCCATCAGGTTGGAGGCTACCCAGACGGAATATAAGGTGTTTTTCCTCCAACCTGACTGTGGCATCATCTCGACAGTAGAGGAGGCCACGGATTGACCTATCAGAATGGGAATGGGATGTGGAATTAAAATATGTGGCCACTGGGAGATCCTGCTTTCTCTGGCGGACAGAGTGTAGGTGTTCAGCGAAGCGGTCTCCCAATCTGCATCTGGTCTCGCCTAGATATAGAAGGCCACACTGGGAGCACTGGACACAGTATATCACACCAAGTGAAGTGTCACCTCACCTGGAAGAACTGTCTGCGGCCATGAATGGTGATGAGGGAGGAAGTGTAAGGGCAGGTGTAGCACTTGTTCCGCTTACAAGGATAAGTGCCAGGAGAAGAATCATCAGGTCACAGAGAGTGATAACATCATAGAGAACCTAAGAATGTCATAGCCTTAGAGAGCCATGGGAGTCATTGTCATAGAGAGCCTTAGAACCATGGAGAGTTACAGAGCCATAGAGAGACAAACACTTTGGCAAACAGCTATCAATGTGCAGTGGAGAGTATATTGACTGGCTGCATCACAGCCGGTTATGGAAACATCAATACCCTTGAATGGAAAATCCTATAAAAAGTAGTGGATATAGCACAGACCATCATGGGCAAAGCCCTCCCCACCATTGAGCTCATCTATACAAAATGTTGTCACAGGAAGGCAGCATCTATCATTAAGGAATCCACCATACTCTCTTTGCTCACACGCTCTCTTTTCACAGCTCCAATCAGGAAGAAGATACAGGAGATACAGGAGCCTCAGAACTCACACCACCTGGTTCAGGAACAGTTATTACCCCTCAACTATCAAGCCCTTGAACCAGAGCAGATAACTTCTGTCCACTTTACTCGCCCATCATTGAAATGTTCCCACAACCTATGGACACACTTTCAAGGACTCTTCATCTCATGTTCTCAATATTTACTGCTTATTTATTTATTATTATAAATTCCATCTTTTGGTACTTGCAGTTTGTCGTCTTTTGCACACTAGAAGAACGCCCATGTTGGTGCGGTCGCATTGATTCTGTTAAGGTTATTACTCTTGATAGACTTATTGAGTACGCCCACAAGAAAATGAATCTCTGGGTTGTTTTTGGGGACATGTGTGTAGTTTGATAATAAATTGACTTTAAACTTTCAGTCATAGTGAGCCACAGAGTCATAAAGAGCCATAGAGTCTCAGAGAACGATTTAACCATAGAGAAATCATAGTCACAAAGGTTTAGATGGACAGATTTATAGAAATATAGAAAACCTACGGCCCACAAAGCTGTGTCGAAAATGCCCTTACCTTAGAAATTACCAAGGGTTACCCATATCCTGCTACTCCATGTACCAGTCCAGGAGTCTCTTAAAAGACCCTATCATTTCCACCTCCAAAACTGTTGCCAGCAGCCCTTTCACGCACTCATCACCCTCCGAGTAAAAAAACTTACCCTTGACATCTCTGTATCTACTTCCAAGCACAGTAAAACTGTGCCCTCTCGTGCCAGCCATTTCAACCCTGGGAAAAAGCCTCTGACTATACACATGATCAATGCCTCTCATCATGTCTTATGCCTCTATCAGGTCACCTCTCATCCTCCATCTCTCCAAGGAGAAAAGGCTAAGTTCACTCAACTTATTCTCATAAGGCATGCTGCCCAATACAGGCAACATCCTTGTAAATCTCCTCTGCACCCTTTCTATGGTTTCCACATCCATCCTGTAGTGAGGTGACCAGAGCTGAGCACAGTACTCCAAGTGGGGTATGACCAGGGTCCTATAGAGCTGCAACATTACCTCTCGACACCTAAACTCAGTCCCACAATTGATGAAGGCCAATACATTGTATGCTTTCTTAACCACACAGTCAACCTGCGTAGGAGCTTTGAGTGTCCTATGGACTCAGATGCCAAGATCCCTCTGATCCTCCACATTGCCAAGAGTCTTAACATTAATACTATATTCTGGCATCATATTTGACCTACCAAAATGAACCACCTCACACTTATCTGGGTGAGAGGGACAGAGGGAGAAAAAAGAAAGAAAGAAAAAAAAGGGAATAAATAAATAAATAAGGGATGGGGTAAGAAGGGGAGGAGGGACATTAACGGAAGTTAGAGAAGTCAATGTTCATGCCTTCAGGTTGGAGGCTACCCAGATGGCATATAAGGTGTTGTTCCTCCAACCTGAGTGTGGCTTCATCTTTACAGTAGAGAAGGCCGTGGATAGACATATCAGAATGGGCATGGGACGTAAGAATTAAAAAGTGTGGCCACTAGGAGATCCTGCTTTCTCTGGTGGACAGAGCGTAGGTGTTCAGCGAAATGGTGTCCCAGCCTGCGTCAGGTTTCACCAATATATAGAAGGCCGTACCGGGAGCACCAGACACAGTATATCACCCCAGCCGACTCACAAGTAAAGTGTCGCTTCACCTGGAAGTACTGTTTGGGGCCCTGAATGGTGGTAAGGGAGGATGTGTAAGGGCATGTGTAGCACTTGTTCTGCTTACAAGGATAAGTGCTGGGAGGGAGATCGGTGAGAAGAGATGGGGAGGACGAAAGGACAAGGGAGTCGCGTAGGGAGCGATCCCTGCGGAAAGCGGGGGGGGGGGTTGGAGCGAAAGATGTGCTTGGTGATGGGATCCCATTGGAGATGGTGGAAGTTAAGGAGAATTTTATGTTGGACCTGGAGGCTGGTGAGAACAAGGGGGAACCCTATTCCTATTCCTAGTGGGGTGGCGGGAGGATGGGGTGAGAGCAGATGTGCGTGAAATGGAAGAGAAGCGTTTGAGAGTAGAGTTGATGGTGGAGGAAGGGAAGCCCCTTTCTTTAAAAAAAGAAGACTTCTCCTTTGTCATGGAATGAAAAGCCCCATCCTGAGGGAAGATATGACAGAGATGGAGGAATTGGGAGAAGGGGATGGTATTTTTGCAAGGGACAGGATGGGAAGAGGAATAGTCCAGGTAGCTGTGAGAGTCCGTAGGCTTATAGTAGACATCAGTAGATGAGCTGTCTCCAGATATAGAGACAGAAAGATCAAGAAAAGGGAGTGAGGTCTCGGAAATGGACCAGGTAAACTTGAGGGCAGGGTGAAAGTTAGAGGCAAAGATAATGAAGTCAACAAGCTCAGCATGCGTGCAGGAAGCAGCGCCAATGCAGTTGTCAATGTAGCGAAGGAAAAGTTGGGGACAGATACCAGTATAGGCTTGGAACATGGATTGTTCCACAAAGCCAACAAAAATCAGGCACAGCTGGGACCCATACGGGTGCTCATGGCTACACCTTTTGTTTGGAGGAAGTGGGAGGAGCCAAAGGAGAAATTATTAAGAGTAAGGACTAATTCCGCTAGACGGAGGAGAGTGGTGGTAGAGGGGAACTGGTTAGGTCTGTAATCCAAAAAGAAGTCACCATTCAGGGGCCCAGACAGTCCTTCCAGGTGAGGTGACAATTAACCCATGTGTCGGCTGGGGTGATATACTGCGTCCGGTGCTCCCGGTGTGGCCTTCTATATATTGGCGAGACCCGACGCAGCCTCGGAGACCGTTTCACTGAACACCTACGCTCTGTCCACCAGTGAAAGCAGGATCTCCCAGTGGCCACACATTTTAATTCCACGTCCCATTCCCATTCTGATATGTCTATCCACGGCCTTCTCTACTGTAAAGATGAAGCCACACTCAGGTTGGAGGAACAACACCTTATATTCTGACTGGGTAGCCTCCAACCTGAAGGCATGAACATTGACCTCTCTAACTTCCATTAATGTCCCTCCTCCCCTTCTTACCCCATCCCTTATTTATTTATTTATCTGTCTATCTATCTGTCTATCTATCTATCTATCTATCTATCTATCTATCTATCTATTTGTTTAATTATTTATTATTTCCCCCCCCCCCTCCATTTTCTCCCTCTGTCCCTCTCACTATAACTCCTTACCTGCTCTCCATCTTCCTCTGGGCTCCCCTCCCCATTTCTTTCTCCCTAGCCTTCCTGTCCCATGATCCTCTCCCTTCTCCAGCTTTGTATCCCTTTTGCCAATCAACTTTCCAGCTCTTGGCTCCATCCCTCCCCTTCCTGTCTTCTCCTATCATTTCGGATCTCCCCCTCCCCTTCCCACTTTCAAATCTCTTACTATCTCTTCTTTCAGTTAGTCCTGACGACGGGTCTTGGCCCGAAACATCGACTGTACCTCTTCCTGTAGATGCTGCCTGGCCTGCTGCGTTCCACCAGCATTTTGGATGTGATGTTTGAATCTCCAGCATCTGCAGATTTCCTCGTGTTTGCATTCTTAGCTACACGCAAATATCCCCTGAACATTTGCCACATTTCTGCTGTACATTTCCCTGAGAACATTTGCTCCCAATTAATGCTTCCAAGTTACTACCTGATAGCTTCATATTTCTCCTTACTCCAATTAAATGCTTTCCTAACTTGTCTGTTCCTATCCCTCTCCAAAGCTATGTTAAAGAAGATAGAATTGTGATCACTATCTCCAAAATACTCTCCCACTGAGACACCTGACCAGGTTCATTTCACAATATCAGATCAAGTACAACCTTTCCTCTTGTAGGCTTATCTACATATTGTGTCAGGAAACCTCCCTGAACACACCTAACAAACTCTACCCCATCTAAACCCCTTGCTCTAGAAAGATGCCAATCAATATTTGAGAAATCTCCCTCCACAGCAACTCTGTTCATTACACTTTTCCAGAAGCTGTCTCCCTATCTGCTCCATGATGTCTCTGTTAATATTGGGTGGTCTATAAAATCACCCAGTAGAGTTATTCCCCACTTCCTGTTTCTAGCTTCCACCCACAGAGACCCAGTAGACAATCCATCCATGACACCCTCCTTTTCTGCAGCCGTGACACTATCTCTGATCAGCAGTGCCACATCCCCACCTCGTTTGCCTCCCTCCCTGTCCTTTCTGAAATATCTAAAGCCTGACACTCTAAGTAACCATTCCCGCCCTGAGTCCTCCAAATCTCTATTATGGCCACAATATCATAGCTCCAAATACTGATCCACGCTTTAAGCTCATCCGCTTTGTTCATGATGCTTCTTGTATTAAAATAGACACATCTCAAACCATCAGTCTGAGTGCGTCCCTTCTCTACCATTTACCTATCCTCCCTCTCACACTGTCTCCAAGTTTTCTCTATTTGTGAGTCAACCGCCTCTTCCTCCATCTCTTCAGTTCGGTTCCCATCCTCCAGCAATTCTAGTTTAAACTCTCCCCAACAGCCTTAGCAAACCTCCCTGCCAGGATATTGGTTTCTATAACTCTCAATGGCTAAGGCTCTCTATGACTATGACTCTCTATGACTCTGACTGTCCATGACTCTATGACTATGTCTCTATTTGACCTATGAACCTCTATGACCCTGTGACTCACAATGACACCCTTTGACCCAATGATTCGCTGTGACACTCTGATTCTCAATGACTCTATCACTCTCTATGAGGTTATAAATCTGTAGCACAGAGTAAAAGTTCAAGTTAAATTTATTATCAAATTACATATCTGTCACCATATACAACCCTGTGATTCATTTTCTTGTGGGCATTCAGTGAGAAGAGAGCATGACCTGTATGGTGGGGTCCTATGACTCTGCACGACTCTATGATTCTGTATGACTCCCTGACTCTTATCACGTTGACTCTTTAAGCCTCAATGACTCTCTAAGACTCTATGACTATGACTCTGACATTCTAAGGCTCTATGACTCTGTGACTCTCTGTGATTAACTATGACTCCATGACTGCGTGACTCTATGTCTATGACTTTCTATGGCTATGATTCTGTATGACTCCCTGACTCTTATCACTTTGACTCTTTGAGACTCTATGACTCTCTAAGCCTCTATGATTCTCTGTGACTATGACTCTCTGTGAGGCTATGAATCTGTAGCACTCTTTGACTCAAACTTCAAAGTATTATCAAAGTACATATGTCACCATATACAACTCTGTAATTCATTTTCCTGTGGGCATACAGTGAGAAGAGAGCATGACCTGCCTGGTGGGGTTCCTATGACTCTGCATGACTATGATTCTGGATGACTCCTTGGCTCCATATGACTAGGAATCAGAATCAGGTTTATTATCACCTGTGCATTTCATGAAATTTCTTAACTTAGCAGGGTTAATGCAATGCAATAAATGATAATATCAGACAAAAAAGGAAATCGACTAGTAAGTATATGCATGTATTTGAAATAGTTTAAAAATAGTGTAAAACAGAAATTATACTTATTTTTAAAAAGTGAGGCTGTATTCATGGGTTCAATATCCATTTAGGAATTGTATGGCTGAGGGGAAGAAGCTGTTCCTGAATCACTGAGTTTGTACCTTCAGGCTTCTGTACCTCCTACCTGATGGTAACAGTGAGAAAAGGCATGTTCTGGGTGATGGGGGTCCTTAATAATGGACGTCAACTTTCTGAGGCACTGGGTGATCTAAGGTCATGTGAAGAGCCATTGAGATTGTGTCTCTATTGTGGTGATAGGCAATTTAAATGAGGCCCAGGTCCTTGCTGAGGCGTTTGTCTGTATGGAGTTTGTGCCTTCTTCCTGTGACTGTGTGGGTTTCCTTCGGATGTCACAAACATTCCAAAGATGTACAATTGGGATTAGCGAGATGTGTGTGTGTGTGTGTGTGTGTGTGTGTGTGTGTGTTTGATAAAGATGTCTTTGTTTGTTCACATTATGGCTTATATGTAAATGTACATGAATGGCATATGTCAGTGTGCCACCATGTCATATGTGAGCGCCTCACTACAGAAAACTAAGTAACAAGTATTCTTGGGCTCCCGTGTTGTCTTTTAATTAGTTTTGGAATTACAAAACATAATGAGTACCAACAATCACAAAGGAGAGACGATCTGCAGATGCTGGAAATCCAAGCAACACACACAAAATGCTGGAGGAACTCTGCAGGCCAGTCATCATTTATTTTAAAAAAATATACAGACGATGTTTCAGGCCGAAACCCTTTGGCAGGACTGGTGAACAAAGCTGAGGAGTAGATGTAAAAGGTGGAGGAGGGGAGAGAGAAAGACAAGGTGATAGGTGACACCGGGAGGAGGAGGGCTGAAGTAAAGAGCTGGGAAGTTGATCAGTGAAAGAGATACAGGGTTGGAGAAGGGGGAGTCTAATAGAAGAGGACAGAAGGCCATGGAAGAAAGAAAAAGGGGGCAGAGCACCAGAGGGAGGGCATAGGCAGGCAAGGAGGTAAGGTGAGAGGGGAAAAGGAGATGGGGAAGGAGAAGGGGGGGCCATTACTGGAAGTTTGAGAAATTGATGTTCATGCCCTCGAGTTGAAGGCTACCCAGACGGAATATAAGGTGTTGCTGCTCCAACCTGAGTGTGGCCTCATCACGACTGTAGGGAAGGCCATGGATGAACATCTCAGAATGGGAATGGGAAGTGGAATTAAAATGTGTGGCCACTAGGAGGTCCACTTTATTTGGCAGACAGAGCATAGGTGCTTAGCGAAGCAGTCTCCCAATCTATGTCGGGTCTCACCAATACATAGGAGGCCATACCAGGAGCACCGGACACAATGTATGACCCCAATGTGTATGACTTGTGCAGTCATACACAGCACAAGGCACATATAAGGCAGCAATAAAATACAGTCACTCAGACTCAGTCATGCATCTCTGCTTACGTTATGTACCTTTGAAGAGATAGGATAATGTTTGCACCCCGCACTCCCATTTCTACCTACTACCCAAGATCCACAAACCTGCTTGTCCAGGTAGACTCATTGTTTCAGCTTGTTTCTGCCCCACTGAACTCATATCGACGTACCTTGACTCTGTTTTATCACCCCTAGCTCAGTCCCTTCTGACCTACATCCGTGACTCTTCACATGCTCTGGATCTTTTCAGTAATTTCAAGTTCCCTGGTCCTCATCATCTTATGGTTACTATGGATGTCTACTCCCTATACACCTCCATTCCCCACCAGGATGGTTTCAAAGCCCTCGGTTTCTTTCTGGACACCATATCCAATCTGTTCCCCTCCATCACAATTCTCCTCTGTATGGCGGAAATTGTCCTCACTCTAAATAATTTCTCCTTTGGCTCCTCTCACTTCCTTCAAACAAAAGGTGTAGCCATGGGCATTAGCATGGGTCCCAGCTATGCCTGCCTTTTTGTCGGCTAAGTGGAACACTCTATGTTTCAAGCCTGCACTGGTGTTCGTCCCCCACTTCTCCTACGCTACTATGATAACTGAATTGGTGCTGCTTCCTGCACCCATGAGGAACTCATCGATTTCATCAACTTTGCCTCCAACTTCTACCCTGGCCTCAAATTTACCTGGTCCATTTCTGACACACCCCTCCCCCTTCTCAATCTCACTGTCTCTACCTCTGGAGACAGCTTATCTACTGATGTCTATTATAAACCCACAGACTCTTACAGCTACCTGGACTATATCTCTTCCCACATACAAGTCCCATCCCCTTCTCTCAATTCCTCCATCTTTGCTGCATCTGCTCTCAGGATGAGGTTTTGCATTCCAGAATGAAGGCGATGTCCTCCTTTTTCAAAGAAAGGGGCTTCCTTTCCTCCACGATCAACGCTGCGCTCAACCACATCTCTTCAATTTCACGCGCGTCTGGCCTTACCCTATCCTTACGCTTATCTTCCTGATAGGTTTCCTCTTGTCCTCACTTACCATTGCACCAGCCTCCACGTCCAGCACATAATTCTCCAAAACTTCCACCATCTCCAACGGGATCCTACCACCAAGCACATTTTTCCCTACATGACTCCCTTGTCTATTCGATCCTCCCCACTGATTTCCCTCCTAGCACTTATCCTTGCAAGCAGAACAAGTGCTATACCTGCCCCTGCATCTCCTCCCTCAATACCATTCCTCCCCCCTTTTCTTTCTTCCATGGCCTTCTGTCCTCTCCTATCAGACTCTCCCTTCTCCAGCCTTGTATCTCCCTCACCAACCAACTTGCCAGCTCTTTACTTCACCCCTTCCCCGCTCCCAGTTTCACCTATCACCATGTGTTTTTCTCTCTCCCTTCCCCCCACCTTTTAAATATTCTCCTCATCGTTTTTTCTCCAGTCCTGACGAAGGGTCTCGGGCGTGAAATGTCGACTGTACTTTTTTCTGTAGATGCTGACTGGCCTGCTGAGTTCCTCTAGTGTTTTGTGTGTGTTGCTTGGATTTTCATTATCTGCAGATTTTCTCTTGCTTGTGATGGGATTAGGTGAGGATTCTGCATGAATAAAACAAGCAAGCTTGGAATACCGTTCTACAGAAACATTTCTGTGTGCATCCCATGAAGTTTCAGAAGAACCATTATCTAGCAAAGTTTGACTTTGAGGTAAACAAGGAGGGCAATTAACCAAAAAAATTGTTTAAAAAAGTAAGTTTTAAAGAGCACCAGAAGAATGAAGGGAAAGTTTAAGAAAGGAATTCTAAAACTTAAAACTCAGCAGATGGGAAATGGGATTCAAAGACCAGAAATGAAGCAGTGCAGAGAATATGGAATGGGCTGTAGTTAATTGCAGGAAGCAGAGAACGTGTGGTTATGGATGGACAGGTCTGAAAATTTTAAACTGAAGACTGCCAATTTTAAACTGAAGTTGATTTTTAAATAATTCAGACTTGTATAGACTTGAACTGGCCACTAGAGGAAGCTAAAGTCCACTTTAAGCATCTTCCTCTGTGCAATTTTCAGAAAGAACTGAAAAGATCTCAAATGTCCTCTAAACAATATCAAACATACGCTAATTGGCCACATTATCAGGTACCTCCTTTCCCTATTAAAGTGGCCATTGAGTGTATGTTCATGGTCTGCTGCTGCTGCTGTAGCTTATCCACTTCACGGGTCGAGATGTTGTTTGCTCAGAGGTGATCTGCACACCGCTGGCTATCTGAGTCACCGTTACCTTCCTGTCAGCTTGAATCAGTCTGGCCTTTCTCCTCTAACCTCTCTCATCAACAAGGCATTATTGCTCACCGAATTGCTACTCACTAGATTTTTGTTTTGTTTTTCACACCATTCTGTGTAAACTCTTATATGTACATCCCAGGAGATCAGCAGTTTCTGAGATACTCAAACCATCCCATCTGGCACCAATAATCATTCCACAATCAAAGTTGCTTCAGTCAAATTTCTTCCCCTTTCTGATGTTTAGTCTGAATACCAACTGAACCTCTTGACCATGTCTGCTTGCTTTTATGTATTGAGCTGCTGCCACGTGATTGGCTGATTAGATATTTGCATTATTGAGCAGGTGTACAGGTGTACCCAATAAAGTGGCAACTGATTGTATGCTTTACTGAATATGGTGCACCGTTTGATAATGACTTTGTAACTGTTGTATGGAACATGGTTATCATAACCAAATAATCTGACCAATTGAATAATTGCTATTGATAACTATGCTTCTAATATTCTAAGTGTATTTTGATAATGTGCCAATGCTTTCATCAGTGACACACAACAAATAAATCAAGCTGATAAATTAAAAATTCCTTAATTCTACAGTTTCAGGGGTGGAAGGAGGTGACAGAAATTGTTGGTGATACTAACAATTCAGGAAGTTTTCCTGGTCCTTGGATGTTCAGCAATGGGTACTTTTGTGGCAGTTCCTCCAAGAGGACCACAAGCTTGTCACGTTTTGGAGGCTTGCGTGCCTCATAACCTGGAGAGCTTTGCTGGCTGGAGTCAGGGCTTTCTACTTTGGCTCTTGGTAGGGTCACCCATGCCAAACAGGTCAAAGGGTAGAGGACAGACTAAGAGTGATCCACCAGTCTTCCAGGTTTAGGGGTTCAGTTCAGGGCTTCCAGCCATGACCGGTAAAGAAAAATTGTTATGGAAAAAGCAATGAAGAATCCTTTTTCATCTGAGTGTGACAGCATTCCTGAGGCTCCACCCAGGACCTGAATGACTGACAGTAGAGAAAACCTCGAGGAAGTTACTGACATAAAGAAGGAAGCCCTGAACTCTAATGGAGATGGAGGACCTTCGCTGCTGCCCTAAATGCCAGGTGGCATAATTGGCAGCAACTTGGTGGCAGTTATTGGAACATGATATGTCAAGAGGACTGTAGAGAGATCCCGAGTTTGAAATGTCTAATATCAGAGGGCATTCATTTAAGGTGAAAGGGGTGAATTCAAAGGAGATGTGAGAGGCAAGGTTTTTACACTGCAGTGCACTGCCTGGGATGGTGGTGGAGGCAGAAGCATTAGTGATTTTTAAGAATTGTTTGAATAGGCACATGAATGTGAGGAAAATGCACATTTTGAAGGCAGAAGGAATTAGTTTAGTTGGCCATTTGATTACTAATTCAATTGGTTCAGCACAACATTATGGGCTGAAGGGCCTGTTCCTGTGCTGTAATCTTCTATGTTCTAGTAGTACTAAAACTTAAAGGGATCCCATAACTGGAGTTAGAGAATATAGAAGGGACTTTGTTTTCAGAGCGTGGGCATTGCTGGAAAGTTCAGCATTTACTGCCCATCCCTAACTGCCAACTAGCATACACATTTGAACTTTCAGAAAATATTGGTTAGGTCACAGCTGGAGTTCGGGGTCAACTCGAGTCACTGCATTTTAGAAGAGATGTGAAGGTCACATAGAAAGTGAAGAAAAGATTCAATGGAATCCTATGGAGGATGTATGGGAGAGAGGGAGAGGGGGAGAGGGGGACATATGAATGGCTGACTTGCTTCACTCCCAGGAGACCTCAATGTCTTTCTTGCATGCATTGAAAAGGAGAATAAAACTATACCTCTATGAATCTCTGCAGCATCTGGTGACTCTGTGATCTCTGTCTCAGAGGCCAAAGTCAGAATATCTTTCAAGCCGGACAACCCTTGCAAGGTGTCAGGCCCTGTCAGTGTGTCTGGTAGGGCATTGAAAATCTGTGCCAACCAATTAGTAGGAGTGCCCAAGGACATCTTTAATCTCTCATTGCTGTAATTGGAGGTGCCCACTTGGTTCAAAAGGGAGACAATCATACCAGTGCCCAAGAACAATTTACAATGACCAATTAAGCTACCCAGTACGTCTTTGTACTGTGGAAGGAAACCGCAGCACCTGGGGAAAACCCATGCATTTCACGGGACTGCTTACAGATGGCGCCTGAACTGAACTCTGGTGTCCAGAATTGGAATAGGGCTGTGCTAACTGCTTCGCTATGTGGCTAGGCACAGCTCAAATGCCAACTATAAACTTGTCAATGGCACAACCATTATTCACAGAATTTCAGATGGTATTGAGGAAGACACGGCATTCAATAGATTCACCTGGAGAAAATCTGTTCAAGAGGGAGTTGCGCTACATGACAGCGACCTTCGCTGTGCCTCAGAGAACAAGTGACAGCTGCTAAAGGAGACACTGAATACCCAAACGACCTATCCACTAACCACAGCCACCACCTACTCGTGTCCACACTGCACCAGAATATGTGGATCGTGGACATCCTCGACAGGCACCTGAGGACCCACCAATAGACAAGCCCTCCAGAGATCATCATACTCGACTCAAGTGATCACACTACAGTTATTACTACTAATATATAATTTTGTAGCAAAAGATACCAGAGGGTTGGGGAGAAATATTTGAGCTCAGTGCATGGCCATGATCTACAGCCTCTCTGCCAGCAGGTTGGAAGCTGGTTCAAACCAAAATTTCAAAGGGAAATTTGATGGGCAGGTAAGAAACATAACATGTAGGTGTTGGAAAAAGCGAAAGTAAATGGGACTGATTGAAACATAGAAACAGCACAATATAGGACCTTCGGCCCACAAAGCTGTGCCAAACATGTATTTACTTCAGAAATTACCTAGGGTTACCCATAGCCCTTTATTTTCCTAAGCTCCATGTACCTATCCAGGAGTGTGCTAAAAGACCCTATCGGATCTGCCTCCACCATCGTCGCTCGCAGCCCATTCCACGTACTCACCACTCTGCATAAAAAAACTTACCCCTGACATCTCCTCTGTATCTGCTTCCAAGCAGCTGAAAACTATGGCTCTCATGCTAGCACCTCTCGTGCTAGCCATTTCAGCCCTGGGAAAAAGCCTGCGACTATCCACACAATGTTGGCGCATGGCCAAGTGGTTAAGGTGTTTGTCGAGTGATTTGAAGGTTGCTAGTTCGAGCCTTAGCTGAGGCAGCATGTATGTCCTTGAGCAAGGCATTTAACGACACATTGCTCTGTGTCAAGCTGTATGGGTCCTAATGCCCTTCCCTTGGACAACATTGGCATGGAGAGAGGAGACTTGCAGCATGGGCAACTGCTGGTCTTCCATACAACCTTGCCCATGCCTGCACCCTGGAAACCTTCCAAGGCGCAAATCCATGGTCTCATGAGACTAACGGATGCCTATATACTATGTTGTTGTTGTTGTTGTTCGTCCTTCGTAGTCGAAGATGACCATGGCTTCAAAGTCAAATGGGAGATTGGTGGCTGTGGGTCCGGAGGTGACTGATGAGGCCAATCCGGGCCCTGAAGGCTCGCCCACAAGTGGGACACAAGTGGGTGGGTGCTGTCGTGGCAGTGGATGCTGCTCGGGCCTTGCGCACAGCACGCTTTCATTGCACCTCAATGATGGGCCAGACTTCAGCTGCACGGGCTCCTGTGGTGATCTTGCTGCGCCAAGCTGGACGGTCGAGGGCAAGCGTCTCCCACGTGTTGATGTCGACACCCAGGCCTTTGAGGGACACTTTGAGCCAGTCTTTGTAACGTTTCTCCTGCCCCCCGACTGAGCGCTTGCCCTGACACAGTTCTCCGTACAGCTGCTGCTTAGGCAATCGGCTGTCTGGCATTCTGACCACATGTCCAGCCCACCTGGCTTGGGCTTTCAGCAGGAGGGTGTAGACGCTGCAGAGCCCAGCTTGTTCCAGGATTTCCATGTCGGGGACTTTGTCCTGCCACCTGATGTGGAGGAGTCTGCGGAGACAGCTCAGGTGAAAGTGGTTGAGCTGTTTGGCGTGTCTGCTGTAGACAGTCCAGGTCTCACTGGCGTAAAGGTCCACTGCACAGTAGACCTTCAGCTTGGTGGTAAGGCTGATTCCTCTCCACTCCCAGACGTTCTCACGGAGTCTCCCAAAGGCGGCGCTGGCTTTGGCAATCCTGTTGTTAACCTCAGCGTCTATGTTCACTGCGCGAGAGAGTATGCTGCCCAGGTAGGGGAAGTTGTCGACTGCCTGGAGGTTCTGGCCCTTCACCGTGATGCGCGGCTCCTGGTATGGCTTTCCTGGGGCAGGCTGGTACAAAACTTCGTTCTTTTTGGTGCTGATAGTGAGACCGAAGTTGTCGCAGGCATGTGAGAAGCAGTCCATTTCACGCTGCATCTCCTGCTCTGTGCTGGCGTTGAGTGCACAGTCATCAGCAAACAACAAGTCTCTGGTGACAGTCTCTCGCACCTTTGTAACTGCCTGCAGGCGCCTAAGGTTGAACAACCTGCCGTCAGTCCTGTACCTGACGTGGATTCCTTCTTCGTAGTTATGGAAGGCATCTGTCAGCATGGCAGAGAATACCATACTGAACAGAGTCGGGGCAAGAACGCAGCCTTGTTTGACGCCATTTGTCACTGGGAAGGCCTCCGACTCGTCGCCGTCATCCAGAACTTTCACCATCATACCGTCGTGGAACTGCCGGACGATTGTGATGAACTTGCTGGGGCAGCCAAACTTCTCCATGATCTTCCACAAGCCTTCTCTGCTGACCGTATCGAAAGCCTTGGTTAGATCGACAAAGGTCACGAAGAGGTCGCTGTGTTGCTCCTGGCATTTTTCCTGGAGATGGCGCGCAGCAAAAATCATGTCCGCGGTCCCACGTTCAGCACGGAAGCCGCACTGGCTTTCTGGGAGCAGACCTTGCTCAAGATGTTGGAGAAGGCGGTTGAACAGGACGCGGGCCAGAATCTTCCCCGCAATGGACAAGAGGGAGATGCCTCGGTGGTTGTCGCAAGACTGGCGGTTGCCTTTCCTCTTGTAGATGTGGACTATGCTGGCATCTTTCAGCTGTTGCGGGACCTGTCCCTTTTTCCACATGGACTGGAAGAGTACAGTCAGCTTTTGCATCATGACAGGGCCTCCTGCTTTGTATACCTCAGCAGGGATTGCATCGGGTCCTGGCGCTTTGCCACAGGAGAGTCGCTTCACTGCCTTCTTGACTTCATCTACTGTGGGGAGGGTGTCGAGGTTCTTGTTGATCTCTACCTGGGGCAGGCGGGCAATGGCCTCGTCGTTGATGTCGGCAGGGTGGTTAAGGACGTTGTTAAAGTGCTCAGTCCACCGACCCAGAATCTGCTTCTTCTCTGTCAGCAGCTGCGTCTCATCTGCGTTGAGGAGGGGTGAGGAGCTGGAGAACTGGGGTCCGTATACAGCCTTAAGCACATCGTAGAAGCGCTTTATGTCGTGGCTGTCTACATAGCCCTGGATTTCATCGGCCTTCTTGCTGAACCAGCTGTCCTGCATCTCGCGAAGTTTTCTCTACACCTTTCTTCTTGCGTTGGTAAAGCATCTTTCTTGGCTAGCGACGTGGGGTCGTTCTGATGCGCTCTGTAATGTTGATGTTTCTCCGTTAGTAGTGCCTGTATTTCTTCATCATTCTCATCGAACCAGTCTTGGTTTCTTTGGGTTGCTGGTCCGAGATGTTCGAGGGCGGTAGTGTAGACAGCGTCTCTGAATGCCGTCCACTGTTCCTCAATGCTGGTCCCGTCTTCCTGTGGTGTGTCTGGCAGTCTGTCTTCAAGGTCATCAACGAATTCTTCTGCAACCCTGCTGCTTTTCAGCTTGGAGACATTCAGCCTCTTTGCAGTCTTCTGCCCTTGGGGTCTTCTCATGGCCAGAATGCAAAGCCTGAACTTGGACACAATGAGGCGGTGGTCGGTCCAGCAGTCGGCACCACACATGGCTCTCGTCACTCTGACATCCATCCTGTCCCTCTTCCTGGTGATGATGTAGTCAATCAGATGTCAGTGCTTCGAGCGTGGGTGCATCCATGACGTCTTCTTACGGGTCGGTAGGCGGAACAGGGTGTTGGTGATGACAAGGTCGTGTGTGGCACATGTCTTGAGGAGCAGAAGGCCGTTGTTGTTACACTTGCCAGTGCCGTGTCTTCCAATGATCCCTTCCCAGGTTTGGTAGTCTGCCCCTACTCTGGCATTGAAGTCCCTGAGAACGATGAGCTTCTCTGACTGTGGGATTGCTGAGATGAGGGCGTCTAGTTCTTCATAGAACTTGTCTTTAATGTCATCTGGGTTGGTCATGGTGGGAGCGTAGGCACTAATCAGCGTAACACTCTTCTTGTTTGCAAGTGGGAGCTGAAGTGTCATCAGGCGGTCATTGATGCTCTCTGGGTGCTTGGTGAGTTTACGGGCGAGGTTAGAATTGATGGCAAATCCCACGCCTGCTTCTTGTCATTCAGCGCTGCTGCGACCGCTCCAGAAGAACGTGTATCCACCACTACGTTCTGTCAGCTGGCCCTTGTCTGCTAGGGGCGTTTCACTGAGAGCTGCTATGTCCACGTTGTAGCGAGCTAGCTCTTTTGCAATCAGTGCAGTTCTTCTCTCTGGTCTGTCTGCCTTGACGTTATCTCGCAGAGTTCTCACGTTCCATGTGCCAAGGTTGAGCACCATCACTTTCTTCTGCATTGGGTTTGAAGTCCTGACTTGTGCTTGACTTGGATTAAAGTGAGGGAGAGTTGCGCAGGTCGTCAGCCTCACTCTCTCGTCCCGGCCTATCTGGACCCAGTGGCAAGACATAGTTGAGACGGCTGGAGATAGGTCAGGATGCATTGGATGGCCAGCAGTGTTCTGTGTGTCTCACTGTGCCCTCTTAGCGCTCCACGACACATTGCTGAGAATTGCCTTTCTGCCCGTTGAACCAGTGATGGTTTCTTCCGCACAGTCCGCCGAATCCAGGCTTCACACGCTAGGTAGACAAGCCCTGAGTGTTGTGGGTCTACGGCGGTTCTTGTGGCGTGCTCGCAAGCCTCCCTACCCATTGTTGGACATCCTCATCCGCCTTTGCAGCCGTTGGGAGATGTCTCCTCTTCCGCCTGCTCCGCCGTTGGGATGATCACCTTGGTTACCGGCCTATGGAAGTGGGCTCGCAGCTCGCCGCCGCGCTGGCCGTACCAGGTGGTGGGGCGGGCGGCGGCAGTCGCGACGAGCGGCAGGCCAGCTCCAGGCCTCGGGCCTCGCCCCCTCCGCCCGCTGCCGCCTCGCACTAGCTGCAGGCCGCCGACGGTGCATTGGCGGCGGGCAGCCAGGGGCCGGGCCCCGGCCTCAGCCTCACCAAGAGGCGGCATCAGGGTACGCACCTGCTGAAGGACGGCAGCCATGTAGTCACGTGTTCATTCATCAACTCTGGAGTTCCCCCTCGATTGCCCCCCAACCCACCTTAAGGTAAACCTTAAAATAACTATTGGAAAGAAAAGTAAAGGAAAACGATATTGCAATGGTCAATGCTGGTTCTAAGGTATATACTATATCCACACAATCAATGCCTCTCATCATCTTATACACCTTTTTCAGGTCACTAAGGATAAAGGGCTGAGTTCACTCAACCTGTTCTCATAAGGCACGCCCCCCAATCCGGGCAACATCTTTATAAATCTCCTCTGCACCCTTTCCATGGTTTCCACGTCCATCCTGTAGTGGGGCCACCAGAACTGAGCACAGTACTCCAAGTGGGGTGTGACCAGGGTCCTATATAGCTGCAATATTACCTCTCAGCTCCTAGATTCAATACCACAATTGATGAAGGCCAATGCATCGTATGCCTTCTTAACCACAGATCACAGCGCAGCAGCTTTGAGCGTCCTAAGGACTTGGACTCCAAGATCTCGCTGATCCTCCACACCACCAAGAGTCTGACCATTAATATTATATTCTGCCATCATATTTGAACCACCTCACACTTATCTGGGTTGAACTCCATCTGCCACTTCTCAGCCCAGTTTTGCATCTTATCAATGTCCCACTGTAAGCTCTGACAGCCCGCCACACCATCCACAACAACCCCAACCGATCCCTCCACTTCCTCATCCAGGTCATTTATAAAAATCAGGAAAAGTAGGGGTCCCAGAACAGATCCCTGAGGCACACCACTGGTCACTGTCCTCCATGCAGAATATGACCTGTCTACAACCACTCTTTGCCTTTTGTGAGCAAGCCAGTTCTGGAACCACAAAGCAATGTCCCCTTGGATCCCATGCCTCCTTACTTTCTCAATAAGTCGTGCGTGGGGAACCTTATCAAATGGCTTGTTGAAATCCATATACACTACATCTACTGTGCTACCTCTATCAATGTGTTTAGTCACATCCTCAAAAATTCAATCAGGCTTTTAAGGCATGACCTGCCTTTGACAAAGCCGTGCTGACTACTCCTAATCATATGACACATCTCCAAATGTTCATAAATCCTGTCTCTCAGGACCTTTTCCATCAACTTATCTGTCACTGAAGTAAGACTCACTGGTCTATAATTTCCTGGGATATCTCTACTCCCTTTCTTGAATCAGGAAACAACATCTGCAACCTTCCAATCCTCTGGAACCTCTCCCATCCCCACTGATGATGCAACGATCATCACCAGAGGCTCAGGAACTTCCTCCCTCACCTCGCTCAGTAGCCTGTAGTACATCTCATTCGGTCCCGGCGACTTATCCAACTTGATGCTTTCCAAAAGCTCCAGCACATCCTCTTTCTTAGTATCTATATGCTCATGCTTTGCAGTCCACTGTAAGTCATCCCTACAATCGACAAAATCCATTTTTGCAGTGAATACTGAAGCAAAGTACTCATTAAGTACCTCTGCTATCTCCTCCGGTTCCATACACACTTTTCCACTGTCACACTAGATTCTATTCGGTCCTATTCTCTCACATCTTAGCCTCTTGCTCTTCACATACTTGTAGAATGCCTTGGGGTTTTCTTTAATCCTGTCTGCCAAGGCCTTCTCATGGCCCCTTCTGGCTCTCCTAATTTCATTTAAGAGCTTAAGAGCTCCTTCCTGCTAGCCTTATAAACTTCTAGATCTCTATCATTACCTAGTTTTTTGAACCTTTCATAAGTTTTTCTTTCCTTCTTGACTAAATTAACAACAGCCTTTGTACACCACAGTTTCTGTACCCTACCATCCTTTCCCTATCTCATTGGAACATACCTATGCAGAACTCCACGCAAATATCCCCTGAACATTTGCCACGTTTCTTCCGTACATTTCCCTGAGAACATCTGTTCCCAATTTATGCTTCCGGGTTGCTGCCTGATAGCCTCATATTTCCCCTTACTCCAATTAAATGCTTTCCTAACTTGTCTGTTCCTATCCCTCTCCAATGCTATGTTAAAGGAGATAGAATTGTGATCTCTATCGCCAAAATGCCTTCCCACTGAGAGACCTGACCAGGTTCATTTCCCAATACCGGATCAAGTACAGCCTCTCCTCTTGTAGGCTTATCTACATATTGTTTCAAGAAACCTTACTGAACACCCGTGACAAATTCCACCCCATCTAAACCCCTTGCTCTAAGGAGATGCCAATCAATATTTGGGAAGTTAAAATCTCCCACCACGACAACACTTTTATTATTACACCTTTCCAGAATCTGTCTCCCTATCTGCTCCTCGATGTCCCTGTTACCATTGGGTGGTCTGTAAAAACATCCAGTATATTGATCCCTTCCTGTTCCTAACTTCCACCCATAGAGACTCCGTAGACAATCCCTTCATGATTTCCTCTCTTTCTGCAGCCGTGACACTATCTCTGATCAACAGTGCCACACCCCCACCTCTTTTGCCTCCCTCCCTGTCCTTTCTGATGAACATTTAAAGCCCAGCACTCAAAATAACCATTCCTCCCCCTGAGCTATCCAAGTCTCTGTAATGGCCACAACATTAAAGCTCCAAGTACTGATCCACGCTCTTAGCTCATCCACTTTATTCATAATACTCCTTGCATTAAAATAGACACATCTCAAACCATCAGTCTGAGCGCGTGCCTACTCTGTCACCTGCCTATCCTCCCTCTCACACTGTCTCCAAGCTTTCTCTATTTGTGAGCCAACCGCCTCTTCCTCTGTCTCTTTAGTTTGGTTCCCACCCCCTAGCAATTCTAGTTTAAACTCTCCCCAATAGCCTTAGCGAACCTCCCCACCAGAATATTAGTCACCCTGGGATTCACGTGCATCCCATCCTTTTTGTATAGGTCACACCTGACCCAAAAGAGGTCCCAATGTTCCAGAAATCTGAATCCCTGCCCCCTGCTCCAATCCCTCAACCATGAATTTATCCTCCACCTCATTCTATTCCTTTTCTCACTGTCGCGTGGCACAGGCAATAATCCCGAGATTACTACCTTTGTGGTCCTTCTAATCAACTTCCTTCCTAACTCCCTGCAGTCTGTTTTCAGGACCTCCTCCCCTTTCCTGTCTATGTCATTGGTACCAATATGTACCACGACCTTTGACTGTTCTCCTCCCACTTCAGGATATCATGGACGCGATCAGAAACATCCTGGACTCTGGCACCTGGAAGGCAAACTACCATCTGTGTTTCTTTCCTGTGTCCACAGCATTGCCTGTCTGACCCCTTAACTGTAGAGTCCCCTATTACTGCTGCCTTCATCCTTTCCCTACCCTTCTGAGCCACAGGGTCAGTTGCTTACCCCAGGTAGGCCATCCCCCCCAACAGTTCTCAGACAGGAGTACTTATTGTTAAGGGGTACTCTCTAGCATCTAACTCCTGACTGTAACTCACTTATCTGTCTCCAGAGTCCCCGGCGTAACTGCCTGCCTTTAGCTCCTCTCTATCACCTCCTCACTCTCCCTGACCAGAAGAAGGTCATCGACCTGCATCTCCAGTTCCCTAACATGGTCCCTAAGTTGCAGTTCGACACACCTGGTGCAGATGTGACCGTCCGGGAGGCTGGAAGTCTCCAGGACTTCCCACATCGGACACCGAGCACAGAACACCGGCCTCACATATATACTTCCTGTCTGTATTCTACACAGGCAACCTACCTCGCCTCGATCCTAGACCTGATCAAACTGCTGAAGAAATAACCGTCTCCTTTTAAACTCGTCTCGTTGTTCTAACTGGTTGACGTCCATACATTTGCACAGTTGTGCCTCAATCAAACCAATGAAGGAAACTTTCCTGAACACATTTGACTGATTGCTTCACTAAAAACTATAAAACTCAGATTTAAAACAAATTTCTGACCTCGCATCAAGTGTTATTTGAAAAAAAACATTCCTGAATAATACTATCCTCCATATTTTGGGTTTCTCCAAATTTCATGCCTGACAGCCCAGATTCCAAATCTTCTCTTACTCTATTTTATCATTTTCTTTTACAATACTGCCACATTGATCAATAAGGTCCTTAAACTCCAGTCTTTCAGAGAACACAGCCTCACCCAGGATCTGATGATGTATCCTGAAACGAGTACGTTGCCATTTATATATCCTATAGGACTATCAAGACCTAAACCTTGCATCTGGCTTCTCATTTTCGTACAGGTTATAGAATCAGAAAGTTATAGGCATTCAACCTTCTGAATCCATGCCAACTATCAAGCACCCACCTACACTATAGTGGCATGGTTAGCAAAACACTTTGCAGTGTTGGAAATCCCCATTTAGGGGTCAATACTTGCCACTGTACATTCTTGCTGGGACAGTGTTTGTTTCCTTCAGGTACTCTGGTTTCCACCTAAACTGAAGGTGCATGGTTAGGGTTCGGGTTATTGAGTTGTGGGCATGCTATGTTGGCGCAAGAAGTGTGATGATACTTGTGGGCTGCCCCCAACACACCCTCATACTGTGCTGGTCATTAACGCAAAAGCATGCATTTACTAACAAGAGAAAATCTGCAGATGCTGGAAATCTGAGCAACACACACGCACAATGTTGGAGGTGCTCAGCAGGCTAGGCAGCATCTATGGAACAAAGCGGTGTTGATGTTTCGGCCCGAAATCCAGCATCTGCAGATTTTCTCTGGTTTGTGATTTGACTACTACTCTGCAAAGTCTCTTCCAGGGATGCCTACCCTGAAAAAGATTAAATCTTCCCGTCGAAGGGAGCTCAGTGCTCCCTGCTGTGATCCCTGCAGCTCTCCAACTCTTTGACCACATGCTTACTCAGATCCGCTGCTACAGCCACGTATCCTTGCTGGGAATACGTCTTTGTTGCCAGCTTGTACCATACAGTTTCCGGATCTGTTTCCAATCTTCTCGATTTGGGCCCTCTGAGGACCCCAGGAACACGGTTTCAATTGACTGCTTCTCCCAGTCCTGCCAAAGGGTTTCGGCCCAAAACGTTGACTTTACTTTTTTCCATAGATGCAGCCTGACCTGCTGAGTTCCTCCAGCATTTTGTGTGTGTTGCTTTTCACTCTATGGTTCAATATTTTAATATACATGTGCAAATAAAGCTTATCTCTTAATTCCATCATAATCCCATTTTATTCCCTCCCACGCTACCATCAAGTTCTACCACTCACTAAAGGCAATTTACAGTTTCCTATTAGCCAGCAACCTGCATGTCTTTAGGATGTGGAAGGAAATGGCAGCTGTGGTGCAAATTCCACACGACGGCACTGCGAGTGGGGATTAAACCTGGGTCATCGGAGCTGTGAAACAGCAACTCAACTTGCTGTTACATTATGCTGCTCTGTAAAGGGATCATGCGTACTGGACAATGATTTTGCGAAATCCCCTCTCTAACAGAAGACAAATGGGCCTTTGCCCAGACTCTTACAGCGTTCAGTCAAACAGTGATATTCTGCTGCCTGGTTGTTTTGAAAAACTAATGGTTTGGTATAGAACCATAGAGCACTACAGCACAGAAAACAGGCCATTTGTCCCTTCTAGTCTGTGCCGAAACTTTATTCTGTTAGTCCCATTGACCCGCACCCAGTCCATAACCCTCCAGACCTCTCCCATTCATGTATCTATCCAATTTGTTCTTAAACCTTAAGGGTGAGTCTGTATTTACCACGTCAGATGGCAGCTCGTTCCACACTTCCACCACTCTCTGAGCAAAGAAGTTTCCCCTAATGTTCCCCCTAAATCTTTCCCCTTTCACCCTAAAGCCATGTCCTCTCATGTTTGTCTCTCCTAATCTAAGTGGAAAGAGCCTACTCGCATTTACTCTGTCTATGCCCCTCATTATTTTGTAAACCTCTATCAAATCTCCCCTCATTTTTCAACACTCCAAGGAATAAAGTCCTAACCTGTTCAATATTTCCATGTAATTCAACTCCTGAAGACCCGGCAACATCCTAGTAAATCTTCTCTGCACACTTTCAATCTTACTGATATCCTTCCTATAGTTAGGTGACCAGAACCGCACACAATACTCCAAATTTGGCCACACCAATGTCTTATACAGCCTCACCATAACATCCCAACTCCTATACTCAATACTTTGATTTATGAATGCCAGGATGCCAAAAGCCTTCTTTACCACCCTGTCTACCTGTGACACCACTTTCAGGGAATTATGTATCTGAACTCCCAGATCCCTTTGTTCCTCCGTACTCCTCAACGCCCTACCATTTACTGTGTATGTCCTACCTTGATTTGTCCTTCTAAAATGCAACACCTCACACTTGTCTGCATTAAATTCCATCTGTCATTTTCTAGCCCATTTTTCCAACTGGTCCAGATCCCTCTGCAAGCTTTGAAAGCCTCCTTCACCATCCACAACGCCTCCAGTCTTAGTGCCATCAGCAAACTTGCTGATCCAATTTTCCACATTTTCATCTAGATCATTGATATAGACAACAAACAACAGTGGTCCCAGCACAGATCCCTGAGGCACACCACTAGTCATAGGCCTCCACTCTGAGAAGAAATTATCTATTACTACTCTCTGTCTTCCCCCACACAGCCAATTTCAAAACCAGTTTACAACCCCTCCATGGATACCTAGTGTCTGAACCTTCTGAACTAACCTCCCATGTGCGATCCTGTCAAAGGTCTTACTGAAGTCCATGTAGACAACATCCACAGCCTTTCCCTCATCTACTTTCTTTGTAACCTCCTCAAAAAACTCTGCAAGATTCGTTAAACATGACCTGCCATGCAGAAAGCCATGCTGACTATCCTTAATCAGCCCTTGGCTGTCCAAATACTTGTATATCCGATCTCTCAGAACACCATCCAATAATTTATCTACTACTGATGTCAGGCTCACTGGCCTGTAATTACCTGGTTTACTTTTAGAGCCTTTTTAAAACAACAGAACAACATGAGCCACCCTTCAGTCCTCCGGTACTGCACTGGTGGCTAAGGACATTTTAAATATTTCTGCCAGGGCCCCTGCAATTTCGACACTAGTCTCTCTCAATGTCTGAGGAAATATCCTGTCATGGCCGGGGGATTTATCTGCCTTTATTTGCTGTAAGGCAGCAGGCACCTCCTCCTCCTTAATCTCTATATGTTCCATGAATCTACGGCTTGTTTCCCTTCCTTCCATATAGGCTATGCCAGTTTCCTTAGTAAATACTGATGCAAAAAAACTGTTTAGCATCTCCCCCATCTCCTGAGGCTCCACACATAGATGACCACTCTGATCTTCTAGGGGACAAATTTTGTCCCTTACAATCCTTTTAATATACTTGTAGAAACCCTTCGGGTTTACTTTCACATTATCTGCCAAAGCAACCTCATGTCTTCTTTATGCCTTCCTGATTTCCTTCTTTAGTACTTTCTTACATTTTCTTTACTCTTCAAGTACCTCATTTGTTCCTAGTTGCCTATACCTGCTATACATTTCTCTCTTTTTCTTAACCAGATCGCCAATATCCTTTGAAAACCAAGATTCCCTATGCCTGTTAACTTTGTCTTTAATCCTGGCAGGAACATGCAAACTCTACACTCTCAAAATTTCGCCTTTGAAGGCCTTCCACTTACTGAAAACATCCTTGCCAGAAAACAACTTATCCCAATCCACTCTTCCTAGATTCTTTCTCATCTCCAAAAAATTGGCCTTTCTCCAATTTAGAACCTCAACTTGAGGACCAGATCTATCTTTATCCATAAATAACTTGAAACTAATGACATTATGGTCACTGGACTCAAAATGTTCGCCTGCACATACTTCTGACACCTGACCTGTCTGGTTCCCTAATAGGAGATCAAGTATCTCTCTCGTTGGTACCTCTATATATTGATTTAGAAAACTTTCCTGAACACATTTGACAGACTCCAATCCATCCAAACCTTTCACGGTGTGGGAGTCCCAGTCAATATGTGTAACATTAAAATCCTCTACTATTACAACTTTCTGCTTCTTACATCGGTCTGCTATCTCTCGACAGATTTGCTCCTCTAATTCTCTCTGACTATTGGGCGGTCTATAATACAACCCTATTAGTGTGGTCACACCTTTCCCGTTCCTCAGTTCCACCCACATGGCCTTTGTAGACAAGCCCTCCAGGCTGTCCTGTCTACACACAGCTGTGATATTCTCCCTGACTAGTAATGCCACTCCTCCCCATTTCATCTCTCCCCCCTCTGTCACTCTGAAACAACGGAAACATGGAACATTAAGCTACCAGCCCTACCCCTCCTGCAACCAAGTCTCAGTATTAGCAATAATGTCGTAATCCCACGTGCTAATCCACGCCCTGAGCTCATCTGCTTTACCTACAATACTCCTTGCATTAAAATAGATGCACCTGAGAACATTTCTGTCCCGTACAAACCTTTGATTTCTGTCTATACTTGCAGTTCTCACGTGACCTTTAACCTCCTCCACCTCACTATCTGCTCTAACACTCTGGTTCCCCTCCCCCTGCAAATCTAGTTTAAACCCCCAGGAGCAGCACTAGCAAACCTTCCCGCAAGGATGTTAGTCCCCCTCCAGTTCAGGTGCAACCCATCCCGTCGGAACAGATCCCACCTTCCCAGAACAAGGCCCAATTGCCCAGGAACATGAAGCCCTCCCTCCTGCACTAACTCCTTGGCCATGTATTTAGCTGCTTTATCTTCCTATTTCTAGCCTCACTAGCACATGGCATGGGTAGCAATCCAGAGACTGCAACCCTGGAGGTCCTGTCCCCTTCAATTTTGCACTTAACACCCTAAGCTCTCTTTGCAGGACCTCCTCCTCCTTCCAACCATGTCATTGGTTCCTACATGGACCACGACATCTGGCTGCTCAACCTCCCTCTTGAGAATACTGAGAACTCGATCCGAGATGTTGCGGACCCTGGCACCAGGGAGGCAACAGACCATCCGGGATTCTCAATCTCTCCCGCAGAACCTCTTATCTGTCCCCCTAACTATCGAATCCTCTATCACTACTGCTCTCCTCTTTTCCCTCCTTCCCTTCTGAGCTGAGGGTCCAGGTTCAGTGCCAGAGACGCGACCACCATAACTTGTCCCTGGTAGGTTGTCCCCACCAACAGTATCCAAAACGGTGTACTTATTATTGATGGGAATGGCCACAGGGGTGCTCTCCTCATTCTGTCTATTCCCCTTCCCTCTCCTGACAGTCATCCAGCTACCTGTCTCCTGACTTTTAGGGGTGACTATCTCCCTGTAGCTCCTGTTTATTTCTGCCTCTGCCTCACAAATGATCCGAAGTTCATCCGGCTCCAGCTCCAGTTCCCTAACTCGGTTTGTCAGGAGCTGCAGCTGGATGCACCTTTTACAGGTGTAGTCATCAGGGACAATTGTGCTCACCCTGACTTCCCACATACTGCAAACGGAGGACTTGACTGCCCTAACTGCTGCCTTCATTACCTACTCCTAAGTTAATTAGAGTTATTAAAGTCAATTACCTACTCCTAAGTTATTTAGAGTTATTAAAGGAGCTTACCTGGCCTTACCTCACTGGGAGCAAGCTCGTCCTCAGCCTCCCGAGCCAAAGCCTTCCTACTCTGTCTCCCACTACTCCATCGCCCGCTCCGTTAATCTGCTGGCTTTTTAAACTCTCCCTGGTATAAACTGGTATCAAGCTTATCAGATGTTGATTCTCAACCTCAGTTTGTCTGTGATACAGCCCAGTCCATAACAGCAAAAGCTCTCCCCACCATTGAGACACCTACAACAAGCACTGAACACAAGAAAGCAGCATCCATCATCAGGGACCCCTATCCTCCAGGCCATCAGGAAGGTGGTACAGGAGCCTCAGAACCTACAGCACCAGGTTCAGGAACAGTTCATACCCCTCAGCCATCAGACTCCTGAACCAGTGTGGATAACTACACCCACCCCAACACTGAACTGATTCCATAACCTACAGACTCACTTCCAAGGACTCAACAAATCATATTCACAGTATTTATTTTGTTAGTTAGTTTTATTTAAGCAGTTTGTCTTTTGCACAATGGTTGTTTGTCAGTCTTTGTTTGTAGGTTTTCATAGATTCTATTGTATTTCTTTGATTTCCTATAAGAAAATGTATCTCACTGCTGTCTATGGTGATATACATATGCACGTAATAAATTTAATTTGAATTTGAAAATGCAAGCTGGTGCGAGCAAACAATGCAACCTGCAGACAGTTCACGAAATTGCTTCTTTTTCTTCTTCTTCTTTCAAATATGATTCTACTACTAAGCTGTGTGCAATTGGAATTTGTGAGCTACATTTTGCTGGTGTGTTTATGTGCTGATTGAGTGATATGATGCTTTGCTGTCTCCGAGGAAGATCAGTAAGGTTTAAAGCCTGGAGACAATGATCAACTCCATTGTTTCGTTTCAAATGGGGTGTTGAGCAGGTTTGAAGTTGACAAGGTTGAGAATATAGGACGGGCAGGTGCAAGCATTTGAACAGTCTCCCTTTCCCTTTCGCTAGCTGCTGTCAGAGGAAAGTGCATGAGTCTTGGGATCCATGTTGCAAGGATTGATCAGTGAAGCTGTGCACTCATTTTGGGGGACTTTGAGGTTCACGTTGCATGTGTATTCTGGTTACTCTTTTTTTGCTGTTTTTGAGTGGTTTGATCAGGGCGAACGATGCGGACGGGTACTTCTGCAAAGAGTGACTTTGCGGCCTGTAGTCGGCTAGCAGCGTGACGCTGAACTGAACTAAGTTGAATACTATTGAATTCTTGGTTTGATGTTTGATATTTTATGTATTGTTTGCCATTTGTGTAATTTGTTCTTTTTTCACATGTTAGGTGTATGATGTTTTCTTGCACGGGTTCCATGGTGGTTCTTTGTAGCTGCGTGCAGTAGGATGAGTCTCAGAGTTGTATCCCATATACATGATGGTTGGTTCTTCGCTTGTGAAGATGAGTAGGGAAGCCGAGTCCTCAGGAGCAACGGCACGATTGTTGGTGACTGTAGAGACCAATCCTCAGACTCTGGAGCAGTAGGGACACGGGAACAGCTGGGATGCAGGTGTTGGGTAGTAGGATCCTTCCTGCGTCTCCCCTTGTCCTCAGCAGTCACTTTTCTGGATTCCTCAAACTTCTTGCCTGCTCCATGGATCAGTGTTCTCCAGCAGTCTCTGTCACAAGCCAGCTGCTGCCACTCATTGACCTCAATACTTGCCTGAGAGAGCTTCTGCTTAAGTTGGTCTTTGTACCTTTTGCACGGAACACCATGATCGAGAGAGTTTGCCCTGAGAGAGTTCTCCGTAGTGCTGCTTTCAGGAACCTGGAGTTGCCATGTGAGACGCGTGGTCTGGCCAGCGGAGCTGCATGAGCAGCAAAGTGGCTTCAATGCTTGAAGTTGAGCTTTCTCCAGGACCTTGCTTTTGGAGACACGGTCCTGGCAGCTGATACCCATGGTGAAGCGGAGGCAGCACTGACACAAGTGCTTGAGCAACCTAATTTGCTTGCGGTACAAGTCCCAGGCTTCAGGGCTGTAAGGCGGAGTTGTGATGACGGCAGCCCTGTACGCCTAGATTTTTGTGGACAGATGCAAGATGGAAATGGACCTAGAAAAGGTGGTCCAAAAAAAGCTTGCCTCACCACCACCTGGTTGGTTTGTTGCAGCCATCAGGGTCAGTAAGAAAAAGAAAATAAATCAAAGAAGTCAACATATCTCAAACTCATGTGCTGCACAGTGCAAAACTCCACAGAAGACTGACCCCAAAGGCGCTCAGTGATTGTGGCACAAGAACTAGCTCAGTTGGACATTGGCATAGTTTTGCAGATCAAGGATCAAGGCATAGTGCACGGTGCAGGCTACCCTCTCTTCTGGTCAGGCTGAAGCAGCAATGAGAATTGATTCTCAGGGATAGGCTTCATGATCAAAAACACTATCATCAATAAGCTTCAATGCCTACCCGTCAGACACTCAGATCAACTTACGTCCCTGCGACTCCCACTGTCTGTATACATACTTTGATAATACATGTACTTTGACCTTTCAAACTTACTTTGCACTTTAAACTCACCAGGGCCCTTGTCTATACACTTTCTTCAAACTGGAAAATCTATTATAGACACTAAACTGTGAACATCTAGGAGTAACACAAAACTCTGGAGGAACTCAGCAGGTCAGGCAGCATCTATGGAGCAGAATAGACAGCTGACATTTAGGGCCGAGACTCTTCATCAGTACTGCCTGCCTTCAACAGAATATCTCAGGATGTCTGTTCCCCATGGTAGAATTGTCTAAAACCAGAAGGCAGTAGCTTCGGATGAATAGGAAGAAGTTTAAAGTGGACATCAGGGGTCTACTTTTCACAGAAAACAGTAGTTAGTATCTGAAAGGAGCTTTCAAAGGAGTTAGTGGGGGCAGAGACTATATCAGCTTTAAGGGGTAGAAATGAACAAGGCATAGAGGGATGTGGGATTAAATTAGGTAAGCCAGTTGAGTTGGTATAGGCACAATGCTTAAGGTAGGCTCTAGTTTCTGATCCTATACAGTACAACTCCTTATATTAAAATGTGTAGCTTTTGTCAGTGAATAGCAATGATCATGTAGATTCACAACCCACAATGGAAAGAAATTTCTTCTCAGGTCAATTCAACATGGGAACATGAATACTGAAAGGCCTAGGTAGAATGTTCTGTATATTTAATATTTGAATAAACTTGTATATATATTGGTTGATTAAGTGTTTCTGTTAAGTTAAATAATTCACTACGAGTTTTATGTAAAAATACATGAATTGCATATGTCATGATGCCAGATGTGCTATGTGTGTGCCTTGCTTAAAGGAAACAAACATCTTGAATTAATTTAATGTTTTGAAGCTACAAAACATAGCATTGGCTCTGAGGAATTTTAAAAATGAACCCAAGACCGCTACCAATCTGTTGAAGTGCAGTGTGACTAAAAAAAAGAGGGTAACAAGAAACAGCAAATAAAAAACATATGCAGAGGCTGTTGAATTAAAAAGAAATACAGCATAGCATATGTTCTTCGAAAGGGAAGACAAGATTGAGTTTTAAAAAGGACAGAAAATGGAAGAATTCATGGGTTCATAAACATTAAGTTCTGGGTGATAATAATCAGAAAAACGCAGAAATGGCTGGCTACAACAGAAAGAGATGCATTCGATTGCTCAGTGGGTAACTGGCTCATATATACTGAGCTAACGCAACAGTATTTTGAAGCAAATTAAACAGCCAATGAGAAACAATTACTAAATCTGCTGAGTGCATTGGGTTTTAATGCATGCAGTTTACTTTATGGTTTGACTGCTCAGCAGAAATGAGCTTTACTAATATTGTGAAAATAATACAGGAAGATTTAGAATCAAACCCATTGTTGATTGCAGAATGCCTTAGGTTTCATAAGCAGAATCAAAAGGAAGGGGTGTCCATTTCAGCTACTTGGGTGCATTGAAGAGAATGTCTGAGCATTGTCAGTTCAGTAATTGGCTGAATAATACACTAAGAGATCATTTAGTTTGTGGAATCTTACAAGAAAGCATTCAAAAATAACCCCTAACTGAAGTACAACTTATATTTAAAAGAACAGTTGAAATAGATGTATCAATGGAAACAGCAGACAAAGGCAATTGAGTTGCAGCCAGGAATGAAAGTGAGTGTGAACAAAATTACAAAGTCAAAACACAATCGGGCTTCGCTGAACAAATTGTGCTCCCATGGTGGCAAGGGCTCACATACACCAGAACAATGCAGATGTCAAGATGAAACTTGCAGAAAATGTAACAAAGTAGTACACATATGAAGAGTATATCAAGCAGACAATAATAAATTAACTTCACAAAGAAGAGAAAAAGATAAAAAGTCAAGTTGCAGTTTCAAAAAAAGCACTAATCTGCGTGCTGATAATGATGATAGTGACAAAGGACGGTGTAGCCTTGATTTTTATAATGTGAGTACTAGCAATAGACAATCAATGTGGCTTATACCAGAAATGAACAGCAAAATAATAAAAATCGAACTAGACACTGGTTCACAAACATGAGAAAATTTGCTGATCCAAAGCAACACACACAAAGTGCTGGAGGAACTCAGCAGGCCAAGCAGCATGAATGGAAAAGATAAACAGTTGCCATTTTGGACTGAAACTCTTCATCAGGACTTGTCAACAGTCCGATAAAGGATCTTGGCCTGAAGTATCAACTGTTTACTCTTTTCCATTCATGCTGCCTAGCCTGCTTAAACACTGGTTTGGCTGTTTTAGTTATTCCACAAAATGAGTTTGAGAGGCATTTCATACATGCTAAATTAACACCTGCAGATATCTAACTAAGAACTTATACTGGAGAAAGGATAACTCCTGTGGGAATGATATTCGTGACAGTGAAATACAAAACTGAACAAGCCACATTGAGCTTGTATGTGGTAAAAACAGAAGGGCTAGCATTTGAAGACATGATTGGCTGAGACAACTGCAGTTTAAATGGAGATCCACCCACCATTTACTTGTGATACATCCCCTCCAACAGAGTCAACTGAAAGCAAGTTAAGAAAGGTACTGGATGATGCCACAACTGTCTCCATGTTGTACATCATGAACCATTGTGAAACAGAGGGCAAACAGGCATTGGTGCCAACCTCTGTGCCTCTAATTGGAAGATATATTGGACCCAAGGAATGGCCATGCTGCTGAGAGGAAACGTGGAAGTGACAATCGAAGTGGTCTGACTACAATGTTTTTTGTAGACAACATATCTGAGAAAGCTTCTGATACGTTAATCAAGTGAAATGTGGCTTGGGTTTAAGCTGGATGAGAGTTCAAAGAGCTTCAGGAAAGTGTTTGGCTTTTGTGAGTATGAAGAACCAGAATCTACTCTGTGTCCATTAAGGTTATTGTAAACTTAGATGCAAAGTCCAAAGCCCAGCTAGATGAAGGGAATGGCAAAAAGAAAGGAGTCAATGGAAATATGAAAACAGAGGATTCGTCAGATGATGTTGTGAATGTGGGCGAGAAGAGATCAGATTGTGAAGGGAACAATAGAAGGATTAATAAGAGAATGCTCTAGTGAACTAAATGCACTGTCCCAAGATCTAAACGCGCAAACTAGAAAGTAGAAAGAGAGCTGGAATGAGAGAGAATGAAGCCGGGACTGAGAGATAGGCAAAGATCAAAGTAGATCCAGAGAGAAGGTTTCCAGAGCTGATAGAACCACTTTCTGCGGTCAAAATCACAGAGGAGGCCCCAAAATCTGGATTGGTTTCACAGCCACAAACCTCACCTGCCCAGCAGAGTGATTCCCCATTGTTACCCCACAAGAGAAAGGAATCTTCCATAGTGATTAAATCTTGAGGCCTGAATGGGGGCAATTTTAAAAATTACGATGCTGTGGATGATTATATATAAACTGTGTTATGCAATATAGTTGCAATGCATTCATTATTGAGTTGGAGTTTGTAGTGTTACGTACCCCGTAACTGGGTTGCCAAACAAGCAGAAATGGACCACTCAGTTGGAGCCTGGATTACTGGAACTAAGAGAGTTTTATTAAAGGAATAAGCAACACAGTACTCTAATAGTAAGGATATAAATGCAACAGGTTAGCAATGAATAAACACACATGTACACAGAACTAGGATAATAAGGTCAATCAGCTCTATCGCAGTCCAGGGGTAAAATGTTCAATCACAAGTGACAGAGTTCAGTTTAGTTCAGTTTGCAGTAATCGCCGTCGTGCCGTTGGGAGAGAGAGAGAACGAATGCTGATATTCAAATCGGATTCAACAGACCTTTGATATTCCTCGCAGTTAGCTTTCGGGCGAGCCCTTTGTAATGTCTTTTGAGGTCACTGACTGTGACCCCTCTGTTTCAGATGCGATCGTTCTTCAGCAGTGAACCCGGCACCCAGGCAAGGGCAGACACACACCAAGTTCCCGCCGACCGTATCTTTCCACCCTGTGCGTCTATGGTTGGTCCCGTGACCAGACCTCCAAAACTCCCACCGACTTGTGGGGGCGCACCGCTTCCAGGGTCTCGTTACCTCGTGGTGTCATGTCTCCATTGCCTTAGCGAACCTGTCCCTTTTTATCCCCCTGCTGGCGTATCGCCTGTCCATCACACTTCAAACAGTTCAGGGTTCAAAAGGAGCCGGTCTTGACAATACTCAGACCGATGTCTCCTTCCGTTAAACTTTCTCGTCTCTTCATTAACATTTCCAAATGCTGCTCCATTGTCTTACTTATCTCTCTCTCCTGAAGACAGGTGGCAGATCAACTGTTGATCCCACTGGTGCTAGCACAGGACAGTTAATATCTTAGTCTATGTGTACTTTTGTAACTCTCTTTCGTCACAGTAGCTAGGTAGGGAGGAATGTTTTCGTCATAGTCATGTCATAATTTATTGATCCTGGGGGAAATTGGTTATCATTACAGTTGCACCATAAATAATAAATAGTAATAGAACAACAAATAGTTAAATAGTAATACATAAATTATGCCAGTAAATTATGAAATAAGTCCAGGACCAGCCTATTGGTTCAGGGTGTCTGATCCTCCAAGGGAGGAGTTGTAAAGTTTGATGGCCACAGGCAGGAATGACTTCCTATGACGCTCTGTGTTGCATCTTGGAGGAATGAGTCTCTGGCTGAATGTACTCCTGTGCCCACCCAGTACATTATATAGTGGATGGGAGACATTGACCAAGATGGCATGCAACTTAGACAGCATCCTCTTTTCAGACACCACCCTCAGAGAGTCCAGTTCCATCCCCACAACATCACTGGCCTTACGAATGGGTTTGTTGATTCTGTTCATGTCTGCCACCCTCAGCCTGCTGCGGGTAGTATGTATTTAATATTTCAGTAATATTTGAGTAATCTTGTATATATGTTGGTTGATTAAACATTCTTGTTCAGTTAAATAATTCATTACAGATTATATGTAAAAATATGTGAATTTCAGAGTCATGATGCTACCGAGTGGTATGTGCACTTATCACTGAAAGTAAACACAAAGTCAGACTCACATTTTAGTCTCCCATGTCTTCCTTTGAATTAGTTTAATGTCTTGAAGTTACAAACTATAAACAGAGTGGTGTTTTGAATGATAGAAAACTCTTGGCCCAGTGAGGACAGCCTCAGAATAGAGGGATGTCCCTTTAGAAAAGAGATTAGGAGGAATTTATTTTGCCAGGGAGCTGTGAATCTGTAGAATTTATTGCCATAGGCAACTGTGGATGCCAAGTCATTGGCTATATGTAAAGCAGAGGTTGATAGATACTCAGTTAGGAAGGTTGTCATTGGTATGGGGAGAAGGGAGTTTTTAGTTGGGAGGGAAAATAATCAGCCATAATCAAACGGCAGAGCAGACTTCATGGGCTGAATAACTCAATTCTGCTCTGTCTTATGATCTAATGGATGTTTGCAAGTATTTGGCATGAATCTGGAGCTTAGGAGACAATGGTAACTCCTTTGCTAGCATCTTCCGAAACATCTCTATTTCTATCTTCAATATCTCTATTTTTCCCTTTCAGGATTATTTTGAAGACCCTGAACTGGAGTTGCACGCTGACGTTGGTTCTTTGCAGGAATGGTACCCGCTCTCAGGGTCTCATGTCTGGCCATTATTCGATTAGCCTAATATGTGGCCTAGAAGATTAGCTTGCCTTCGGAGTTTTGGGATTTCATGGTTCTGGAGGCAGGCGGACTCGAGGTTGGTGCCTCCGCAGGAAATCAATCCGTTGTGGGAGACAGAAGATCTCTGGCTGTGTGCCCAGAGACCTGAATTCTTTGGGCACAGAGCTCAGAGGAAGCGATGCAACAGACTTTTAACTTCTTAAGTCAGCTAGTTGTTTGTTATGTCTCCCCTCTTGCTGTGAAATGGAGACACTTCCCTTTCCCTTATTAGGGAGGGAGAGAGCCTGTGGTATGTTGAATTACTGGGTGAGCCAGTAGTCTTTGAGGAACTGCAAGTCAGTGTCTTTATTGATGCTTTGCTGCACACTTGAGTGCTCAGTGGGGGGGCACCAATGCTTTTTTTTGCTGGTGGGGGAGGGGGGATTGTTGCTTTGCTGCTGCTTAGACATGGGAGGGGGAGCTGGGGCGGCTTTGGGGTTCTAACATTTAACTGTCATTCTTTCTTTGGGGTACTCCTCTGTTTTCATGGATGTTTGCGAAGAAAAAGAATTTCAGGATGTATAATGTATACATTTCTCTGACATTAAATGTACCTCTGAAATCTTCGAAACTTTGAAACAGCTAATACTTTTACAAACTTCTATCGATGTGTTGTGGAGAGTATATTGGCTGGTTGCATCACTGCCTGGTATAGAAACACCTATGCCTTTGAATGGAAAATAATACAAAAGTTGGAAATGGCCTAGTCCATCAGAGGTGAAGCGCTTCCTACCATTGAGCACATCTACATGGAACATTTTTACAGGAAAGCAGCATCCATTATCAGGAACCCCACCACCCAGGCCATGCTCTCTTCCTGATGCTACAGTCAGGAACATTGCACAGGAGCCTTAGGACCCACACATTCCAGGTTCCAGAAAAGGTATTACCATCAGGCTGTTGAATCAGTAAGGATAACTTCATTCAATTCCACAGATTCACCACACTCTTTCTCACTCAAAATCGACGTCCCTCAGTTCTAATGCTGAGCCATCTGGTCCTAAACTCCCCAACTAAAGGAAACATCCTCTGCAAATCCACTCTCTTGAAAGATTTCGCTGCTCAGGCAACCGCACCTGATATACCACATCGGAGATACGGTTGAGCACCTCTCCCAGCCTGTTCCAGTGACTTTCCAGCCTGGGGGATAATTCTTTCTTCCAGGAGGGGCTATAGACCCATATCGGGGCACCCACCATGTACTGCTGCATTGAATTGAATTGAATTGGCTGTATTTTTTTACATCTTTCACATACATGAGGAGTAAAAATCTTTACGCTACATCTCAGTCTAAATGTGTCATTTATAATAATTTATAATAAATGGAACAATCAATGTGATATAGAGTACACTCAAATCAGTGTGAGTTAATCAATCTGATGGCCTGGTGGAAGAAGCCTTCCCAGAACCTTTTGGTCCTGGCTTTTATGCTGCGATACCATTTCCCAGATGGTAGCAGCTAGAATGGATTGTGGTTGGGATGGCTTGGGTCCCCAGTGATTCTACGGACCCTTCTTACACACCTGTCTTTGTAAATATCCTGAATCATGGGAAGTTCACAACTGCAGATGTGCTGGGCTGTCCGCACCACTCTCTGCAGAATCCTGTGATTAAGGGAGGTACAGTTCCCACACCAGCCAGTAATGCAGCCAGTCAGGATGCTCTTCATTATGCCCCTGTAGAAAGTTCTTAGGATTTGGGGGCCCATACCAAACTTGCTCAAACATCTGAGGTGAAAGAGGCACTGCTGTGCCTTTTTCACCATACAGCTGGTGTGTAGAGACTACATGAGATCCTCAGTGATGTGTATGCCGAGGAACTTAAAACTGTTTACCCTCTCAACCCTAGATCCATTGATGTCAATAGGGGTTAGCCCATCTGCATTCCTCCTGTAATCCACAACCAGCTCCTTTGTTTTTGCAACATTGAGGGAGAGGTTGTTTTCTTGACACCACTGTGTCAGAGAGATGACTTCTTCCCTGTAGGCCACCTCGTTATTGTTTGAGATAAGGCCAATTAATGTAGTGTTGTTGGCAAATTTAATAAGCAGATTGGCGCTGTGGGTGGTGATACAGTCATGGGTAAACAGGGAGTAAAGGAGGGGACTCAGTACACAGCCCTAGGGGGCTCCTGTATTGAGAGTCAGAAGGTTGGAGGTGAGGGAGTCCACTCTTACAACCTGCTGGCATCTGACAGGAAGTCCAGGATTCAGCTGCCCAAGGCAAGGTGAAGGCCGAGGTCTCTGAGCTTGTCGAGCCTGGATGGAACTATGGTGTTGAATGCTGAACTGTAGTCCAAGAACAGCATTCTCACATAAGCATCCTTCTTCTTCAGATGTGTAAGGACGGTATGTAGAGCAGTGGCTATTGCATCATCTGTCGATTGGTTGTGTCGCTAGGTGAATTGTAGGGGGTCCAGTGTGGGTGGTAGCAAGCTGCAGATGTAATCGTTGACCAGCCTCTCAAAGCATTTGCTTATTGTTGAGGTGAGTGTGACAGGATGCCAATTGTTCAGGCATGTTACCTTGGCCTTTTTTGGAACAGGGACAATGATGGATGTTTTGAAGCAGGAGGGCACTCTACACTGGGAGAGGGAGAGATTAAAAATGTCTGTAAACACACCTGTCAGTTGTGCTGCTCACATCCTGAGTACTCGCCCTGGGATGCCATCCAGTCCCAAAGCCTTGTGACTGTCCACTTATTGGAAACATCTGTGTACCTCAGCCTCAGAGATTACCAGGTTGCAGGTTGTAACGGTGGCTTTCCTTGGAGGTTCAGAGTTAGCGACATCAAACCTAGCATAAAAGTGATTGAACTCATCTGGGAGAGAGGCCGCAATGTTGGCAGCACCACAACATTTAGCCTTGACGTCTGCAATGGTATGCAGCCCTCGCCACAAGTCACGTGTGCTATTCGTTGTGAATCTTGACTCAATTTTCTCCCCATATTGTTGTTTTGCAGCCTTGATAGCTTTGCACAGATCATAGCTGCTTTTCTTGAGCTCTAGCTGATTGCCAGCGAAGTAAGCTTGATGTCGTGCAGTAAGTGCTGCTCACACGGAACTATTGATCCAGGGTTTCTGGTTCAGGAAGACCCTGACAGATGTATGGGGGACAACATTGTCGATGCACTTCCGGATGAAGCATGTGACTCCGTCCATGAACTCAGAGACACCCTCATCCAAGAAGACATTCCAGTCGACACCATCGAAGCAGTCCTGTAGCATGGAGGCCGATGGTCAGACCAATAGTGGACAGTTTTAACTATGGCCGCCTCTTGTTTCAGCTTCTGCTTGTACATCAGCAGAAGCAGGATCAAAGTGTAATCTAATTTTCCAAATGATGGGCGAAGAAGAGCTTTGTAAGTGTTGCAGAGGGAGTGTAGCAGTGGCCAAGTGTCTTATCTCCACAAGTGCTCAACGGGATGTGCTGACAAAACTCCGGAGACAATTTCGTCAGCAATGCTCAATTAACATCACCGGTGATGATGAAGGCCCTGGGTGTGCAGTCTCCAGCGTGTTGATGGTCTCGTACAATTCATTGAGAACCAGGTCAGTATCAGCCTGCACTGCTGTGATAATAACAGCTGTGAACTCCCTAGGCAGCCAGTAGGGTCTGCACAGCAGCACCAGGTATTCCAGGTCTGGGGAACAAAAGGATTTGAGGGCATGCACATTCTGGGGTCGCACCAAGCATTGTTGACCATGAAGCACACCCCTCCTCCTTTACATTTCCCAGTGAGCTTTCTTTGATCCATCTGCCTGGAACAGGGAGGGCCCAGATGGCTCGATGGCATGATCCGGTATCTCCTCCATCAGCCAGGTCTCCACAAAGCACAAAACATTGCCTACTCTAGACTGGTGGCTCGGTGCTTTCGGGGAGCTGCAGGTGTCGCAGCAGTGCACCAACAGCTCCACATCCTGCCTGTACCCAGGCCAGCAGAAGCGTTCACACAGCCTGCCCAACGTCTTTGCAACTCCGTGATGGCCAGTCGCCAGCAGACCACAGCACCGTGGCGCGGAGCCCCCGTGGGACCACAAGCTGCAAGAGATGTCTGTCACCATCAGACAAATGTCACCGCAGAAGTAGCAAACCGTCATGGACCTCCTGCATTCCCCACTGAGAGTACAGGGCTCTGGTCTCTGGGTCCAGGGCAGGGACCTCTGCCCACTCCGGCTGTCGTCCTACACTCAGCCATTCCCTCACCTGGGCCAACAGGGGGTCGCTCACCTGTTCACTGCGCAGCTGCTGGTCCATGGTGGGGAGGTCATCACTGGCTGTCACCGTCACTTGCGGCAGTTCAGCTGTGTTGCGTTGGGCCGTTGCCGGCTGTGCTGCTCTGCCGTGGGCCGCGGTGAAACCGGTGGTGATTGCTTCTCCTGCTGGGTCCGCTTCCCGAAGCTGCCCTGCCGGAGAGCCACGGCTTCAGCACCGAGGTAGAGTGTCACCCCCGGTACATCCACACCGGACTCCCAGTGGGACGGCAGGTGCAGGCCAATGATGCAGGACTCTCGGATGTCGGTGAGCCACACCTCGTGCTCCACTGTGTTTTTCCCCACTGCGGTGCGCAGCCTCCTTTTTCCTGGCATCGCCGCACAGTCGCCGGTGACCATCGCCAGCTGGACCGCCATCGTTGTCCAACCAGGTGGGGATGGTTAGTCCATGTTGGGGAGAACACCGAGACTGATGATAGTGATGGTTGACCCCATGTCCACCAACGCAGTGCTTCACCCAAATGGCCCACCCGGAGAGAAAATGGAAGGATTCTGCTGGAGGTCTCAGGCATTCCCCAATGGCTGCACTGGGCTGTGGCATGGTGCTGGTGTGGGCCAGTCCTGGGCTAGATGACCTGTCTCACCGTACTGGTAGCAGAGATTGTTTCATGGCACATGGCGCTGGTTGGACCTGTCTTAAGGGCTCCTCCACATCAGTTTCTTCCTGACACAAGCCTGGGCTCATAGCATGCGGGGCGATGCTGGAACATCTTGGGGGGGAGGGGGGCTAAAATTGCTTCTCCCCTCCTCTTTCATCCAGCAATGATGGCGCTGTCAGGCAAACATGCTGACGAAGGTGCTCCGGCGTCAGGGCCTTTACAAAGGCGTAAAGGGCAATCTCTTCCTGGGCCGAGGGAGGGAACTGGGGGTTGCCATGCCGAGCACAGTGGTGAAGATCTGCTGCAAATGCCCCCAGGTTTTCTCCCATATGGCGCCATCTGCTGCACAGTTCTTCATCATCGCTTCCGCCCATGGCCTCTGCTCAAAACACCGCTCCACTGCCACTACAAGGGCCCTGTAGTCACGCGGCTCAACTCCTCACAACAATGTGGTGACCATTTGATCCATAATGACAGTCGAGGAAGCTTGTTAAACTCAACAACAGTTTTATTGTGATAAACACAAAACAGACTGGGCACCCTGACCCGGAGAGTGAACCCAACCAGTCTCACACAGACGGGGAGGTGACCATTACACCCGGTTACAGTCAGGGTGATCCATAGATACACAGGCAAATAACTGTATAACCCACGCTAAAATACAACAATAAATGAACTGGAACTTCCCACCATAATGCCACAAAAGCATTTTAACACAAGAACAATGGACAGCGTTGGTCATTAGAAATGCAGGAGGAGGCTGTCTACCATGCCACCCGTCCCCCCAGCGTCCCAATATTATGATCACTGTCTTATAAGGATTCCTTTACCTTAAGCTTTCTAATCAAATCTGGGTCATTACATAACTCCCAGTCTAGAATTTCCATTCCACTAGAACACTCAGCCACAAGCTGCTCTAAAAACCTATATCATAGACATTTTACAAATTCCCTGTATGGAATCCAGCAGCGACCAGGTTTTCTCATTCTCCCTACGTATTGAAATCCCCCATTATTATCACACCATTGTTCTCTTAACTGCTTTTTCTATCTCCTGTTGTGTTTTGTAGCCCACATCCTGGCTATTTTTCAGAGACCTGCATGTAACTCCCGTCGGGATTCTACATCTTTCGATCCTATGTCACCTCTTTCTAAGGATTTAATTTCATTTTTATCAATAGAGCTACCCCATCCTCTCTGACTTCCAGCCTGTCTTTCTGATACAATATGTATCTTTGGATGTTAAGATCCCAACAATGACCCTTAAGCCATGACTCGGAGATGCCCACAGTATCATAACTGCCCATCTCTAACTGCACTACAAGATCACCTATCTTATTCCATAAACTGTGTGCATTCAAATATTACACTTTCAGCCCTGCATTCATCACCTGTTTTAATTTTGGCCCCCCATTACACTTTAACTCAGCCCATTGACTGCATCATTGCCCTATCATCAGCCTCTTCTTGCTTGGAATCTCACTACACATTGCATAAGCTTGTATGGCACCTGTCCCATCCTCAGCTCTACTACTCCAGGTCCCATCCCCCTGCCAAATTAGTTTAAACCCTCCCCAACTGCTCTAACAAACTTCCTTGCATGAATATTGGTCCCTCTCAGGTTCAGGTGTAACCTGTCCCTTTTGTACAGGTGATAACTTCCCCAGAAGACATCCCAGTGATCCAGAAATATGAAACCCTGTTCCTTGCACCAATTGCTCAGCCACACATTCAACCTGTCAAATTATCCTCTTCTTGCCCCCACTGATATGTGGCACAGGCAGCAATCCAAAGATTGCTATCCAGGAGCTCCTGCTTTTCAGCTTTCTGCCTAATTCCCTACATTCCCTCTTCAGGACCTCCTATCTTTTCCTACCTACTCTGTGTTTACCATAACTTCCAGCTGTTCACTCTTCTCCTTTAGAATGCAATGGACTCAATCTGAGATGTGTCTGACCCTCTTTGGAGGTGATATATCATCCACATGTCTCAGAATCAGCTTTCTGCTCCTCTAATCATGGAATCCCCTATTAATACTGCACTCCTCTCCCACCCTCTCCCACCCTCCCCACCCTCTCCCACCCTTCCCTTCTGAGCCACTGAGTCAGACTCAGTACCACAGACATGATTACTGTGCCTTCCCCTCAGCAGTATCCAAAGCACACGTTCTCCATACTGGTAAGTGCAGGCTACTTTTTTTATTATCAAGCCAATGCATTTCTATGTAACTAAACTTACTAAAAACTTCCAGCTGGTACAAATGTTATAGTAAACTTGTTAATGACTATATCTATTAGAATTGCAACATAACTGTTTGTAATTACAAGTAGTCATCCACTGTAAATTAAGGAGTAAAATCTTTAAAACATGTTTTAATAGATTTAAATGAAACATAAACAATCAAACAGAACTAACAGGGGACTATTAAAGAGTCACTATTAGATTCCAATAGAAACATTCATTAATTATTGCTATGCTTCAGAAATAGATATAAATAATGAATATGTAACAGTTTTAAAAATATGGAGCAATTAACTATATGTGTGGAGGATAATCACTGATATTTTTGTCTTGTATAGCACCTCAGTACAATGCAAAGAAATTAATTTTATTAAGAAACTTACTGATAGTCATTGTGGGAAAATTTTTGTCATCACTATTGCCAATATAGAAGTAAATTGCATTACTTTATTGTTATTTTCCAGGCAATTCATTCATAGCAGTTAATGTAGTGATTCCCAACGGGGGCGGTTACAAGTCGTCAGGGGGGTGTTCAAGATTCTTTGGTGGGGGGGAGTCGCTAAATGGCAACCTAACTTGAGGCATGAGACGTAATCGACCATTAGTAGAACAGGCACTTCCAAATAAGATAATGAGGCCCTGGATCTCAGGAAGAACCTTAGCTCTACGGGCGGTGAACACTCATCGTCACAACGCGTCTGAAACTTGGCAATCTCATCCAACCTTACCAACCAAACAGACATCATTGGGGATGCATAAACTAGCACCCATGGTGCCCAACAGTTCCCCTTGACTCACGGCACGGAACGAGTTCATGCAATTTAACAGTGGTAAGTCAAGTACACCCTCTCAACTTTCTCTACAGATCTACGGAAAAAAGGTCACGCAAGGATACAATGCTGGCCAGAGCCAAATGGTGAAATAGAGCTGATCAGTGAACCTGGCGACCCTGAGGATTCCTCTTGAGATGCTCAAAGCAACTTCGACTTCATATATGCAGTCAAGAACTATGTTTGGGGATTATGAAACCTTACATGATTGGTCAATCGCGCTAATTGAAATAGTATTAAGCTAGCTTGTCGAAAACCACCTTTATCCCGACTAACATTCAGATTCCAATCTGAATTCTTGTCAACATAATTTTCACTGTTGTGGTCATCTTCATCTTCGCATCGCCGTTCCTTTGCCTGCCGCTACCATCGTTCCATCTGTGTTAATTCACTGCTGTCATCAACATCCGATGGGCATTCCCAGATTGTGTTATTTGTTAAATTTTAATTTAGCCCCACTTATGAGGGATAAATAACATGCGGCGTGATCTTTATGAGTCTGAAAGCAGTGCCGCCTTGAATTCTAGTCCTGCTAAGAAATAGAAACTACAGAAAGTACATTGATACAATGTTACATATATTGAGTATGGTTTTTTGTTTCTCTCGATACAATGTTGAGTGTGGTTTTCTTCCATTCCTGTCAGATCAGCGACACCCCGTGTGTTTTATTTGTTATACTGTAAAGCCATGAAACCATCAAGATTGCAGGAACACTTCTATAAAAAAACACCCTGACAAGGCTACTTATGGTATTACTCAATTCGAGAAGATGAAAGAAGCATTTGAGAAGCATTGCACGCTCGAATTATTTGCCAAGAAAGCTAAAAATGACCTTGCTAGTGGTATCATTGCTTCTTAAAACATTTCCAAAATGATAGCAAAGTGTGGAAAATTTCATATAATTAGTGAAAGGTTAATAATGCCTGCTGTATCAGAAGTGCTCACTGTTGTTCTCAAAATAGATACCAGTATTTTAAAATCAATTCCTCTGAGTAATAACTCTGAGGCTCAATGCAATGTCAAAATGAGTGAAGACATTGAGGATCAGCTATTCACAGAGCGACAAAAAACAGAATTTGGGATACAATTGGATGAGTCAACTGTGTGAGACAATGAAGCATTGCTAATGGCATATATACAATTTATCAAAAATGGAGAAGTTTATGAAGAGATTCTCTTTTGTAAAAAGTTAAAAACAAATATCAACGGAGAATCAATCTACGATGAGCTCAAAATGAATATAAAGTATAAAATTATTCCAATTAGGAACACGATTCCTTGTGCAACAGATGGAGCATCTCCTTAACTCCTTGCCTGCCTATCACTTCCCTCTGGTGCTCCTCCCCCTTTTGTTTCTCCATGGCCTTATGTCCTCTCCTATCAGATTCCCCCTTCTCCAGCCTTGTATCTCTTTCACCAATCAACTTTCCAGCTCATTACTTCACCACTCTCCTTCCCAGTTTCACCTGTTTCCTTGTGTTTCTTCCTCCCCTCCCCCCACCTTCTAACTCTGACTCCTCATCTTTTTTTCTCCAGTCCTGAGGAAGGGTCTCGTCCCGAAACATCAACTGTACTCTTTTCCATAGATACTGCCTGGCCTGCTAAGTTCCTCCAGCATTTTGAGTGTGTTGCTTGTATCCAGCTCCTGGTTAAGTCTCAATCTATTGCAAAATCACTAAGCCTTAAATTGAACCTGTAATGGGGTATACTCATGTACTCTATTTCTTAGTGATTTACCTGAAAATTAAATTGAACATTAAATAAGTAGAATTAAAATAATTGGAAAGTCCGAATCATTACATGCATATAGGCAACAAGTTAGAGTGAACTTATTTTAATGGAACTGTTGTCTTTCATCTCAATTCAATGATCTTACCAGGTTCTTGAAAAATCATTAAGCTGAAACTCGAGGTGAGATCAGACTCATCCTTGTTCAGGCTATGCAGCCTGAGTTCCATGGACCCTCTTAACTTTGGTGGTAGGTGGTTCCCACACACTAGCAGCATCAGTACAACCCATAACAAACCACAACTAAGAATGAGCAGAAGGAAATAAGTCTCTGCCCACACACTGCTGTAATGTTTTCTAAAACATTACTGCTTTCTGAAACATTAGGCCATAAGAGCAGAAGCAGGCCATTTGGCCCATCAGATCTGCTCCACCATTCCATCATGACTGATTTATTATCCCTCTCAACCCTATTCTCCTACCTTCTCTACATAACCTTTGACACCTGATTAATCAAGAAACTATCAACCTCCACTTTAACTATACTCAGGGACTTGACCTCCACAGCTGTCTGTGTCAAAGAATGCCACAGATTCACCACATTTTAGCTAAAGAAATTCCTCCTTATCTCTGTTTTAAAGGGATGTCCTTGTATTCAGAGATTGTGCCCCCTGGACCTAGACTCCCCCAGTACAGGAAACTTCCTTTCCATGCCCACACTGTCTAGGCCTTTGAACATTCGATAGATTTCAATGAGATGCCCCTCATTTTTCTAAACTCCAGTGAGTACAGGCCCAGAGCCATCAAACAGTCCTCATACATTAACCCTTTCATTCCTGGGGTCCTTCTCCTGAACCTCCTCTGAAACCTCTCCAATGTCAGCACATCCTTTCTCAGATAGGGGCTCAAAACTGTTCACCATACTCAAAGTGTAGTCTGACCGATACCTTATAAAGTCTCAGGTTATATCCTTGCTTTTATATTCTAGTCCTCTCAAAATGAATGTTAACATTGCATTTGCTTTCCTTACCTTGGGCTCAACCTGCAAGTTATAGTATACTTTATGATATCTTGCACTAGGACTCCAAAATCCCTTTGCACCTCTGACTTCTGATTTTTTTATTTCCGTTCAGAAACTAGCCTGTGCTTTTATTTCTTCTACTAAAGTGCATGACCATATACTTTCCAACACTTGCATCTGCCACTTCTTTGCTCATTCTCCTAATTTGTCCTTCTGCAGACACCCTGCCTTGTCGACACAATCTTTGAATCATCTTCAAACCCGGCTATAAAAACATTAATTTCATCATCTAGGTTGTTGACATGTAACATGAAAAGAAGTGGTCCCAACACCGAGCCTTGTGGCATATCACTAGGCACCAGCAGCCAAACAGAAAAGGCCTTTTTTATTATCACTCTTTGCCTCTTGTCAGTCAGCTGATCTTCTATTCATGTAATAACATGCACTCCTATCTTGTTTAGTAGCCTCCAGTGTGACACCTTGTCAAAGACCTTCTGAAAATCCAAGGAAAAGACCATCTACTGATTCTCCTTTGCCCATTATTTCCTCAAAGAATTCTAACAGATTTGTCAGGCAAGATTTCACCTTAAGGAAACCATGCTGATTTTGGCCTACTTTATCATGTGCCTCCAAGACCCTGAAACCTCATCCTTAATAATGAATTTCACTGTCTTCCCAACCACTGAAGTCAGGTTAACTGGCCTCTAATTTCCTGTCTTTTCTCTCCTTCCCTTTTTAAAGAGCAGAGTGACATTTCCAATTTTACAGCCCTTTGGAACCATGCCAGAATATATTGATTCTTGAAAGATCAATACTAACACATCGATAATCTCTCCAGCTACATCTTTCAGAACCCTGATGTGTAGTCCATCAGGTGCAGGTGACTTAGGAAAATACTGGTAAAAGATGAAAAGCTACTCTGGTACCAAAAACGTATCAAAGTGCTCTCAATTCATTAAAGTCATGCACATACTGTGAAATAAAGAAAAACAGAAAAGAAAACTTATCTAAGCTTACCTTACAAATGAAATCCATGTGAATGAAAGGGGGCCTGGTACAGACACTGTCTATTATTTGTGTAGAGATGAATGACCCAGCTAATCCGAGGGTTTTGAATGGTGATCCAGGGTTGGAGAAAGGGGTTACAAGCTGGCCCTCCCACATTTTGCCAACTTTGGAATTGCAATGGAAATCCAAAGTTTTGCCATGTGCAGATAAACTTGCTGGCAATTTTCTATTTAATTAAAGACTAGTCATTTATGCAATCCAATCCATTAATAATGTCCATATCTCTCAAATATTTGATCAGATTATACTATACGCTTCTAAATTATTAACAAGCATTTGAGGGCCAAATATGCCGGGAAATCACAGATAGGTATAGGAATAATAGGGTTGTTGGTCCAGTTGCCAAATTGTAGTAAAGGTATGATCAAACAAGATGATCAAAATGTTATGTACTAATTGATTTGTATGAATATAGGGTAAAGAGTCTTTATATGTGATTTAGTTTAATGTAAGGACATATATATTTTTTCCTGTACTCTGTATTCTTATATATAAATTAATAAAAATATTGGAAAAAGAAAAAGAACAAGCATTTGAGGACCAAATATGCGGGGAAATCACAGATAAGTATAGGAATAATAGGGTTGTTGGTCCAGTTGCCAAATTGTAGTAAGGGTATGATCAAACAAGAGAGGGTGCAGAAAGGATTCACAAGGATGTTAACTAGATTGGAGGATTTGAGTTATGAGGCACTATGAGACACTTTGGGTTTTTCTCCTTGGAGCAAAGGAGGCTTGGGACAGAGCAACACACACAAAATGCTGGAGAAACTCAGCAAGTTAGGCAGCATAAACAGTTGTACATTTTGGGGCGAGGCCCTTCATCAGTACTGGAAAGGAAGGGGGAGATGCCAGATAAAAAGGTGGGGGAAAGGAAAGTCTAACTAGGAGATGATAGGTGAAGCCAGGTGGGTAGAAAAGGTAAAGGACCGGAGAGGAAAGATCTGATGGGAGAGGAGAGTGGACCATAGGAGAAAGGGAAGGAAGAGGGGACCCAAGGAGAGGTGACAGGCAGGTGAGAAGTGGTAAGGAGAAAATGTTGCTTGATCTACTGAATATTTCCAGCCTAATTCTACCTTTTTTTTTCAGACCTTCACCAATTCTCTTTGAGATTTTTCCAGTTTCTATTTTGCAGACATTAGACCATAAGACCATAAGACATAGGGCCAGAATTAAGCCATTCAGTCCATCAAATCTGCTCCACCATTCCATTATGGTTGATCCTGGATCACACTCAACCCCATACACCTGCCTTCTCGCTATATCCTTTGATGCCCTGATCAACTTCTGCATTAAATATACGCAAGGATTTGGCCTCCACCACAGTCTGTGGTAGACCATTCCACAGGTCTACTACTCAGTAGCCAAAAAATTTCCTCCTTGCCTCCGTTCTAAAGGGTTGCCCTTCAATTTTGAGGCTGTGCCCTCTTGTTCTGGATACACCCACTGTAGGAAACATCCTCTCCACATCCACCCTATCTAGTCCTTCTAACATTTGGTAGATTTCAATGAGAACCCCCTGCATTCTTCCAAATTGCAGTGAGTACAGGCCCAAAGCTACCAAACACTCCTCATATGTTAACGCCTTCATCTCTGAAATCAAACTTGTGAACCTCCTTTCCAATGACATAGACATAGAATAGTACAGCACAGTAAAGGCCCTTCAGCCCATATTGTTGTACTGACCGTCAAACCTTGCCTCCCATATAACCCCCCACCTTAAATTCCTCCATATACCTATCTAGTAGTCTCTTAAATTTCACTTGCGTATTTGCCTCCACCACTGACTCAGGCAGTGTACTCCACGCACCAACCACTCTCTGTGTAAAAAACCTTCCTCTAATATCCCCCTTGAACTTCCCACCCCTGACCCTAAAACCATGTCCCCTTGTATTGAGCAGTGGTGCCCTGGGGAAGAGGCGCTGGCTATCCACTCTATCTATTCCTCTTAATATCTTGTATACCTCTATCATGTCTCCTCTCATCCTCCTTCTCGCCAAAGAGTAAAGCCCTAGCTCCCTTAATCTCTGATCATAATCCATACTCTCTAAACCACGCAGCATCCTGGTAAATCTCCTCTGTACCATTTCCAATGCATCCACATCCTTCCTATAGTTTGGCGACCAGAAATGGACACAGTACTCCAAGTGTGGCCTCCAAGTGTTTTATAGAGCTGCATCATTACATTGCGACTCTTAAACTCTATCCCTCGACTTATGAAAGCTAACACCCCATAAGCTTTCTTAACTACCCTATCTACCTGTGAGGCAACTTTCAGGGATCTGTGGACATGTACCCCGAGATCTCTCTACTCCTCCACACTACCAAGTATCCTGCCATTTACTTTGTACTCTGCCTTGGAGTTTGTCCTTCCAAAGTGTACCACCTCACACTTCTCTGGGTTGAACTCCATCTGCCACTTCTCAGCCCACTTCTGCAACCTATCAATGTCTCTCTGCAATCTTCTATAATCTTCTACACTGTCTACAACACCACCAACCTTTGTGTCATCTGCAAACTTGCCAACCCACCCTTCTACCCCTGCATTCAGGTCGTTAATAAAAATCACGAAAGTAGAGGTCCCAGAACAGATCCTTGTAGGACACCACTAGTCACAATCCTCCAATCTGAATGTGCTCCCTCCACCATGACCTTCTGCTTTCTACAGGCAAGTCAATTCTGAATCCACCTGGCCGAACTTCCCTGGATCCTATGCCTTCTGACTTTCTGAATAAGCCTATCGTGTCAAACCTTGTCAAATGCCTTACTAAAATCCATGTAGATCACATCCACTGCAATACCTTCAAATTTATGCCTGGTCACCTCCTCGATGAACTCTATCAGGCTTGTTAGACATGATCTAGCTTCACAAAGCCATGCTGACTGTCCCTGATCAGACTATGATTCTCTAAATACCCATAGATCCTATCTCCAAGAATCTTTTTCAACAGCTTTCACACCACAGACGCAAGGCTCACTGGTCTATAATTACCCGGACTATCCCTACTACCCTTGTTGAACAATGGGACAACATTCGCCTCCCCTCAATCCTCTGGTACCATTCCCATGGACAACGAGGACATAAAGATCCTAGCCAGAGGCTCAGCAATCTCTTCCTTCGCCTCGTGGAGCAGCCTGGGGAATATTCCGTCCGGCCCCGGGGACTTATCCATCTTAATGTATTTTAACAACTCCAACACCTCCTCTCCCTTAATATCAACATGCTCCAGAACACCAACCTCACTCATATTGTTCTCACTGTCATCAAGTTCCCTCTCATTGGTGAATACAGAAGAGAAGTATTCATTGAGGACCTTGCTCACTTCCACAGCCTCCAGGCACATCTTCCCACCTTTATCTCTAATTGGTCCTACCTTCACTCCTGTCATCCTTTTGCTCTTCACGTAATTGAAGAATGCCTTGGGGTTTTCCTTTGCCCTACTCGCCAAGGCCTTCTCATGCCCCCTTCTTGCTCTTCTCAGCCCCTTCTTAAGCTCCTTTCTTGCTACCCTATATTCCTCAATAGACCCATCTGATCCTTGCTTCCTAAACCTCTTGTATGCTGCCTTCTTCCACCTGACTAGATTTTCCACCTCACTTGTCACCCATGGTTCCTTCATCCTACCATTCTTTATCTTCCTCACTGGGACACATTTGACCCTAACATCTTGCAAGAGATCCCTAAACATTGACCACATGTCCATAGTACATTTCCCTGCAAAAACATCATCCTAATTCACACCGGCAAATTCTAGCCTTATAGCCTCATAATTTGCCCTTCCCCAATTAAAAATTTTCCTGTCCTCTCTGATTCTATCCTTTTCCATGATAATGCTAAAGGCCAGGGAGCAGTGGTCACTGTCCCCCAGATGCTCACCCACTGAGAGATCTGTGAACTGACCCGGTTCGTTACCTAATACTAGATCTAGTATTGCATTCCCCCAGTCGGCCTGTCAACATACTGTGACAGGAATCTGTCCTGGACACACTTAACAAACTCTGCCCCATCTAAACACTTGGAACTAATCAGGTGCCAATCAATATTAGGGAGGTTAAAGTCACCCATGATAACAACCCTGTTATTTTTGCACCTTTCCAAAATCTGCCTCCCAGTCTGCTCCTTGGTATCTCTGCTTCTGCCAGGAGGCCTATAGAATACTCCCAATAGAGTAACTGCTCCCTTCCTGTTCTTGACTTCCACCCATACTGACTCAAAAGAGGATCCTGCTACATTACCCACCCTTTTTGTAGCTGTAATAGTATCCCTGATCAGTAATGCCACCCCTCCTCCACTTCCCCCCCTCTCTATCCCCTATCCCTTTTAAAGCACTGAAATCCAGGAATATTGAGAATCCATTCCTGCCCTGGTGCCAGCCAAGTCTCTGTAATGGCCACTACATCATAATTCCATGTATGTATCCAAGCTCTCAGTTCATCACAGTTGTTCATCCTAGTTTGGCAAAAGAATAAACCAGGGAAGATAGTGCACCCGTGGCTGACAAGGGAAATTAGGGATAGTATCAATTCCAAAGAAGAAGCATACAAATTAGCCAGAGAAAGTGGCTCACCTGAGGACTGGGAGAAATTCAGAGTTCAGCAGAGGAGGACAAAAGGCTTAATTAGGAAGGGGAAAAAAGATTATGAGAGAAAACTGGCAGGGAACATAAAAACGGACTGTAAAAGCTTTTAAAGATATGTGAAAAGAAAATGATTGGTTAAGACAAATGTAGGTCCCTTACAGTCAGAAACAGGTGAATTGATCATGGGGAACAGGGACATGGCAGACCAAATGAATAACTACTTTGGTTCTGTCTTCACTAAGGAGGACATAAATAATCTTCTGGAAATAGTAGAGGACCGAGGGTTTAGTGAGATGGAGGAACTGAGCGAAATACATGTTAGTAGGGAAGTGGTGTAAGGTAAATTGAAGGGATTAAAGGCAGATAAATCCCCAGGGCCAGATGGTCTGCATCCCAGAGTGCTTAAGGAAGTAGCCCAAGAAATAGTGGATGCATTAGTGATAATTTTTCAAAACTCGTTAGATTCTGGACTAGTTCCTGAGGATTGGAGGGTGGCTAATGTAACCTCACTTTTTAAAAAAGGAGGGAGAGAGAAACCGGGGAATTATAGACCGGTTAGCCTAACGTCGGTGGTGGGGAAACTGCTGGAGTCAGTTATCAAGGATGTGATAACAGCACATTTGGAAAACGGTGATATCATTGGACAAAGTCAGCATGGATTTGTGAAAGGAAAATCATGTCTGACGAATCTCAGAATTTTTTGAGGATATAACTAGTAGAGTGGATAGGGGAGAACCAGTGGATGTGGTATATTTGGATTTTCAAAAGGCTTTTGACAAGGTCCAACACAGGAGATTAGTTTGCAAACTTAAAGCACACAGTATTGGGGGTATGGTATTGATGTGGATAGAGAATTGGTTGGCAGACAGGAAGCAAAGAGTGGGAATAAACGGGACCTTTTCAGAATGGCAGGCAGTGACTAGTGGGGTACCGCAAGGCTCAGTGCTGGGACCCCAGTTGTTTACAATATATATTAATGACTTGGATGAGGGAATTAAATGCAGCATCTCCAAGTTTGCGGATGACACGAAGCTGGGCGGCAGGGTTAGCTGTGAGGAGGATGCTAAGAGGATGCAGGGTGACTTGGATAGGTTGGGTGAGTGGGCAAATTCATGGCAGATGCAATTTAATGTGGATAAATGTGAAGTTATCCACTTTGGTGGCAAAAATAGGAAAACAGATTATTATCTGAATAGTGGCCGATTAGGAAAAGGGGAGGTGCAACGAGACCTGGCTGTCATTATACACCAGTCATTGAAAGTGGGCATGCAAGTACAGCAGGCGGTGAAAAAGGCAAATGGTATGCTTGCATTCATTGCAAAAGGATTCGAGTACAGGAGCAGGGAGGTACTACTGCAGTTGTACAAGGCCTTGGTGAGGCCACACCCGGAGCATTGTGTGCAGTTTTGGTCCCCTAATCTGAGGAAAGACATTCTTGCCATAGAGGGAGCACAAAAAAGGTTCACCAGATTGATTCCTGGGATGGCAGGACTTTCATATGATGAAAGACTGGATCGACTAGGCTCATACTCTCTGGAATTTAGAAGATTGAGGGGGGATCTTATTGAAACGTATAAAATTCTAAAGGGATTGGACAGGCTGGATGTAAGAAGATTGTTCTCAATGTTGGGCAAGTCCAGAACGAGGGGTCACAATTTGAGGATAAAGGGGAAGCCTTTTAGGACCGAGATGAGGAAAAACTTCTTCACACAGAGAGTGGTGAATCTGTGGAATTCTCTGCCACAGGAAACAGTTGAAGTCAGTTCATTGGCTATATTTAAGAGGGAGTTAGATATGGCCCTTGTGGCTAAAGGGATCGGGGGTATGGAGAGAAGGCAGGTACAGGGTTCTGAGTTGGATGATCAGCCATGATCATACTGAATGGGGGTGCAGGCTTGAAGGGCCGAATGGCCTACTCCTGCACCTATTTTCTATGTTTCTATCACCTTTGTTCCTGATGCTTTTTGCATTGAAGTACATGCACTTTAGCCCTTCTACCTTCCTACCTTTACACCCTTTATTCTGCTTCTCCTTCCTCAAAGCCTCTCTATATGTTAGATCTGGCTTTACTCCATGCACTTCTTTCACTGCTCTATCGCTCCGGGTCCCATCCCCCTTGCAGATTAGTTTAAACCCTCCCGAACCATGCTAGCAAACCTACCTGCGAGGATATTGCTCCCCCTTGAGTTCAGGTGCAACCCATCCAATCTGTACAGGTCCCACCTTCCCCAGAAGAGATCCCAATGATCCAAAAATGTAAAACCCTGCCCTCTGAACCAACTCCTCAGCCACGCAGTCAACTGCCATCTCCTCCAATTCTTACCATCTCTGTCACGTAGCACGGGCAGCAATCCTGAGAACGTCACCCTTGAGGCATTCTGCCTAGTTCCGAAACTCACACTTCAGGACCTCATCCCTCTTCCTGCCTATGTCGTTGGTGCGAACATGTACCACGACTTCTGGTTGCTTTCCCTCTCGTACCAGGATGTTGTTCGCCCGGTCAGAGACATTCCGGACCCTGGCACCTGGGAGGACACACCCATTCTGAGATATGGGGCCCAAAACTATTGACAATACTCTAAGTGCAGCCTGACTAGTGTCTTATAAAAGCTCAGCATTGTCTCCTGGCTTTTACTGAATCAGATCTTGCTTGCCTGGCATTGCTAACAACGTTTCTTCTACCTCGTCCAGATGTAAATGGCCTTTCTTGCTGCGCTTTACTATCCCATAGTTCAAGGTCATGTTCGCAACAGTGACAGGGCCTTTGAGGGGTGCATCAATATGGATTTAGTTTTTGAAATCTCTCTAATGATACTTGAAACCTATCAATGCTCTGCAGGAGTGGATGAAGGCTTAGAATGTGATCAGTTATTATTTTAGATGCAAGAGAATGCAAATGCTGAAATCTGGGGAAACTCAGTGGGTCGAGCAGCACCTGCAAAAAAATTGTTGATGTTCTGGGATGAACTCTGAACCAGGACCCCTTCAAGTCCTGATGCAGGGTTTCAACCTAAACAGTCAACAGTTCCTAACCTCCCACAGATGCTGCTCAACCCACTGAGATGCTTCAGCATTCAGCACTGAGCCCCCCAACCATCTGGACCACGTTCTCTTCTCACTACTGCCATCAGTAAGGAAGTACAAGAGCCATAGACATCACAGTACAAGATTCAGGAACTGATATTACCCTTAAAACATCAGGCTATTGAACCAATATGGATAAAGTCACTCACCTTTACTCACTCCAACATCTATAAGACCATAAGATACAGGAGCAAAATTAGGCCATTTGGCCTATTAAGTCTTTTCCACCATTTCATCATGTCTGATCCAATTTTCCTCTTAGCCCCAGTCTCCAACCTTCCTTCCACATCCCTTCATGCCCTGACCAAACAAGAATCTATCAAATTCTCTCTTAAATATACCCAAAGACCTGGCCTCCACAAATGCCTGTGGCAAAGACTTCCACAGATTCACCACCGTCTGGCTGAAGAAATTCCTTCCCATTTCCATTCTAAAAGGATGCTTTCTATTCTGAGGATGTGTCCTCTGGTCGTAGACTCTCCCACCATCAGAAACATCCTCTCCACACTCTATCACAGCCTTCTACAATTCAATAGGCTTCAATAATGTCACCTGTCATTCTTCTGAATTCCAGTAAGTTCAGGCCCAGAGCCATCAAATGCTCTTCATATGAGAAACCGTTTAATCCTGGAATCACTTTCGTAAACTTCCTTTGAACCCTCTCCAGTTTCATCACACCCTTTCTAAGATAAGGGGCCAAACTTGCTCACAATATTCCAAGTGAGGCCTCACCAATAATTTGTAAGTCCCAATTTACATCCTTGATTTTATTTTGTAGTTCTCTTGAAATAAATGCCAAGATTACATTTGCCTTCCTCATCATGGACTGAACCTTTAGGGTATCCTGCACAAGGGCTCCCCAAATCCCTTTGTGGTTAGATTTTTGTATTTTCTCTTCTTTTAGTCAAGCCTTTAATTTCATCTACCAAAGTGCATGACCATAAACTTTCCTACACTGTATTTCATCTGCTAGTTCTTTGTCCATTCTCCGAATCTAAGTCCATCTGTAGCTTCTCTACTTCCTCAAAACTACCTGCCCCTCCACCTATCTTCATCTGGTCTATAAATGTTACAACAAAGCCATCAATTCTATCGTCTAAATCATTGACATATAATTTTAAAAGAACCCAAAATAGACTACTGTCGAACACCACTAGTCACCAGCAACCAACCAGCAAAAGCTCCCTTTATTCCCCCTCTTTGCCTCTTGCCAATCAGCTATTGCTTTATCCATGCTAGAATATTTCTTGTTATACGATGGGCTCATAGCTTTTTAAGCAGCCTCATGTGTGGCACCTTGTCAAAGGCCTTCTGAAAATCCAAATACACAACATCCACCAATTGTTCTTTGTCTATCCTGCTTGTTATTCCTTCAAAGAATTCCAACAAATTTGTCAAGCAAGGTTTTCCCTTGAGGAAACCATGCTGACTATGGCTTATTTTATTATAAAACTTTCAAGTACCCTGAAACCACATCCTTAATAATTGACTCAACTATCTTCCCAACTACTGAGGTCAACCTAGGAATAATCCTTTCTCTGTCGCTCTCCCTTCTTGAAGAATGGAGTGAGATTTGCAATTTTCAAGTCTTCCAGTATTGTTCCAGAACATTCTCCCTAGTATTGGTAACCTCACACACTTCATGCCCCCGACACCTGGAATTTCTGCAATACTGCTAATGTCTTCCACAATGAAAACTGATGCAAAATACTGTAACACCCTGGGAAAAGTTTCACTGCTAATGTTGTAGGGTATTTCATGTAATGGTCTTTCAGCAGAAGCAGTTTTGGGTTATTGTTAGAGATAACGGGTGCTTAGGAATGTGAGCCGTCCAACAGGAAAGAATGTTGGTGGGAGCGGGGTTTTTTCTGTGCTTGACACTGGAGTGAGCCTTGGGTTTTGTTCGGCAGGAGATGAAGAGAGAAGACACTGGAGAGAACCTTTCAAAGGATTTGATCCGGTGGGGACTGTGATTCAATGAAGCAAGGTGTGGGTGTCCATGGAGGATCAGTGAATTTGACTTCTGGAAGATCTGAGCTCCAACTTGTGCACATTTGACCATTTAATTATAATGGGCTCTTTTTGTTGTTTTCTTTCTTTACTAACTCTTTAGTTAAATTAACATTCATAAATATACTTCCTTTAATTTTATGCATTATTTCTTGGCAATGATCTGTAACAGGGCAGCAAATCACACAGCATTCACACAAGGCTGGAGAATGGTGGGTTTCTTGGTGTACAGTTGGGAGACTGGCAGTAAGGGTTAATGAGCCGTTTCCTGAGATGCCCAGGAAGAAAAGGGGTTCATTGAGGAGGTATTGTTCTGAATTGAGTGTGTTGGATGCTGTGTGATTGCCCTGAGCACTGATGATCAAATGGGTTGTGTGTTTAAGCCTGTGTTAAACTATTGTCCATTAAAGTGATTAAGGTATGTGGTTATGGACGCCGCAGGGATTGAGCAGTGGGATTACCTGTAGCTAATGCTTGTGTATTGAGTGGAGTGGATATTCGTAACCCAGATGAATTGCTGCTTAGGATTTTAAGTAACCGTACAGCATTTGGAAGGGTTATGGTACTGGAAAGGTGGTTTGACAAAATGGCAGACAAAGATTTCACTTTAGTTCAGATTAGTGCAGACATAACAGCAGTGAAACTGCCTGGTACTATTGGGGCCCTGGAAGAGGGGAGCCATGGGCTGTCCATATTTTCTGAGAAGAGGTGAGCATAGGTCAGGGTGCTGAGTTTCCTGTAGCTGGGGCTGGAGACTTTCGAAACAAGTTGTTCTCGTTTCTGCGGAGTGAGGGGAAGAAGTCTGATGTGGAGTCCTCCAGCAAGGGGTGAGAACTCTGAGTTGGTATCAGCCCTCAAATTCCTGGCGAATAATTGGCAAAGTGTACTGGATTCCCAGTAATCGTAGGCTCAGGATGTTCGCAGGGGCTAAGCCCACCAGCGAGGGGGAGGAGGAATACGAGACTTGGGCAGAGCAGACCTCTCAGTTGTTGGATGAGTGGCAGTGCTGTGATACTGGGAAAAGACAGCGACTGGTAGAGAGTCTGAGGGGGTCGGCTGCTGATGTAGTGAGATCCTTAAAGACAGAGAACCCCTTGCTGCTTCCGCAAGTGCTCGAAAATGTTTTTGTGCGACAGGAAGCCCAATGGAGCTTATGACGGGGTTTCAGAACATGTTTCAGAAGAAGGGGGAGAAACTTTTTGCCTACATTTTTTGGCTAGAGAGACAGCTGAGTTGCTTGCGGTGCAGAAGGACCATTCAAATGGCTGAGGTGAATCAGTTAAGAATGGACCAAGTGGCAAGAGGCACACAGTCACAGGACCTGATCGCTTGCAGCCTCTGAATGTCTCATAAGACCCGCTCCATCCCTCATTTGGTGAGCTGATCAGAGAAGTAAGAGAGGAGGAAAACGCGATGGAGGAGTCGGAGGCTTCCATCAGCAGGGTGCAGCCCTCGGTGATAGCCTCCCATTGCCGAAGTGACCCCTGATGTCCCACAAATGGGGGTATAACAGGTGTTCATGGCGGATTTGAGAACTGAAGTGTCCTGGTTGTTACCAGTGGGTGCGACGACCAAGCATAGTCATAGTCATACTTTATTGATCTCGGGGGAAATTGGTTTTCGTTACAGTTGCACCATAAATAATTAAATAGTAATAAAACCATAAATAGTTAAACAGTAATATGTAAATTATGCCAGGAAATAAGTCCAGGACCAGCCTATTGGTTCAGGGTGTCTGATCCTCCAAGGGAGGAGTTGTAAAGTTTGATGGCCACAGGCAGGAATAACTTCCTATGACGCTCTGTGTTGCATCTCGGTGGAATGAGTCTCTGGCTGAATGTACTCCTGTGCCCACCCAGTACATTATGTAGTGGATGGGAGACATTGTCCAAGATGGCATGCAACTTAGACAGCATCCTCTTTTCAGACACCACCGTGAGAGAGTCCAGTTCCATCCCCACAACATCACTGGCCTTACGAATGAGTTTGTTGATTCTGTTGGTGTCTGCTACCCTCAGCCTGTTACCCCAGCACACAACAGCAAACATGATAGCACTGGCCACCACAGACTCGTAGAACATCCTCAGCAATGTCCGGCAGATGTTAAAGGACCTCAGTCTCCTCAGGAAGTAGAGACGGCTCTGACACTTCTTGTAAACAGCCTCAGTGTTCTTTGACCAGTCCAGTTTATTGTCAATTCGTATCCCCAGGTATTTGTAATCCTCCACCATGTCCACATTGACCCCCTGGATGGAAACAGGGGTCGCCGGTACCTTAGCTCTCCTTAGGTGTATCACCAGCTCCTTAGTTTTTTTCGCATTAAGCTGCAGATAATTCTGCTCACACCATGTGACAAAGTTTCCTACTGTAGCCCTGTACTCAACCTCCTCTCCCTTGCTGATGCATCCAACTATGGCAGAGTCATCAGAAAACTTCTGAAGATGACAAGACTCTGTGCAGTAGTTGAAGTCCAAGGTGTAAATGGTGAAGAGAAAGGGAGACAAGACGGTCCTCTGTGGAGCCCCAGTGCTGCTGATCACTCTGTCGGACACACAGTGTTGCAAGCACACGTACTGTGGTCTGCCAGTCAGGTAATCAAGAATCCATGACACCAGGAAAGCATCCACCTGCATAGCTGTCAGCTTCTCCCCCAGCAGAACAGGGTGGATGGTGTTGAATGCACTGGAGATGTCAAAAAACATGACCCTCACAGTGCTCGCTGGCATAGACATGGTTCAGCAGGTAGACGATGGCATCCTCAACTCCTAGTCGGGGCTGGTAGGCGAACTGGAGGGGATCTAAGTGTGGCCTGACCTTAGGCCGGAGCAGCTCCAGAACAAGTCTCTCCAGGGTCTTCATGATGTGGGAGGTCAATGCCACCGGTCTGTAGTCATTGAGGCCGCTGGGGCACGGCGTCTTCTGCACAGGGACGAGGCAAGACGTTTTCCACAGCACAGGAACCCTCCGGAGCCTGATAAAGCCGCTAGGGAGCCGGACCCACTGAGGGAACGGACTACGCAGAGGGCCACTGTTGAATGGAGTCCCATGAAAAGGGGAACAACTGATGTTGTCTGTTACAACTGTGGTGAGGAGGGACACCAGTGGGGCGTGTGAAGGATGGGAAGACCCCAGAAAGTGAGCTCCCGGGTACTTAAGCAGAAAGAGATGTCAGGAAACTTCAAAGAGACCCAGTGAGGGAATGGCCTAGGTCTCAGCGGGGTGGGGGGAGGGGTGGGGGAACACATTCCAATCAATATATTAAGGAACACCCTAAAGCAAAAAAACCCTATTCCTGAAGGCTTAGTGTGGCCAAGCTCCAGTGTATCGCTACAGATAGAGGGTATTTATGCTGGAACCATACTTGACACCTGCTCTCAGGCTACGCTGCTGTTTTACGACCAATATTTGACGCATTTACCATTGACACCACTCAGTGTGCTAGAAATATGGCGTCTTAGTATGGATGACTATCCATATGATGATTACTTGTCATTGAAGCTGCAGTTTTTGGAGGCAGCTGTAAGATGTAGCTGAGGCCCTTGATACATTAGTGTTGGTTTGTCTGAACCTGGTTGAGAAAGATGAAGCTTCAATTCTTGTGGGACCAAATGCTTCTATTGTGAGGCGGCTAGTGGGAGCCAGCAAGGAGAAAGTTGGAGACAGCTTTCTGAAAACATTGTCCATTCACCCTGTGTTCTGAGCTGCTTTTGAGGAAGTGTGTGGCCACACTGGGCTGGATGACGAGCATGAACAAAGGACTGTGTGGTTCACCCAGTCAAAACCAGTCATGTTACGGTATGGGGAAGTAATGAGAGTGATGGGAAACCCCAAATTTCCAGGAATGCCTGATGCCGAGGCCCTCTTGGTGGTTGCTCCAGAAGACCATGAAGGAGAATCAAGCTTACCTGCTGGGGTACTGGTGAGGCCCGAACTGCTAAAGCCCTTGGTTATACAAGTGAACAGAATGACAGGAGCACCTTGGAGAGGGATGTCACCCTCAGGCAGGGAACATCGATTGCACACCTTGTTCCAGTAGCTGTTTTGTCTAGTTTTCTTGTGAGACAAGTCAGGAAGAAACCCTCTCCTGGAAAGGGAAAGTTGTCAGCCAAGTCATTCAACTTTGGTGACTCCCCGATACGTGGAGGTTGGAAGAGGAGACTGACAGAGAAGACGTTGAGGCTGGAAGATGTCTTTTCTACTGACGAGTTTGATGTGGGTTGTTCCAAGAGTATTTGCCACTGGGTGACAGAGGACATGCCGTTCAGAGAAAGTCATGGTGATTGGCACCCACCGAGGTGGAGGACATTTGGCAGCATCTGCAGAAGCTGAAGAAAGCTGGGATCATCACTGAGTTCAGGAGATCCTTTCTGTCCTCCATGGCGGTGGTGAGGAAGAAGAATAGAAAGGTACAAATGTGTGTTGGTTATCGGACTCTGAGCTGACGCACAGTCCCAGAACAGTATATGTTTCCAAGGATGGAGGACATGTTGGCCTGCCTAAGTGGTGCGAATTGGTTCAGAGTGCTGGACCTGTGAACTGGGTATTATCAGTTCCCCATGAATGAGGCTGACAAGGAGAAGACAGCATTCATACGTCCACTGGGATTCTTCCTGTTTGAAAGGGTGCACCAGGCTATATCAGGAGACCGGGCTACTTTCCAATGTGCCTTGGAGAAAACTGTGGAGAATATGAACTTGCTTGAGGTGCTGGTGTAGCTGGATGATTTGATAGTGTTCGGGTCCACCCTGGAATATCATGAGGTGAGGCAATTGAAGGTGCTGGGCTGCTTGAAAGCTGAAGAGTTAAAACTTTCTCTGGACAAGTTCCAGTTCAGCAAGATATCTGCCAACTACGTTGGGCACATAGTCTCACGGATTAGAGTAGCTATGGATCCAGCAAAGATAGATGTGGTGACCACATGGCCAAGGCTCCAGACTGTCAGTACTTTGCGCTCGTTCCATGGGTTCTGTGGGTACTATCGGAGGATCGTGAAGGACTACTTTAAAGTGAGTCACCCCTTGAATCAGCTTCTGGGTGGTTCCCCTCTCTTGGGGAAGAAAGGGAGGACAAAAGGAGAGGAGGGTAAAGATTATCTTAGCCCTTCAGAGCCTTTTGGAGGAAAATGGGATACAAAATGCAAAGAGGCCTTTCTGTTGCTGAAGGAGCTGCTGACAAAAGCTTTTGTAGACCCCATAGAGATGCCAGCAGAAAGGGCTTAGGAGGTGTCCTGTATCAGGATCAGGGCACAGGGGTGAGACCTGTCACTTTTGTTAGCTGGAGTCTATCACCCTCCGAACAAAACTACCCCATGCACAAATTGGGATTTCTGGCATTGAAATAGACTGTGGTGGATAAATTAAGTGAGTCGAGATAGCGCCAAGTTTGAGGTGAGGACAAACAACAATCCTCTAACTTATATTCTGGATATGGTGAAATTGGATGTCACAGGCCCTCATTGATTGGTGGTGTTGTCTGCCTGTGATTTCAGCCTAAAGTACCAGCTAGGAAGTTGGAACATTGATGCCAATGCTTTGTCCCAACATGTGCACGAAGGACCAGAAATGGACAGAAAGTGGGAGAGCATTCCTGCCCCTGGAGTCAAAGCTATGTGCCAGTTTTCCAACACGGGGAAGGCAGAGGCAAGGCATCTGGGAGCTTCTGGTTGTGCCATTCCATAAGCTTACTGGAACCTGACTGTTCTAAATACAAAGCAGTTGTCTAAGCTGAGTCCTGGGGAAGTGGCAGCCGCTCAGTAAAATGACCCCAGTGTTGGCACCATTTGGTCAGTGGTTGTGAAAGGAGACATGGCCCAAGCAGACAGGATGAAACAGTCTGTGGTGCCTCTACTACTGAGAGAGTGACCCACTGGCAAAGTGCTGGGTCACGACATACTGTATGTATGGATTTTCTATCCAGGGAGCCGGGTGCCAGTGACATGATGAATGTCTTGGTCATTATGGATCACTACACCAGATATGCGCAAGCCTTCCCTACAGCAGATCAGAGGGTGTCCACCATGGCCAAAGTGTTATGGGAAAAGTATTTTGTGCATTATGGCCTCCACAGATGGATGCATACCAATCGGGGAAGGCATTTCAAGAGTAGGCTCATATGTGAGTTACTGAGCATGTTTGGAGTTGAGAAGTTAAGGACTACACTTTATCACCCATAGGGTGATCCCCAGACTAAGAGGTTCAACCATACATTACTAGACATGCTCAGAACCTTGGAGATCAGTAAGAAGAACAAGCGGAGTCAACATATTGGACATCTGGTCTACTGCTACAACTGTACACAGAATTAAGATACCGGGTACTCACTGTATTATCTGATGCTTGGGCGTGAGGCAAGGTTGCCCGTTGACCTCTATTTTGGGACTGGAGTGGAAGATTTGCCACAGAAGACCTATCTGAAGTACGTGTCTGATATGAGGCGGGGATTGCAAAAGCAGAATCAAAGAAACAAGAGGAGATATGATCAAAAGGTTAGGTTCTCACAAATGAGACCTGGAGACAGTCCTTATAAGGAATTTGGGGCTACCTGGGAAGCGTAAGTTGGCTGACTGCTGAGTGGCTATGCCCTATGTAGTGGATACGTAGATGCCAAATGTACCAGTTTTCCAGATGAAACCAAAGTATAGGAATGGAGCTGTTAAGATTCTCCATTGGAGCTGCCACCTACCTCTGGGACAAAAGGTACGTGTTGCCCAGAGCCCGACTTGGAGCCTACACCCTAGTAAGAGGAGGCTGCGACAACGTGTAAGAACAAAAGGGCAAGCAGGACTTAACCACAAATTGTGGTACAGACTTGGACGATGAGGAAATGGAGGTGTGGTATATGCTGCCCTTTGCAAACTCCCCAATAATTGATGAAGAGATCCCCAATCCTCCCCATACTGATATGGGTGAAATGGGGGTAACTAGCAATGGGCAGGCAGGTTTGAGGTTAGACAGTGACATGAGACTGGGCTTTGAAGTAACTGGACATGAAGCCAAGCTCAGCCAGGAGCTGAGGGGATCTGAGTTGTTGGGAGGCACGAGTAGTGGACAGGGAGAGGCCTTTTCATGTGGGCACGAAAGATCCCAGGGAGTATCTGAAACTGAAGAAGTAGATATGGGCTAAGGAGTTCTCAAAGAGTCAGGAAACTTCCAGATAGGATTGCCAATGTAGCACCAGTGGAACAGAGTGTTGCACCTTTCCCCTTAATGGGATATGTCACTGTGATTTACACATGGATCGGAGGTCCTGACCTCATGAAATTCCTCTGAAACTTTGTGTTATTTGTGAAGGTGTGATAAATTATCTCAAAGTCTTGAGGACATAATTATTTTTGGTGGGGGGAGAGTGTAACACCCTGATAAAGGCTTCACTACTAATATTGTAGGGTATTTCACGTAATGGTCTTTCTGTAGAAGCAGTGTTTGGGTTATTGTTAGAGATAACAGGTGCTTAGGAGCGTGGGTCATCCAATCAGGAGAACAGGAGAGAAGGTGTGGGGTCGAGAGGTTTTTTTTTGTGGCTGACACCAGTGTGAGCCTTGCTCTTTGTTTGGCAGGAGATGAAGAGACAAGAGGTTGGAGAGAACCAGTTATAGGATTCGATCTGGTGGGGACCGTGATTAAATGGAGCAAAGTGCTGGAGTCTACTGAATACCAGTGAACAGTGGGCTTCTTGGCGCTGAGTTGGGAGACTGCTAGCGATGGCTAACGAGCCATTTACTGAGACACCTGGGAAGAAAGGTGGTTCATTACTTAAACAACAGGAATTCTGCAGATGCTGGAAATTCAAGCAACATACATCAAAGTTGTTGGTGAACGCAGCAGGCCAGGCAGCATCTATAGGAAGAGGTGCAGTCGACGTTTCAGGCCGAGACCCTTCGTCAGGACTAACTGAAGGAAGAGTGATTTGAAAGCTGGAGGGGGAGGGGGAGATGCAAAATGATAGGAGAAGACAGGAGGGGGAGGGATAGAGCCGAGAGCTGGACAGGTGGTTCATTACTTATTCAGTTTGTTGCCATTTCCTTGTCCCCATTACTACCTCTCCAGTGTCGTTTTGCAACTATCTGATATCCACTTTCACCTCTTTTTTACACTTTACCTATCTGAAGAAATGTCTGGTATCCTCTTTAATATTTTTGGGTAGCTTAATTTCATATTCCATCTTTACCGTCTTAATGACTTTTTTAGTTGCCTTCTGTTGGTATTCTGTTGGTATCCTCTAACTTCCCACTAATTTTTACTCAGCAAGGACCTGGACCCATAGCAATTTGCCTATCGTCACAATAGGCCAACAGCAGACGCAGTCTCCATGGTTCTTCAGACAGCTTTAGACCACCTAGACAACACCAACACTTACGTCAAGATGCTGTTTATCGACTATAGCTCAGCATTTAATACCATCATTCCCACAATCCTAATTGAGAAATTGCAGAACCTGGGCCTCTGTACCTTCCTCTGTAATTGGATCCTTGACTTCCTAACTGGAAGATCACAATCTGTGTGGATTGGTGACGATCAACACTGGTGCACCTCAGGGGTGTGTGCTTAGCCCACTGCTCTACTCTCTCTATACTCTTGACTGTGTGGCAAGGCATAGCTCAAACACCATCTATAAATTTGCTGACGATACAACCACTGTTGGTAGAATCTCAGGTGGTGACAAGAGGGCGTATGGGACTGAGATATGCCAACTAATGGCATGGTGCCACAGCAACAACCTGGCACTCAACGTCAGTAAGACGAAAGAGCTGATTGTGGACTTCAGGAAAGGTAGGACGAAGGAACACACACCAATCCTCATAGAGGGTTCAGAAGTGGAGAGAGTGAGTGGCTTCAAGTTCCTGGATGTCAAGATCTCTGAAGATCTAATCTGGTTCCAACATATTTATGTAGTCATAAAGAAGGCAGGACAGTGGCTATACTTTATTTGGAGTTTGAAACTATTAGGCATGTCAACAACTAGGCTCAAAAACTTCTATAACTATACTGTGGACAGCATTCACTGTCTGGTATGGAGGGGCTACTGCACAGGACCAAAAGAATCTGCAAAATAATGTAAATCTAGTCATCTCCATCTTGGGCACTAGCCCACAAAGTACCCAGGACATCTTTAGGAAGCGGTGTCTCAGAAAGGCGGCATCCATTATTAAGGACCTCCAGCACCCAGGGCATGCCCTTTTCTCACTGTTACCATCAGATAGGAGATACAGAAGCCTAAAGGCACATACTCAGCATTTCAGGAACTAAATGGACTTTGAAGCTTTGGATACTACCTCACTTTTTTAATATACAGTATTTCTGTCTTTGCACATTTTTTAAATAATCTATTCAATATACATAATTGATTTACTTGTTTATTTATTATGTTTTATTTATTTATTATTATTATTTTCCTCTCTCTGCTAGATTATGTATTGCATTGAACTGCTGCTGCTCAGTAAATAAATTTCACGTCACATGCCGGTGATAATAAACCTGATTCTGATTTTGATTCTCTATTATCTTCCCTCCCTTTGACTTTTATGTTGGCTTTGACTTTCCTTGTTAGGCATGATTGTGTCATCTTACTTTCAGAATATTTTTCCTCTTTAGGATAGAAATATATCCAGTGCCTTCCGAATTGCTTCCAGAAACTTCTGCAGTTGCTGCTCTGCCATCATCCCTGCCGGTGTTCTTTTCCAGTCAATTCTGGCCAGCTCTTCTCTTGTGCCTCTGTAATTCCTTTTATTCCACTGTAATACTGACACATCTAACTTCAGCTTCTCCTTCTCAAATTTCAGGGTGAATTTGATCATATTATTATCACTTGGCCTTCTGGGTTCTTTTACCTTAAGCCCTCTAATCAAATCTTGTTCATTGCATCACATGCAGTCCAGAAAGTTGAGACCCTAGTGGGCTCAACCATGAGCTGCTCTAAAAAGCTATCTCGTAGGCTTTCTAGAAATGTCCCTTCTTAGAATTCCACACCAATCTGATTTTCAAAATCTACCTGCAGATTGAAATCGCCCATGACTATTGTAACATTGCATTTTTGGCATGCATTTTTTATCTCCTGTTGTAATTTATAAACCATATGCTTACTACTGTTTGGAGGTCTGTATATAAATTCCATCAGGGTTTTTTTTACCCTTGCAGTTCCTTAGCTCTATCCACAACGATTCAACACCTTCTGACCCTATGTCACCTTTTTCTAATGATTTAATTTCATTTTATATCAACAGAGTCACTCCGCCCCCTCTGCCTTCCTGCCTATCATTTTGATGCAATGTATATCTTTGGATATTAAGCACCCAACTATAATCTTCTTTCAGCTATGATTCAGTGATACCTACAAGATCATATTTGCCAATCTGTAACTGTGTTACAAGTTCATCGACCTTATTCCATGTATTGCGCGCATTCAAATATAACACCTTTAGTCCTGTAAGACCATAAGACAAAGGAGCAGAAGTCAGCCATTCAGCCCATCAAGTCGGCTCTGCCATTTTAACATGGGCTGATCTATTCTTCCATTTAGTCCCACTCCCCTGCCTTCTCACCATAACCTTTGATGCCCTGGCTACTCAGATACCTATCAATCTCTGCCTTAAATACACCCAATGACTTGGCCTCTACTGCTGCCCGCGGCAACAAATTCCATAGATTCACCATCCTCTGGCTAAAAAAATTTCTTCGCATCTCTGTTCTGAATGGGTGCCCTTCAATCCTTAAGTCATGCCCTCTCGTACTAGACTCCCCCACCATGGGAAACAATTTTGCCACATCCACTCTGTCCATGCCTTTCAATATTCGAAATGTTTCTATGAGGTCTCCCATCATTCTTCTAAACTCCAAGGAATACAGTCCAAGAGCGGACAAACGTTTCTCATATGTTAACCCTCATATGAGAATCCCCAACCCCCAGAATCATTCTAGTAAATCTTCTCTGAACCCTCTCCAACGTCAGCACATCCTTTCTTAAATAAGGAGCCTAAAACTGCCCACAGTAATCCAAGTGAGGTCTTACCAGTGCCTTATAAAGCCTCAACATCACATTCCTGCGCCTATACTCTATTCCTCTAGAAATGAATACCAACATTGCATTTGCCTCTTTCACCATCAACTCAACCTGGAGGTTAACCTTAAGAGTATCCTGCACAAGGATTCCCAAGTCCTGTTGCGTCTCAGAACTTTGAATTCTCTCCCCATTTAAATAATAGTCTGCCCATTTATTTCTTCTGCTGAAGTGCATAACTATACACCTTCCAACATTGTATTTCATTTGCCACTTCTTTGTCCATTCTCCCAATCTATCCAAGTCTCTTTGCAGAGTCTCTGTTTCCTCAGCACTACCGACCCCTCCACCTATCTTTGTATCATCAGCAAACTTAGCCACAAAGCCATCTATTCCATAATCCAAATTGTTGGTGTACAATGTAAAAAGAAGCGGCCCCAATACGGACCCCTGTGGAACACCACTGGTAACCGGCAGCCAACAAGAATAGGATCCCTTCATTCCCACTCTGTTTCCTGCCAATCAGCCAATGGTCTATCCACGTATGTAACTTTCCCGTAATTCCATGGGCTCTTATCTTGTTAAGCAGCCTCATGTGTGGCACCTTGTCAAAGGTCTTCTGAAAATCCAAATATACAACATCCACTGCATCTCCCTTGTCTAGCCTACTTGTAATTTCCTCAAAAAATTGCAATAGGTTTGTCAAGCAGGATTTTCCTTTAAGGAAACCATGCTGAGTTCTGCCTATCTTGTCATATGCCTCCAGGTACTCCGTAATCTCATCCTTGACAATCGACTCTGACAACTTCCCAACCACCGATGTCAAGCTAACAGGACTATAATTTCCTTTTTGCTTCCTTGCCCCCTTCTTAAATAGCAGAGTGACATTTGCAATCTTCCAGTCCTCCAGAACCATGCCAGAATTTATTGACTTTTGAAAGATCTTTGCTAATGCCTCCGCAATCTCCACAGCTACTTCCTTCAGAACACGAGGGTGCATTCCATTTGGTCCGGGAGATTTATTTACCCTTAGACTATTCAGCTTCCTGAGTACTTCCTCTGTAGTAATTGTGACTTTGCACACTTCTCTTCCCTGATGCTCTTGAGTGTCTGGTATACTGCTGATGTCTTCCTCAGTGAAGACTGATGCAAAATACTCATTCAGTTCCTCTGCCATCTCCCTATCTCCTATTACAATTTCTCCAGCATCATTTTCTATCAGTCCTATATCTACTCTCACCTATCTTTTACTCTTTATATACTTGAAAAAGCTTTTAGTATCCTCTTTGATATTATTCGCTAGCTTCCTTTCATAGTTCATTTTTTCTCTCTTAATGATCTTAGTTTCCTTTTGTAAGCCTTTAAAAACTTCCCAATCCTCTGTCACTAATTTTTGCTTCCTTGTATGCCCTCTCCTTTGCTTTAACTTTGGCTTTGACTTCTCTTGTCAGCCACAGTTGCATCCTTTTTCTACTCAAAAATTTTTTTGTTTTTGGAATATATCTGTCTTGCACCTTCCTCACTATGCGCATAAACTCCAGCCACTGCTGCTCTGCCGTCTTTCCCGCCAGTGTTCCTTTCCAGTCAACTTTGGCCAGTTCCTCTCTCATGCCACTGTAATTTCCTTTACTCCACTGAAATACCGACACATCGGATTTCGGCTTCTCTTTCTCAAACTTCACAGTGAACTCATGTTATGATCATTGTCCCCCAAGGTTTCCTTCACCTCAATCTCTCTAATTGCCTCCGGTTCATTACACAATACCCAATCCAGTACAGCCGATCCCCTAGTGGGCTCAACAACAAGATGTTCTAAAAAGCCATCTCGCAAACATTCTACAAATTCTCTCTCTTGAGATTCAGTGCTGACCTGATTTTCCCAATCCACTCACATGTTAAAATCCCCCACAATTCTCATAACACTGCCTTTCTGATAAGCTTTTTCTATTTCCTGTTGTAATTTGTAGTCCACATCACTGCAGCTGTTAGGAGGCCTGTATATAACTGCCATCAGGGCCCTTTTACCCCTGTGATTTCTTAGCTCAACCCATAAAAATTCTGCACCTTCCGATCCCATGTCACCTCTTTCTAATGATTTCATATAATTTCTTACCAATAAAGCCACGCCTCCCCCTCTGCCTACCTTGCTATCCTTCCGATACACCGTGTATCCTTGGATGTTCAGCTCCCAGAGACATGCATCCTTTAGCCACGTCTCAGTGATGGCCACAATATCATACTTGCCAATCTGTAGCTGTACGACAAGATCATCCACTTTATTCATTATGCTGCGTGCATTTAAGTATAACACCTTAAGACCAGTATTTGGTGCTTATTGCTTTGATTGTACTGCAACTCATCCCAATGTCTGCAAATTTGCCCCATCACCTACCTGTCCTTCCTGACATCTTTACTGCTCACTATCTGAGATTTATTTCTGTTTTCCCCTTCCTCTGCTCTATCATTTTTTTTTCTGTAGGGTGTTCTTTAGCATATGCCTGTGCAATAGAGGGGAATCAAAAGAAACTCGATAGTTCCTCGAATATTTTAATGTAGGGTGAACGTTCAGGTACAGAATGTTTATCAGACAGCGTTAGCAGAGAGGTAAACAGAGTCACTGGGAATTTGATGACAGGGTCATTATATCAGGTCAGGTCAGAGACGTGTTCTCAGAAACTTGTTTTCCCTGATCGATTCATATGTAAAATAATTAGTAAAGTGTCAGTCAAACAATTGGATGGGGGATATTTGTTTTCATTCATATTATTCTGAACATACTGTTCTGATGATGTCACTGATAATCTGAACCAATCTTTCCTCAACAGCTGTATATTTGCACAGTTCTTGGCAGGCTCTGGAAATCACAAGTAAGGTTAAAATGATATATGTAATTTAATCACAATATTTAATGATAATGATCCAGACCTTTCAGTCTGGTGATTCCATATTCACAAGTTGAAAGCATCACATGCAGAATATAACAAGAGTTGGGTAGTTCTGTTTAGCTGCATAAAACATTATCATCCTCTGTGTCACAGAGATCTATTTAAAGCGCATTGGAGTACTATTGCTGAGGGGCAAAATGAATGGGCTTATGACAGGCCTGGAATCATTACTTAATTAATTTAGACAGAGATGTCAGTATTAATTATAACTTGAAAAATTAGAGTCATTTTTCAATGTAATGAACATATAGTTAGGAGGAAAGCAGGGATCAGTACGAGCAGAGATCCACTGGATTGTATAATGGAAAGCAGGCTACTCATTAAAGATTGGATACAATTTGCTATTATTGTGACATTTTTAATCAATTTTATTCAATCATGAATGCAAAGGTTCAGGAAAATGTCAGAGCTGATTTTTTTTTAGGAAAATGCAAGCCATTGATAAATTGCTTGGGCTGATGACAAGATTGATTATAGCAGCTTGTTCCATGGTATTAGTGAATAAATGAATACCTTTCTCCTTGCAACTAAACAAACTAATCACTGGGGTGCCTGTAGCTATACAAATATATAATTCAAGTTCAAGTTTATTGTCATTCAACTGTACTCATGTATACTGCCAAACGAGACAAAATTCCTCTGCACCAAGGTGTACAACTCACGACATATAACTCACACACATAACATATTATACACATAATATTACCTCTAATAAATTAACAAATAATAAGGTACATTTATGATGCAAGTTCAAACAGTATAACTCCACCGGTGCTTCATAACATGATGAGACCTATATGGTGGCAGGGTGTTCAGTAGTCTCACAGCCTCGGGGAAGAAACTGCTCCCCACCCTAACAGTTCTTGTCTTCATGCTATGGTACCTCCTGCCTGATGATACAGAGTCAAAAAGATTGTTGGACGGATGGGAAGAATCACTGACAATCTTGAGGGCCCTGAATACCTGAATATGTAGCGTTCCTGATGAATATCTCTAATAGGGGGAAGAGAGAAAATTAAATTCTAAATGCTCAAAGTAGGTTATTTTATTTAAATTATGATTGTCTTTGAATTGCTTTTATCATTACCACTGTTGTAATTGCAAAATAGTAGATTTACGCTGTCAATCTTCACAACAGTCTTCAGTAAACAAGTAATTGGACTGAGCATATTGGCATTGGTGTTGGCTTATTATTGTCACATGTGCCAAGGAGTGATTGGACCAGGAACCAGTGCTGAGATTTGATTGACAGGAACAATCCATATTGTGCTTTATTGTAACTCTACATGCTATATCGTAATTATATAGAATCATGGAAAAGTACCTTGGGAAGGATGGATTTGGGTAGATTGGGAAGGCAGTGAACACAGAATAAAAATCTGGCTATGGAAAGATCACCTTGTCATACTCAAAGTCTGTGAAAAAGGGAGGGATAGGACCCTTTTGATGCAGAACCTAGTCTTAGCTGTCTTATAAGGCTGTATATAAGCAGAATCTCAAAGATCATTTATAGAGGGACTTGTACTAATATTATTTTGTGATTGTATTATGCTTTATTGTAACTGTATCATAATTATATAGAGTCATAGAAAAGTACAGCACAGAAAGGCCATTCTGCCCACTTAGCCATTGCCAATTGTGCTATCAGCTCATTCCATACTTTCACAAACCACTAAGTGAAGAAGTTTCCCCTTCATGTTCCCCTTAAACTTTTTACCTTTCACCCTCAATCCATGACCTCTAGTTGTAGTCCCATCCAACGGTGAAAAAAACCTGCTTGCGTTTACCCTTTCTATACCCTTCATAACTTTGTATATCTCTATCAAATCAACTCTCAATCTCCTATGTGCGAAGGAATAGGGTCATATACTATTCATTCTTTCCTTAAAACTCAGGTCCTCTAGAATGGCAACATCCCTATAAATCTTCTCTGTACTCTTTCAACTTTGTTTACATCTTTCCTGTAGGTGGCTGACCAAAACTGCACACAACACTGCAAGTTAGTACTCACCATCATTTATACAACTTCAATATAACATCCCATATCCTGTACTCAGTACTTTTATTTATGAAGGCTAATGTGCCCGCAGCTTTCTATATGGTTTTATCTACCTGTGCCGCCATTTCAATGAGTTATGGACCTGTATTCTCAGATTCCTTTGTTCTACCACACTCCTCAGTGGCCTTCCGTTCACTGTGTAAGACATACTACTGAAGGGCAACACCTTGCACTTGTCTGCATTAAATTCCATCTGCCATTTTTCCTGCTGATCCAGTTCTCGCTACAAGCTCTGATCGCCTTCCTTGCTGTCCACTACATCCTCAATCTTAGTGCCATTCACAAATTTGCTAATACAGTTAACCACGTTATCATCCAGATCGTTGTTATGGATGACAAACAACAACGGACCCAGCACTGATCCCTGCAGCACTCCAGTCACAGGCCTCCAGTCAGAGAGGCAACCATCCACAAGCACTCCCTGGCTCTTCCCACAAAGTCAATGACTAATCCAATTTACTACTGCATCTTGAATTCTTTGGACTCTCAACATTTCACTTTTGAAAGTCTCACACTTACCAAGTATACTTTTTCCAGAAAACATCCTGTCCCAATCCACATTTGCCAGATCCTTTCTGATGCCATCAAAGTTGGCTTTTCTGCAATTTAGAATCTCAACTTGTGGACCAGGCCTATCTTTCTGAATATTTACTTTGAAACTAATGACACTGTGATTTCTAGATGCAAACTGTTCCCCTACACAAACTTCTGTCACCTACCCTGTCTCATTCCCAAATAATAGATCAAGCATTACACACTCTCATTGGGATTTTATGTACTAATGAAGGAAACCTTCCTGAACACAGTTGACAAATTCTATCCTATCTAGTTCTTTTGTAGAATGGGAGTCCCAATCAATATGTGGAAAGTTAAAAGCATCTACTCTAACAACCATATGCTTCTCGCAGCAACTTGCAATCTCACTGCAGATTTGTTCCTCTAAATGCCTCCAACTGTTGGATGGTCTGTAATATCGCCGCGTTAACGTGGTCATACCTTTCTTATTTCTCAGTTCCACCCATAATGCCTCACTGGAGGCATTCTATTACCTTCAAGGTCAGTTTTGCAGTAATCCTACTCAGTTCTCCTTTCTTTAGGTTGGGAAAAATTACTTGTATCAAAATAGGGCTGCTTATAGTGACAATACTTCAAGGAGGGCACATTCACAACCAGAACATAGAACAGTACAGCATAATATGAGTTCTTCGGTCCATGATGTTGTGCCGTCCCAAATAAACATATTCCACAATCAATCTAACTCTTCTCTCCTCTGTATCCCATAGGCCTCCATTTTTCTTATATCTATGTGCCTAACTAAGAGACTTTAAAATTGTAACAGCCTCTAACACTACCCCGAGCATTGCATTCCAGCCATCCACAACTCTCTGTGTAAAAGCCCGCCTCTGACACCTCGAAGATTTCTTGCAATGGATATCTTCTAATCCTGGCAGGCAGCATTCTGCTAAATCTCCTCTGCATTCTCCCTGAAGCCTCCACATCCTTCTTCTAGTGAGAACAGATTCTGCTTTTTAACTTTGATATTCCAAAGTGCATCATCTCACACTTTTCCAGATTGAACACCATCTGCCATTTCTCCACCCAGCTCTGCATCCTGTTTCTATCATTTGTAAACTACGATGGCCTTCTACACTACCTGCAACACCTCAAACCTTCGTGTCACCTGCTAACGCACTTCTTCATTTTCTCGTCTGTCATTAATAAAAATCATAAAGAACAGGGACCACCAAACAGGCCCCCTGTGAAACACTGCAAGTCACCAAACAGGTTCCTGTGGAACACCACAAGTCACCACTAGTCACCGAACTCCGCCAACCACCACACTCTACCTTCGGTTAGCAAACCAATTCTGAGTCCATGCAGCCAAATCCTCATGGATCCAATGACTTTTTGGACAAGCGTACCATGGGGAACTTTGACAAAAGCTTTACTAAGTTCCATGTACACCGCATCCACTGCTCTACCCTCATCAGTTAGTTCATCACCTCCTTGAAAAGCTCAGTTAGGCTCATGAGACATGACTGACCCCTCAAAAAGCCATATTGACTATTGCTAATCAGATTATGCTTCCCCAAATGCTCATAAATCCTGTCCCTAAGAATCCTCTCCAGGATAATTTTCATCCCCATACAGGCAATTTTGGCTGATAACAACCTACAAAGTTACATAAATAATATTGACAACCTGTGGGTGAAATGGACTCTTAAAATATGGAAAACTATTATAAAAGAATATAAACTAGAGAGAGACATTGCAATTCTTAAATAGTGTGCATATGACTCGGATTTTACGCCGAATAAACTGGATGTTAGATTTAAGGACTGGACAGTTAAAGGAATAACAGCTATTTGCAATACAATGAAAGAAGGAACACTGTTCAGTTTTGAAATGCTCAAAGTGAAACACTTATTAGAAAAACAAGACTTTTACCAGTATTTACAGATGCGACAATATGTTAATAGGACAGTTAAAAATGTAACCAAGGCAAGTACATGTCTGATAGAGCTATTTAGGAAAGCATATAATTCAGACAACGGTAGTAGAATAATTTCAAGCGTTTATAAGGGTTTGTCAAATCTTAGAACACATTTGACTTCATACATTAAAACAAAATGGGAGAAGGAAGGAGGGATGATAATATCTGAGGAAGATTGGACAATAATGTGGAGGTATCAATGGAAGTGTACCAGTTCAGAGTGGGAAAAAATTTGGGTGGAAAAACTTGATAAGATATTTTATTACACCCTCTCAGAAATCCCATTGTAATAGTAACCCCTCTGCTTGCTGGAGAAATTGTGGAAATCGAAATGCAAACTATTATCATATTTTCTGGGAATGCCCCGTTATCAAAGACTATTGGAGTGGGATACATAATGCCCTGCAAGACATCTTTAAATGTGAAATACCCTTAGAGAGTAAGACAATATATTTTAGGTATATACCTCAAGAATGGTTGAAAAGAGATAAATATTTAATGAATGTACTGCTGGTGGCTGGTAAAAAGACCCTTACCAGGAAATGGTTATCTCAGGAGAGCCCAACTTTAAATGTATGGATGGAAATTACAATGGACATTTATAAAATGGAGAAGATAACAGCATCTGTTAATCATAAGTTGGAACAATTTTATTCATGCTGGAAAAAAATAGTTTACCTACATAACACCTCATAGGCCTGATTTTATTCTCACAAGTCAATGAATATTTTGTAAAAAAAAATCACTCCCTACTCTGTACATAGTTTTCTTCTTTCGATTGTTCTTTCTTTCCTCTCCTTTCTATAAGTGTATACCTCAGAGAAATATAATGTGAAGATTTGTGACAATTATGATTATATGATATATATGTACAGTATCTGAAATACATCTTATGGAAATGTTTGTTTGATGATGAAATACAATAAAAAATAAATTACAAAAAAAAAATTCTCCAATAGCTTACATCATTGGTGTAAGACTCACTGGTCTGTAATTCCCAAGATTTGCCATATTCCCTTTCTTGAACTATGGAACAATATTTGACATCATCCAATCCTCGGGTACTCTTGTGGACAGGGATGAAGTAAATACAGTTGTTAATGCCTCAGCAATCTCTTCCTTTGCTCCCCTTAGTAACCGAGGTATATCTCATCCACCCCCGTGCTTTACCCATCCTAATAAAGTTCCAACCCTACTTTTTTTTCACCTTAATATGTTCCAGCATATAGCCTGTTGAATGCTGATGTTACATTCATCAAGGTCCTGTTTCTTGGTATACACTGAAGCAAATTGTTCATTAAGAACCTCTCCAACTGCTCTGCCTCCGGGTACACATTTCCTACTTTATCCCTGACCCTATCCTCCTTCAATATAGTCATCTTCCTGTTCTTTACATACGCATAAAAAAATTGGGGCTTTCCTTAATCCTACTCTCCAAGGTCTTCTCATGTCCCCTTCCTATTACCCTCTAGACTCCTCTCTGTTCTTTGCTTCCTAAAATTAAGTGTGCTTCCTTCTTCTGCTTGCTTAACTATTCTATTTCTCTTGTCAACCCTGGTTCTTTCACCCTGCCATACTTTTCACATCTCAGTGGGACAAACCTACCCAGCGCCCAATGAAAGTGGTACCTAACCAACCTTCACATTTCTGTGGTGCATATCTCTGAGAACACCTGTTTCAAAATTATGCTGTCAGGTTCCTGCCTAATACAACATAATTAGCCCTTATCCCAGTTAAGTACTTCCCCATGTCATCAAAGACACTTCCAAGTTTCTACAGATGTACTGTAGAGAGCATTCTAACTGGATGCATCACCATCTGGAATGGGAGGCGGAAGGGGAACTACTGCAGAGGATCAAAATAAGATATAGAAAGTTGTGAGCTCGGTCAGCTCCATCACGGGCACTAGCATCCAGGACAACTTTAAGGAGTGATGCCTCAAAAAAGGCAGCATCTATCATTAATGACCCCCTTCACCCAGAACATGCCCTCTTACCATCAGGACAGAGGTACAGAAGCCTGAAGGCACACATTCAATGATTCAGGGACAGCTTCTTTCCCTCTGCCATCAGATTTCTAAATGAACATTGAACCCATGAACACATTCTCACTACCTACTTAATTTTACAATTTTTTTATATCTATATAGTGCCTATATAAAGCTATAAAAAGTATTCACCCACTCCCCCACCCCGCAAGTTTTCATGTTTTATTGTTTTACAACACTGAACCACAGTGAATTGAATTTGGCATTTTTGACACTGATCAACAGAGAAAGTCTCTTTCGTGTCAAAGTGAAAAGAGATCTCTGCAAAGTGATTTAAGTTAATAACAAATATTAAAACACAAAATAATTGATTACATAATTACCTGCTCCCTTCAAGTCAGTTTTTAGTAGATGCACCTTTGGCAGCAATTACAGCCTTGAGTCTGTGTGGATAGGTCTCTATCAGCTTTGCACATCTGGACAACTGCAATTTTTCTTGATTCTGCTTTACAAAACTGCTCAAGCTCTGTCAGGTTGCATGGGGATCGTGAGTGAACAGCACTTTTCAAGTCCATCCATAAGTAAGCCATTCCTTTGTAGCTTTGGCTTTGTGCTTGGAGTCATTGCCTTGCTGGAAAACCAATCTTCTCTCAAATCACAGTTCTCTTGCAGACTGTATCAGGTTTTCTTCCAGGATTTCCCTGTATTTTGCTGCATTCATTTTACCTTGTACCTTCGCAAGCCTTCCACGACCTGCTGCTGTGAAGCATCCCCACAGCATGATGCAGCCACCACCATGCTTCATGGGAGGGGTGGTGTGTTTTTGATGATGTGCAGTGTTTAGCTTACACCAAACATAGTGTTTAGTCTGATGGCCAAAAAGCTCAATTTTGGTTTAATCAGACCATAGAACCTTCTTCCAGATGAGTTCAGAGTCTCCCACATGCCTTCCAGCAAACTCTTGCCAAAGTTTCATGAGAATTTTTTCAAACCGTGGCTTCCTCTTTGCCATTCTCACATAAAGCTGCAACTGGTGATGTACCTGGGCAACAGCTGTTGCATCCACAGTCTCTCTCATCTCAGCCACTGGAGCTTGTAACTCCTTCAGAGTTGTCATTGGTCCCTTGGTGGCCTCCATCACTAGTCCTCTTCTTGCACAGTCACTCAGTTTTTGAGGACAGCCTGCTTTGGGCAGATTTGCAACTGTGCCATATTCTTTCCACTTCTTGATAATTGGCTGAGCTGTACTCCAAGCAATATTCAATGACTTGGAAATGTTCTTGTATCCTTCTCCTGACTTGTGCTTTTCAATAACCTTTTCGCAGATTTATTTGGAGAGTTTGTTTATCTTCATGTAGTAGTTTTTGCCAAGATACTGACTCACCAGCAGTCAGACCTTCCAGATACGGGTGTATTTTTACTACAATCAATTGAAACACCTTGACTGCACACCGTGATCTCCATTTTACTAATTATGTGACTTCTAAAACCAATTGGCTGCAACAGTGATGATTTTGTCTGTCATATTAAAGGGGGGTGAAAACTTAAGCAATCAATTATTTTGTGTTTTATGCTTGTAATTAATTTTTATCACTTTGTAGAGATTTGTTTTCACTTTGACACGAAAGAGTCAAAAAAACTCAAATTAAATCCACTGTAGTTCAATGTTGTAAAACAATAAAACATGAAAACTTCGAAGAAGGTGAATACCTTTTCTAAGCACTGTACATATACTTACTGTAATTCGAAGTTTTATTATATATTGCAGTGTACTGCTGCAATATATAATAACAACGAATTTGACAACATATGCCAGTGATATTAAACTTGATTCTGATTCTGATCGGGCTCATTTGGTCAATCAAACTGAGTGACTATATTTTTTTGCACATTTTCATGTGTTCATAAAGTTATCCGTACATTATGGAAACAGGATATATGACCACTACTCTGCACTGACTCCCTACACTCATTTATACCAGGGGTTCCCAACCTTTTCATGCCATGGACCCCTTAAACAAGGTTTCCATGGACTCTGGGTTGAGAATCCATGATTTTTACTAACCTTCGCTCATTCTGTTTTATTCTCAGCACCTTCCTATCAATCCACCACCCTATCCCTCACTGGATTCTATCACTTACCTGCACACTATTGGTAATTTATAGCTGCTATTCAAACTGCTGTCTGGCATGTCTTTGCGAATGAGAAGAAACTAGAGCATCTGGAGGACACTTTCATATCCACAGGAGAGAATGTGCACTCTCCACATAGAAAGCACCAGGTGTCTAGACTAAAACTGGAATAACTACAGCTGTGACAGAGTTATTCTACTAGTAACAGAAGGCACAGACACTTTACTAGTAGCAGAATGCACATTATTTACACTCACTGGCCACTTGGACACACCAGTACACCTGCTCGTTAATGGAAATGTCTAAACAGCCAATCCTGTGGCATCAAATGTCTAGAGTTTACAGAGAATGGTGTGGAAAACAAAAAAAAACATCCAGAGAGTGGGTGAAAATGCCTTATTAATGAGAGAGATCCGAGGAGAATCGCCAGACTGTTCAAGCTGAAAGGAAGGTGAAGGAACTCAAGTAGCCATGTGTTAGAACAGTGGTGCACAGAACACCACCTCTGAATGCACAACACATTGAACTTTGAAGGGGGTGGACTACCATGAACATACACTCAGTGGTGCAAAAGAGTTACCTAATAAAATGGCTACTGAGTGTATATTTTTTGTAGCTACCATCCCTTACTGTGTCTCTCTGGAGAAATTATCCTACTTTTATTGGGCGAGGGAGCTTTGGTTTCTATTTTCTTTTTTGTCTAAATTTACTCTGTGTTCTGAGTAAACTGACTTTGCTTGTGACTGAGTCCGCCCTGCCTTCATGCAACCTATTGGCTGTTGTAACTTTGTAGAAATTATTAGCATACCTGCCTCCTGCATATCTTGCATTTTGTTTTGAGCCTAGATTTTAATTGCTCCTCAAGAGGTCAAGATGGGTTGCAGATATGCAAAGAAAACTTGAATACTTCTGCAAATTTAAATTAAAATTAGAATTTCCTACAAATAATTCCACATTAACAATGAATTCTATAGCTAGAGCCATGACAGACTAACCCTTTGTTGATTGCCAAGATTTCAACCTCACAAGAGGCTGTCAGCAGTTGAAAATTAGGTCACAGAACCAGATGTGACAGATTTGTCATAATTTCCCCCACAGCAGTCCCTATATAAATGCCAAGTGTTTTATTAAATTATGACACTATCTCACAGCAAAGCATATCTTGTCAAAAAAACTAGAATGCCTTGCAACCAGTAATGAAGGCAACGTATTTTCCAGTGCATTTTCCTCTACATTATATCCGGCAAAAATGAAAGATGCACAGAGCAGACAACGTTACAGGTTTCTGAATGTCTCGATGGGAAGTTAAAGCTTGGCTATTTTTGGAGATTGTGTAGCCCTCAGAGAGCTCTACACAGACAAGCCATCTGTTCCCTTGTGTGAGATGCAGCCGAGAGGCCTGTTCCTATCAGCACTTGAGAAACAAATTCACCTCGTGAAAACAACTAGTTGCTGGGTTCTGCTGACTTTTGTTGTATTGTAGGGAAGCCATGTCATTGGGAATATTCCGTTTATCAACCAGCAGAATCAAAAATTCCAATTGATTACGGCCGGATTTGATAGTTCTGATAGAACTTTAATCCTTTCTTTCAAAATTTCTGCAGAATGATATTCTGATTCTTACTGAGATTACAAAAGAGGTTCAAATAGAGGGTACTATTTATTTTTTTAATGATTTCATGATCAATTGATTAAAATACATCATTCTAATCAGTGAGTTCTGTCTGGTCACTCCTAAGTTTTCCAGTGGATCTCTGTATATCTGCCTTTCAGAATCTGCATTATCATCATAGATTTTAATTTATATTACATTGTGTGGAGCATTGGAGAGCAGTCCAATGTTACTGAAGCAATGAAAAGAATATCTGACATGAATATAATATTTTAAAAAGCTTTTGCTAACAAATTGGCAAGCACAAATAACCTCTCTTGTGACTCCTGACCCATTAACCTCAGGCTTGGTTCTGATTTGTTGATGCATCTTGTTTGCACATCCCAATATTGTTTCTGAATTGCATGGATTAACAGAAAATACAGAGCAGGGGAGGCATTTACAGTGGAAAAATACAGGGGTAACATTTCAGATGAGAAGATTTTCATAACTGAATTTAGCGTACTAAAATCTCAAACAATTTTTGTCAATATTTCAGATTTACATCTTTGATAGCCAATTATTTACATATTCCGGAACATTTGTCATGGAGTCATAGAGTCATAGACCACTACAGTCCAGAACCAGGCCCTTCAGCGCATCTATTTCTTGCAGAACTTACTTGTGGTGTAATTGTGTAGTAGAAATGGATGCCAGGTATATCAAATGTGGCAGTCTTAGACTGAGAGAGTCATTGAACACTAGAATACAGGAATAGGCCCTTCAGCCCATCTAGTCCATGCCAAACTATTATTCTGCCTAGTCCCATCGATCTGCCTTTCCATCCACTTTCCATCCATTTACCTGTGCAAATTTCTCTTATATGTTGAAATCAAATCTGCATGCACCACTTGCACTGGCAGCTGGTTCCACACTCACACCACCCTCTGAGTGAAGAAGTTCCACTTAAACATTTCACTGTTCACCCTTAATCCATGACCTTTAGTTGTAGTCTTACCCAACCTCTGTCAAATCATTTTTCTTTAGTCAGTCTTGGAGGCTGTCTGCAATAAGTGATCACTGCATTAATCTGTTACAATAATGCACAACACATTTTCCTGTGGCATGCCTAATTCACTCAGAGAGAGAAGGTTCATACAAAATTATGACAATGAAGGAGGACCCAGCTAGCCAAAAATAAACCTCTCCACCAGTAAACACATCTACGTGGAGTGCTGTCACAAGGAGGCAGCATCCATCATCAGGGACCCCCAGCCCCGCAGACAATGCTATCTTCTCACTGTGGCCATCAGGAAGGAATTGCATAAGCCTCAGAGCTCACACCACAAGGTTCAGGAACAATTATTACTCATCAACCATCAGGCTCTTGAACCAACGTGGATACCTTCACTCGCTTCAACTTTAAGCTGATCACTGAACACAACCTATGAACTCATTTTCAAAGACGCTATAACTCATGTTCTCAGTATTATTTATTTATTATTTGTTGATTTCTTTTTGCACAGTTTCTCTTCTTTTCACATTGGTTATCAGTCTTCATATGTAGTGTCTTTTTCATTGTTTCTGTTTGATTTCTTTATTTTCCTCTACGTGCCTGCAAGAAAATAAACCTCAGGGTAGTATATGGTGACATGTGTGTATTTTGAACTTGTCATGGTCTGGTCTATGAAATCCGCATTCTGGTTCACGGTCCGGTCAATGTTCCTTATTCCAGGTTTTCCCCAGTTTCTGTTGAAGCAGCTGATTCTTGTTTGGGCTGGCTTCATAAATACCTTCAGGATTCAGCCTCCGGCTGCTGGATTGTTCCTGTCCCTACCCCCTGTCTGAATCCCTTCTGTTCCTCTTCCTTCTGTTGCGTCGTCTGAAGCCTTGCCTCATCTCACCTCGCCTCGCCTCATCTGAACCCTTGCCTCATCTGAACCCTTGCCTCACCTTGCCTCACCTTGCCTCATCTGAAGCCTTGCCTCGCCTTGCCTCATCTGTACCCTTGCCTCGCCTTGCCTCATCTGAAGCCTTGCCTCGCCTTGCCTCGCCTTGCCTCATCTGAACCCTTGCCTCGCCTTGCCTCATCTGAAGCCTTGCCTCGCTTTGCCTCGCCTTACCTCGTCTGAAGTCTTGCCTTAGCTGTAACCCTCGCCTGCACCTCTGTCTAGTTCAATCGCCGGAGCAAGATAAGGAACTGACTATCGTTGTTTTGTACTTCAGTGTCTGTGTCTTGCATTTGGGTCCGCTCCCAGTGCCCCCATTATGACAGAACTTTGAACTTCATAATTATAACACATCTGCACAACAACATCCTTGTAAATTTTCTTGGCAGCCTCACTAATGTTGACACAGTCTTCCTGTAATGTGCCGGCATAAAGTGATACCGTATTCTAAATGTAGTCTGTTTTTATCAATTCCAGCATGTATTCTTGTTTCTTACTGTGACCAATAAAGGCAAACATCCCATGAAACACCTTAAAAACCTTATCCGCCTGTCCTGAAATTTCCATATTTTCTTCTGGCATGTCATCATCATTATGTGCTGTGTCATATAACATGGGCAGTCATGGTCTTATCCTTGACTGTGATTGTTCTTGACAAATTCTACAGAAGTAGTTTGCCATTCACTTCTTCTGGGCAGTGTCTTAACAAGATGGGTCACCCCAGACGTTATCAATACTCTTCAGAGATTGTGTGCCTGGCATCAGTGGTCGCTTAACCAGGATGTGATTTGCACCAGCTGCTCATACGACCATCCATCACCTGTTCCCATGGCTTCACATGACTCTGATCAGGGGCCTAAGCAGGTGCCACACCTTGCCCAAGAGTGACCTGTGGGCTAGCAGAGAGGAGGAACATCTTACACCTCCTTTGGTAGAGATGCATCTCCAACCTGCCACCCTATTTGTGATACAGACAAAGGCAATTTGGCTCGTTAAGGCCTTGCTGGCTCACAGAGTAATTCCATTCTGCCACCACATTTTTCCACATTTCAATCAAATTCCCTCAGATTACTACTTACCTGTGCACTAGGAACCAATTAGTCTTTCAGCTCTGAGATGTTGGGAGAAAATGACACACTAGGGGAAGTCCCACATAGTGACTGAGAGGCAGTAGACAAAAGTCAATGTCAAGGTCAAACCCTAGCCCATAGAGTTGTGAGGCAGCAGTTCCACCACACTGCTGCTCTTCAAGGATTTCTTTTGGAAATCTACCCCATGATCTCTTTACTGCTCTACACTTCTGAACATTGTCACCACTTACATCTGAAAATGGCACAAATTGGTCATTTTCCCAATGGAGTTTGTTGAATACAGAGCACAGTGGGCGAGATTTGCTGGGATTTATTGGGTGAGAGAGAATTGACTGCTACAGATCTTTCCAAGGTTGCAGCTATCTGATTTACCTACTGCTTGTATATACAAGTGTGTGTTAGAGAGAATGGGGAGGCAGATAGGTATACAGGCATCTTTTTCAGATGGTTATGGAGCATCTTCATGTAACTTTTCTCTCCTTCCACCTTACCAATTTACAATGATCAGGGAAATAAGACATAGGAACAGAAATAGACCATTGAGCTGATCGAGCCTGCACCTCCATTCTATCATGGCTGATTTATCGTCCCTCTCAACTCCATTCTCCTCATTACCTTGACGCCCTTACTAATTGAGAACCTTTCAGGCTTCTCTTTAAATGTAGTCAATGACTTGTCCTTCACAGACTTCTCTGGCAATGAACCTACAGTTACACCACCCTCTGGCTAAAGAAATTCATCCCTGTTCTAAATGGACATCTCTCTATCCTGAGCCTGTGCCATCTGGTCCTAGACCCCGCCAACTATAGGAAACATCCTCTCCACTTCCACTCAATCCGGGATTTTCAATGAGATTCCTCCCCGCACCCACCCACCATTCGTCTAAGCTCTGGCAGGATGGGTCAAGCGAGCAGAGCTAGGAGAAAGAAAGATAGTGGAAGGAGAAAGCAGGGTGGAGAGGGAGAAAGGGAGGGAGGGGGAGAGTGAGAGAGAGCAGGAGGGAAAAAGGGAAGAGAGAGCAAGAGAGGAAGGGAAAGAGTGAGAGAGGGAGAGGGGGGCAGGGAAGGGAGAGAGAGAAACACAAACATCAGAACATGTAAAATTGCACAATATAGGTAGGAATGCTCGCTGAGTCAGTGAGGCTGCTGGCAATTAGTCTTACTGACCCTGCTCCCCGTTCCATCACAGCTCTTCCTTTTCATCTTTGACATATAGAGTTTGGGTTGCAAACAGTTAAATGTAGGGTCATGGAACACTACAGCACAGCAGGGATCGCTCCCTATGCAACTCCCTTGTCCATTCATCCCCCCATCCCTTCCCACTGATCTCCCTCCCGGCACTTATCCTCGTAAGCGGAACAAGTGCTACACATGCCCTTACGCTTCCTTCCTCACCACCATTCAGGGCCCCAGACAGTCCTTCCAGGTGAGGCGACATTTATTTCTTTATTTCTCTCTCTCTCTTTCTTTGTTTTCTCTCTGTCCCTCTCACTATAACTCCTTGCCCATCCTTTGGGCTCCCTCCCCTTTTCTTTCCCATGATCCTCTCAGTTCTCCAGCCTCGTATCCCTTTTCCCAATCATCTTTCCAGCTCTTAGGTCCATCCCTCCCCCTCCTGTCTTCTCCTATCATTTCGGATCTCCCCTTCTCACTTCCAGATCTCTTACTATCTCTTCTTTCAGTTAGTCCTGACGAAGGGTCTCGGCCTGAAACATCAACTGTACCTCTTCCAATAGATGCTGCCCGGCCTGCTGCATTCCACCAGCATTTTTTATGTGTGTAGCCAGAAACAGGCCTTTCAGCCCACCTGTGCTGAACTACTATTTTGTCCGGTTCCATCGACCTGCTCTCACCATCCATGTACCTGTCCAAATTTCTCTTAAATGTTGAATTCAAACCTGCATCAACCACTTCTTCAGGCTGCTGGTTTCACTCTCTCGTGATCCTCTGATTGAAGAATTTGCCCCCCATGTTCCCTTTAAACACCTCACCTTCCAGCCTTAACCGTTGTGCTCAAGTTCTAGTCTCACCCAACCTCAGTGGACAAAGCCTGCTTGCATTTACCCTATCTATACCCCTTGTAATTTTTATACCTCTATCAAATCTCCCCTCATTCTCCTACTGTCTGGGGAATGAAGTCTGAACCTATTTGATCTTTCCTTCAGGTCCTCGTCCCAGCAAAATCCCTGTGAATTTTCTCTGCACTCTTTCAGTCTCATTGATAACGTTCCTGTAGATAGGACCCAATACTCCAAATCAGGCCTCACCAGTCATATACAATTTTAACATAACATCCCACTCCAGTACGCAATATGAAGGCCAAAAGCTCTCTTCATGACCCTATCTACTCGTGACATTTTCAAGGAATTATAGACCTTTATTCCCAGATCCCTCTGTTCTACCAGAGGGCTTTGAGGAATGGAATCCTCTTGTAATCATACAATTTTCTGTACACTTGGAACCCAACATATTTCTACAGGAAGGAGTGCTTACAGGACCATTTTGAGTTAGTGGACTAGACAATAGTCAGGAATTCATTTTGAATCTGAATGAATATGCCATAGTTGTCACTCACTTCATCAAGACCTGTTTGGATGAATGTGTGCCTTTGTAAATGTACTGAAAAGACCCAAACCAAAAGCTGTAGGTAAACCAGGAGATTCGTAGTCTGCTGAGGGCAGGATCTGTGGCATTCAAGGCTGGTTACCAGATCTATACAACAAGTCAAGGCATGGCCTACAAAAGCCTATTTATCAAGAGATAGATTCGGAAGCATGTCAGCTCTGGCAGCGTCTGCAGGCCAGTACTTCTTAACATCATGAGTGGCTGTGATGTTTCACTCCCAGATGAGCTCAATGCCTTTTATGCATGCTTTGAAAGAGAGAATAAAACTACATCTGAGTGAACCCCTGCAGCATCTGGTGACTCTGTGATCTCTGACTAGGAGGCCAATGTCAAAAGGGTGAACCCTCGCAAGGCCTCAGACCCTGATGATATACCTGGTAGGGCTTTGAAAACCTGTGACAAGCCAATGGCAGGTGTGTTCAAGGACATCTTCAATTTCTCACTGTGGCAGCCTGAGGTTCCTAACTACTTCAAAAGGGTGATTATTATACCTGTGTCCATGAAGAGCAGGGTGATCTGCCTCAACAGCTACCACACAGTGGTACTCACATCTACTGTGATGAAATGCTTCAAGAGGTAAGCCCTGGCCAGAATCAACTCCTGCAAAACCATGGCCCTGGACCTGCTGCAAATTGCCTATTGCCACAATATGGCTACAGCAGATGCAATCTCACTGGCTCTATACGTGACCTTGGATCACATGGACAGTAGTAATACTTATGTCAGGCTGCTGTTATTAACTACAGCTCAGTGTTCAGTACAATCTTACCCTCTGTTCTAATCAACAAGCTCTGAAAACTGGGCCTCTGGAACTGGATCCTTGATTTCCTCACTGTGAGAATCAGGTCTGTGTGGATCGAAATAACATCTTCTCCTCGCTGACGATCAGCAACAGCACTTTCCAAGGATGTGTGCTTAGCCCACTGCTCCACTCTCTCTACACCCATGACCGTGAGGCTAGGCACATCTATAAATTTGCTAATGACACAACTATTGTTGGCAGGATTTCAGATGGTGCTGAGGAGGTGTACAGGAGTGGGACAGATCAGCTGGCTGAGTGGTGTTGCAGCAACCTTGCACTCAATGTCAGTAAAACCAAGCAATTGATTGTGGATTTGAGGAAAGGAAAATTGAGATAACACACTCCAGTCCTCATCAAGATATCAGAAGTAGAAAGGGTAAGCAGTTGCAAGTTATTGGGTGTCAGCATCTCTGAAGATCTATCCTAGGCCCAACATATTGATACATTTACAAAGAGGGCATCACAGCATGTATATTTCATTACGAGTTTGAGAAAAATTAGTACGTCACCAAAGCCACTCACAAATTTCTACAGATGTACCATGGAGAGCATTTTAACTGGCTGCATCACCATCTGGTATGGGGGAGCACAGGATCAGAAAAAGCTGCAGAAAGTTGCAAACTTAGCTAGCTTCATCATGGACACTAGCCTCCCCAACAACCATGACTCCTTCATAAGGCAGTGACTCAAAAAAGAGGCATCCTTTATTAAGGACCCTCACCACCCAGGACCTGCCCTCTTCTCATTGCTACCATCAGGAAAGAGGTACAGAATCCTGAAGACACATACTCAACATTTCAGGAACAGCTTCTCCCCCTCTGTCAACAAATTTCTGAATGGACATTGAGCCCATGAACACTACCTCACAATTTACTTCTTCTCTTTTTACACTACTTCATTAAGTGATTTTTTATATATGTTTCCTTTTGTAATTTATAGCTTTATTATTATGTATTGCAATATACCACTGCCTCAAAACACCAAATTTCATGAAATGTGCTACTGATATTAAACCTGATTCTGATTCTGATTCAGAATGGTGCATGTTTATTAAGATTGCCAAAAGGCAATTGCTCTTGTTGTTCAACTTTATGCCAACTCACATACACTCAGCTGCTCCTACAAGATGCTCTAAGTTGAAAAATGATTGGTAATCAAAATGCTGCAGATGATGGCTTCTGAAATTAACACATGAGGTTCTGGAAAGATTCAACTGGTCAGTCAGCATCTGTGGAAAAAGAAACAGTTAACATTTCAGGTCAAACAGACTGTCAGAATTAGAAAGGAAAGGAAACAGGTCAGTGTTACTTGCAGAGAGGGCAGGGGAGGGATGGATAGGACAAAGGGACTAACTAACTGATGGGAGTGAGAGGGAGAGAGAGATGGGAGAGAGGGGCAGGGAGAAAGCAAGACAGGTGGAGAGAGAGAGGGAGGGAAGGAACAATTTCAAGTTCAAGTTTATTTTCATTCAACTGTAGACATCTACAATATACTGCCAAATGAAACAAAGTTCTCCAGACCAAAGTGTACAGCACAGTACATATAACTCACACACAACACATAAAATAATTTTACCACAATGTTAGTTACTGAGAGGGAAAAGAAGGGATGGATAGGACAATGGGAATATCTCAGATTGGTGGAAGTGAGAGAGATGGAAGGAGTGAGGAAGAAAGTAAGCAAGAGACAGAAAGTGAAAGAAGGAAAGAGAGAGCAAGTGAGTGGGAGACAGAGAGCTAGAGAGAGGGAGGGGAGAGGTGGAGAGAGAGAGGGAGGGGGAGAGGGAAAGAAACAAACATATAGCATTGCAAAGTGCAGGTAGGAAATGCCCACCTGTTCATTCAATGTTAGAGGCAAGGAAGAACAGAGTGAGTATTACAGACAAACAACCTGCAGCTGAATGGGCTGGGGAGATGGGGTTGATGGTGGGTGACTGACTGGAGCCTGATGCGATGTTTTTATCAATAAAACAGATGTCACAAAGATCGCAGCATCAGGCGGGAGCATCCCTGAAGTCACACGGAGCCTGTATCATTATCCAAAACTTCCCCTTGTAAAGGAATAGTTTGGACGATGTGGGCCTGCTTCTATGCTGTATGCTCAGACAATATGAGATTATGGCTGCACTACAAAGCAAAGTGGATTATTGTTGTCTATTCCTTACAGGTCAGAGCTTGCTGGGGCCACAGGTGGGTTGAAAGATTGCAAACAAACTCTTGAAACATTTGTGGCGCCACTGTATGGTGACATGCTAAAAGTTACCTGCTTACCAAGCTTCACGATTCACTAATGCATTGTATGAGGTACTTCGGGCTGATTATTAAAGGGTGAATAGGTGTGAGTGTAGACTTGAGCTCACAGCACTTATTGTACTTCATTTATCTCTCGGCATTCCCACCACAGTGACAAATGATTTAATAGGAATATCCATGCTTTTGTGAAGAGTATGTATACTCAGTGGACTTTTTATTAGATACCCTTGTATACCTGCTCTTTAATACAAATATCTAATCAGCCAATCATGTGGCAGCAACTCAATTCACAAAAGCATACAGACATGGTCAGGAGGTTCAAATCAGACATCAGAATGGGGAAGAAGTGTGATCTTAGTGACTTTGACCATGACATGATTGTTGGTGTCAGATGGGGTGGTTTGAGTATCCTATAAACTACTGAATCTCCCGAATTTGCTGAGAACAGTGAGAAAAACAAAAAAAAAATCCAGTGAGTGGAAGTTCTGTGGATGAAAATGCCTTGTTTAAGAGAGCAAACAGTGGAGAATGGCTAGATTATTTCAAGGGGACAGGAAGGCGAACATAACTCAAACCAATCTTCCAGCACATCACACAATCCAATCTTCCGTCCTTGGACTCACTTTACACCACATGCTGTCGGAGCAGTGCTGCCAGGATAATCAAGGACACCACCCACCCAGCCAACACACTTTTCATCCCTCTTCCCTCCGGGAGAGGGCTCAGGAGCTTGAAGACTCGTACAGCCAAATTTGGGAACAGCATCTTTCCAATTGTGAATAAGACTGCTGAACGGATCCTGACCTGGATCTGGGCCGTAACCTCCAAATATCCGGACCTGACCTCTCGGCTTTTTTGCACTACCTTACTTTCCATTTTTCTATTTTCTATTTATGATTTATAATTTAAATTTTTAATATTTACTATCGATTTGTAGTCCAGGGATCAAGAAGCACAGAATCAAATATCGCTGTGATGATTGTACATTCTAGTATCAATTGTTTGGTGACAATAAAGTATAAAGTAACCATGAGTTACAGCAATAGAGTGCATAAGAGCATCTATGAACACACATGTCAAAGCTTGAAGTGGATGGACTACAACAGCAGAAGCCATGAACATAAATTCAGTGGCCACTTTATTATGTACAGAAGGTATAGATCATTTACAGGAGGTATCTAATAGAGTATATTGTTTACAAGGCTAATAGTGCAAATCCCAATGAAATATGGGATTTAATTTTTCTTCATTAAAGGGCTGGGATAAAATGTGTGTATCAATGTTCACGACCACTGTTCATTAAAATGCATTTGGGTCACACATGGCCCCCGAGGGATGTAAATCCGTTGTCTTTATTTTGACTTTTATAACTGTGATTCATTTCAATGTGGTTGACACTTGACTCCTCCCTGAAGCAAACCTAGTTTGTCACTCTGTGACCGGGCAATGAATGTTTGGTTTGCCAGCGATGTCCACAACACGTGAATGAATAAAGAATAAATGGAAAATTACTTGTTCTGAATTAGCTCAGTTTAGTGTATGTATATGAATTGTTAAGGCGTGCAGGAAGGTCATTTAGCCTGTTGAGTGTTGGAACAAGTGTCAGACTTGGATAAGTTAGGAGAATGGGCAAAAAAGTGACAGATGGAATACAATGTTGGGAAGCATATGGTCATGCACTTTGGTAGGAGAAATAAAAGAGTAGACTATTTTCTAAATGGGGAACAAATTCAGAAACCTGAGGTGCAAGGGGACTTGGGAGCCCTTGTATAGGTACTCTAAAGGTTAACCTGCAAGTTGAGTCAGTGGTGAGGAATACAAATGCAATGTTAGCATTCATTTTGAGAGGATTATAAGCACAGGCGTGTAATGCTGAGGCTTTATAAGACACTGGCCAAACTTCACTTGGAGTACTGTGAGCAGTTTTAGGCCCCCTTATCTGAGAAAAGATGTACTGGCATTGGAGATGGTTCAGGAGAATGATCCCAGGAATTAAAGGATTAATATATGAGGCAAGTTTGATGCTGGAATTTAGAAGAATGAGCGGTGATTTCATTGCAATAGTTTGAAAGCCCTAGACAGAGTGGACATTGCGAGGATACTACCTACTGTGGGGAAAGTGTACGACTAGGGGGCACAGTCTCAGTATAGAAGAAGTCCCTGTAGAACAGGAATTTCTTCAGCAACAGGGTGGTGAACTTGTGGAATCCAAGTCTTTTGGTATATTTAAAGCGAAGGTTGTTAGATTCTTGATTAGTCAAGGCATCAAATGTTATGGAGAGAAGTTGGGAGAATGAGACTGAGGGGGAAAATAAATGAGCCATAATTGAATGGCAGAGCAGATCCGATGCGCTGCTCTGGATCTGAATAGTTTAATTCTATGACTTATGGTCTTGTGATCGAACATCCTCCTGCTATTTTTTTCCATGGCATTGCAAGTTATTCTCTCTGGGTACCAATCTGAATCCCCTTTGATTGATCCTGTTTTCACACCTCGAGACAAGGAATTCCAGGTCATAACAAAAAAGATGTTGCTTACATACTCTGCTACTTTTTTTGTCTAGATTTTAAATTTACTTCTTGTCTTTGAGACATCTACAATTTAAAAACCATTCCCTCTGCATAGTCACAACCTTGTCATCACCATCTGGGATATATCAGGGCGGGAGATCAAAATGATTTTTTTGGATGGTGGAAGTGTTTGCAGTTTCACTCCACTTCTCAGAGTAAAACTAAGGGTGTGTCCATCTTTATTAAATCCAATATATTTACTCAAGAGGATATTGAGTCAGATTTTAATGGTAGATTTTTAATTGTTAAGGGAGTAGTCTGTAACAGACAAGTTGTTTTGGTCAATTTGTACGGTCCTAACTTAGATGATCCTTCTTTTTTTAAAAAGATATTTGCTTTACTGCCTGATTTAAATGAATATATGTTGATAATGGGTGGGGATTTTAACCGTTGTTTAAATCCTTTGATTGAAAAGAGCTCAACCAATCAGTGACTTCCAAATTGCTCCGCGTCACTTATTATCTCTTTTTTGACAGATTTTGGATTGATTGAATTATGGAGCTATCTACACCCTGATAACAGAGAATATTCTTTCTTTTCACATGTTTATAAAAAATATTTGATGATCGATTATATTATAATTGATCTTCGCTTCTTGCCCAGTGTTAAAAATTGTGAATATGACGCTATAGCTATATCTGATCATGCTGTTCTGAGTTTGTCTTTTGAATTTGATGATGTCATACTTGCCCATCCACCATGCCTCAGACATTATTGCAAAACTCTGACTTTGTCAGTTTCATTGAAATCCAATTTTTTCTTTTTAATGATATAGGGGGTACGTCTAAGTTAATCATATGGGTTACATTTAAAGCATTTTTACGTGGTCAGATCATTTCTTATTCAGCTAAGCTTAAAAAACAGACTAAAGCAGAATTAGATAAGATTTCAAAACAAATTAAAGACTTAGATAATATTTATGCAATTTCCCCTATTATTCATTTATTCAAACAAAGGGTGGAACTTCAATCACAATATAACCTGTTATTAACTCATCCTATTGAAGGCTATTTGCTTAAGTTAAAGAGCCAATTTGATATGTTTGGAGATAAAAATAATAAACTGCTTGCGTCTCAATTAAAAACGGCTAGAGCCAAAAGGCAAATTTTGAAAATCCGTAAGAAAGATGGTACCCTGGCTTGGGAATATGAAGAAATTAATATGATTTTTCAAGATTTTTATACTGACCTTTATAATTCTCAATGTCCAGTAGATTCTTCTAAAATAAGTGCTTTCTTACGAAAGATTGCTTTTCCTAAAATTTCTGTTGAGGATCAAAAAACTCTTGATACCCAAATTACTAAAGCTGAAATTCATAAAGCTATTTTTTCAATGCAATCTGGTAAGGCCCCTGGATTTGATAGCTATCCTGTAGAATTTTATAAACAAAATTGGAAAATTGCTTTCTCCGTACATGTTGGAAATGTTTAAGGATTCTTTTGTGAAAGGTGATTTATCCTCTAATTTCTATGAGGCTTCTATTTCTTTAATTCTTATAAAGGATAAAGATCCTACTGATTGTGTCTCATATAGACCTATTTTATTATTGAATGTCGATGCTAACATTCTGTCAAAGATAATGGCCAATCGGTTGGAGAATATTTTGCGTAAAATTATTTTTAAAGATCAAACAGGCTTTATAAAGGGTCGTTATTCTTTTTCAAATGTTTGCAGATTATTTAGCATTATACATTCGTCCTCGTTTAAAACTCCACAATGTGTTATCTCTTTGGATGCTGAAAAAGCGTTCGATCGAGTCCAATGAAAATATTTATTTAATGTTTTAGAGAAATTTGGCTTTGGTGTTAATTGTAATAATTGGATTAGAATGATATATAAAACCCCTATTGCTACAGTTGTTACTAATAACTGTAGGTCTCCTTTTTTCAGTCTTCACGGGGGACAAGACAAGGTTGTCCATTAAGTCCTTTGTTATTTAATTTAATATTGCTATTGCTCTTTGTGAAGCTAAAGATATTTATTGGATTTTTGTGAATGAGACCATTCATAAGATTTCTCTTTACGCTGATGATTTATTGATTTATATATCTAATCCCGAGGAATTTATTCCTGCCTTGCTAAAATTATTTAATGAATTTGAAGATTTTTCAGGATATAAAATAAATTTTAGTAAAAGTGAATTGTTTCTTTTAAATGAATCTGTTTCTATATATGATAATACTACTTTCAAAGTCACTGATTCTTTTAGATATCTAGGTGTTATAACCACTAAAAATATAAGGATCTTTATAAAGCCAATTTTGTTCCCTTGGTAGATTCTATGAAGTATTTATTTAGCAGATGGAGTCCACTTACATTTTCACTTGTTGGTGGCATCCATATAGTCAAAATGATGATTTTACCAAAATTTTTATGTTTATTTCAGAATATCCCTTTTTTTGACTAAGAAGTTTTTTGATCAGATTGATTCCATTATTTTATCTTCTATTTGGAATAATAAAAGACCAAAAATTAGTAAATGTCACTTACAAAAGTTGGAAAAGGATAGAGGTCTCACTTTGCTTAATTTAAGAAAGTATTACTGGGCTTTTAATGTGTGATACATGTCCTTTTGGTTACATTGGGTTGATAAGAACGATTGGCCAATTTGGGTAGACTTCGAATTGAAAGCTGTGAAACAGTTTTATTTAACCTGGTTATTGGGAGCTATGCAGTTAGCTAAAGTTGCTAATTTAAATTTATACCCTGTGATTAAGCATTCTTTACAAACTTGGCTCCAGTTCTGCAATTTTTTTAACCTTAAAAAATTTAAACTTCGTAGTTTAATTTATCGAAATTACTTTTTTAAGCCTTCTTTGAGTGTTCCAATTTTTTTACTTGGAAAAATAAAGGTATTAGTTTTTTTTTGGATTTATTTAAAGAAGATAGACTGATGTCTTTTGAACAATTAGTTGAAAAATATTCTCTTTCATAATCACACTTTTTACAATACCTCCAAGTTAGACATTTCTTACAAAAATATTTAAGTAATTTTCCTTACATATTGGATGCTGACTTGTTAGATACTGTGACGAGTATGAACCCTTTGATGAAGGGTTCCCTTGGAAGAACTTATAATTTACGATTACAATGGAATAAGCGTCCTTTATTTAAGATTAAACAAGATTGGGAAAAGGAACTCAATTTGACTTTAATGACAGAGGATTGGACGTGGATTCTGAAGCTAGTTAACTCTCCTTCACTGATTCAATTTCAAATTGTACATTATTATCATTTGACAAAAGAGAGATTGTCTAAAATTTTCCTTAATGTTGATAGTTATTGTGATAGATGTAAAACTGAGACAGCTATACTAACACACATGTTTTGCTCTTGTTCTATACTGGAACAGTTCTGGAACTCAGTTTTTTCAACAATTTCTAAAGCACTTAAAATTAATTTACAACCTAACAAATTAACTGTGCTTTTTGGAATAATTCCTTAAAATATTCATGGTATTTCTGTGTCTGACCAACATGTTATTGCATTTGTTACATTGATAGCTAGGAGGGCCATTTTGTTGAAGTGGAAGGATACATCAGCTCCCACTTTGTCACAATGGTTCTCTCAAGTGATGCTATGTGTTAGTTTGGAGAAAATTAAAAGTCGAACCTCTGAACCTTCGTTTGATTTTGAGAAAAGATGGGATTCATTTGCTCATTATTATCATTTGAGTTAATTGATAGATTTTCTCCACGATCTAATTGTAAATTTTTGGTACATTTTTTCTTCTTGCTGGCAGTTTGATGTGTATCTTTAGAAGCTTTTTGTATGACGCATGGCTCCGGGGTTGAACACCTAATGGGTTTTTTTCCCTCACTTTTTCTTGCTTAGTAGGGGATTTTTCTCTTTTTTTATCACCCCAAAACTTTTTCAATCTTTAAAATAATGTTTTTTTCCTTGGGACATTGTAAGTGTTGCTTACTTTGATGTACTCTTGTTACCTTCGGATAATAAAAATAATAATAATAATAATAAAAAGCTTCGAAAAGAAAAGAAGAAATAGCAGTTAACAGGAACAGTGGAGGCCAAGTTGAGGTCTGGAAGACCAAGAAAACTTTCTGAGAGAACTGCTCGTAGGATTGCTAGAAAGACAAATCAAAACCCCTGTTTAACTGCAAGAGACCTTCAGGAAGATTTAGCAGACTCTGGAGTGGTGGTGCACTGTTCTACTGTGCAGTGACACCTGCACAAATATGACCTTCATGGAAGAGTCATCAGAAGAAAATATTTCCTGCATCCTCACCACAAATTTCAGTATTAGAAGTTTGCAAAGGAACATCTAAACAAACCTGATGCATTTTGGAAACAAGTCCTGTCGACTGATGAAGTTAAAATAGAACTTTTATGCCGCAATGAGCAAAGGTGTGTTTGGAGAAAAAAGGGTGCAGAATTTCATGAAAAGAACACCTTTCCAACTGTTAAGCTGAAGATGAAAAGAGAATGGCTTCTATAACAGGGTAATTATCTAAAACACACCTCAAAATCCACAATGGACTACCTCAAGAGGTGCAAGCTGAAGGTTTTGCCATGGCCCTCACAGTCCCCCGGCCTAAACATCATCGAAAATCTGTGGATAGACCTCAAAAGAGCAGTGCATGCAAGACGGCCCAAGAATCTCCCAGAACTAGAAGCCTTTTGCAAGGAAGAATGGGTGAAAATCCCCCAAACAAGAATTGAAAGATTCTTAGCTGGCTACAGAAAGTGTTTACAAGCTGTGATACTTGTCAAAGGGGGTGTTACTAAGTACTGACCATGCAGGGTGCCCAAACTTTTGCTTCGGGCCTTTTTCCTGTTTTGTTATTTTGAAACTGTAAAAGATGGAAATAAAATGCTTAAAATATTAAAGAAATGTGTCATTTATGCTTTTTGGAAATCAGGTCATCATTTACTCGCTTAGCTATTCACAGTAACAGAAATTTTGACCAGGGGTGCCCAAACTTTTGTATGCCACTGTATGTATTGGGTTGCCACCACATGATTGGCTGATTAGATATTTGCATTAACGAGCAGGTGTACAGGTGTACACTGGGTGTATGTCAGTGATATTAAACCTGATTCTAATTCAGATTCTCCATCAGTTCCCAACTTTCTTTGTTCCAAGCAAAACAACTTCTCCAGTGTAACCTTTGACAAAAGGATCAACTTTTCCTGGTCATGCTGAAGTAATTGCCTGTCAAAGCCATCTGCTTTTGATTTTGAACATTCTCCCTTGTGTCTCTACCCTGGATTTTGACACTGACATACAAATTGAATGGTTCTGTAAAAAATCTGTCTTCTGTTTGAATGTTAGTCATGCTTCACCTCAATGCTTGACAAATATTGCTATTGATCAACAAATATACCAAGCATGAACTTGAGCTTGGGGACACAGTGTCAGGACAACAATCTTTCCCTCAATATCAACAGAACAAAAGAGCTGCTCATTGATTTCAGGAAGTGGGGGCAGTGTCCACCCTCCTGTTTAAATCAAAGTGTCGAGGTCAAGAAGGCTTCAAGGCCCCGAGAGTAAATATTACCAAGACCGGTCCTGTACAACAATGTTGGTGCCAGGGCCAAGAAAACTTACCAACATCTCTTCCTCAGGAGCCTAAAGAAATCTGGCATGTTCCCTTTAAGCCACACCAACTTTTATCAATGCACCACAGAAACCATCTTCTCTGGAAGCATCACTGGTTGGTATGGCAACTGCCCTGCCCTTGACTGCAAGAAAATGCAGAGAGTTGTGGACACATCATGGAAACTAGACTCTCCCCCATGGGCACTGTCTATATTTCTTTCTGCTTCCGTAAGGCAGCCAGCACAATAATGATCCCACCCATTTTCATCGTTCTCCTCTCCCATCAGGCAGAACTATAATGAGTTCTTCGAGCCTGTGTGGGGTGTCAGGGAGAGCTGGGCTGTGAGGCTTCTAGAACACCTAATCTGGTTAATTGTTGTTTAGTGACAATGGTTCATTGTTTAGAGTTCCTTGTGTTTTCTTGAGTGACTCCCTCGTTGTAATGGGGCCAACTGGTGCTTTCTTCTTAAGTTTAAGTATATTTTTATAGGCTCAGGGATTCCATGTTTCTTGTGTTATTTAAGCAGATGCCCAATTAGCGCTAATCATAGGATCCTAGTTTAGAGAATGTTACTTCTTGTGATGTTGCTTGGCTGAGCCATTGATACTCTTTTGGAATTATTATGAGTAAACTCTCATCTCTGTCTCTACGTTAGTGTCTCTCATTCCTCCACACGTGGGTTCAGTCATTGCCAGCACACATCATGACACAAAACTCTGCAAGCACATATCACCAGGCCCAAGAAGAGCTCTTATCCCACAGTGATAAGACTATTGAATTATTCCCTTGTACGACAAGATGGACTCTGACTTCACAATTTCCCTTGTTGTGCCTTGCATCTTACTGTCTACCTGCACTGTCTATTCTCTGTACTGATCAGAAACAATGAGTATTTATCCTTCACTCTGTTACAAGTTTACCTTTTATTCATCCATTGTAATGCATTGATATGTATGGACAGTATACAGTACAAGATTTTTACTAACCTTTGTATATGTGACAACAATAAACCAATTAATTAATCATTTGATATTCCATGTATCACACATTCACAAATGGTAGTGTGATGGTGTCTTTGATGCAGATAACTGTGCTGGGTGGGATGATATGGGAGAGGATGAAGTTGGTGATAGTTTCTGCAGTGTGACTTGTAATGTTTCACAATTACTGAGGAGGGCTGAGTTCATCTCCACAGGACAGATGGGAAGGAGGAAAGAACTTGTATTTACATAAGCAGTTACAGCCAACTAAGTAGTTGGTGCAGTCTCTGTATTAATGCAAGAAACCTGGCAGTCAATTTGTACCCAGAAGTTAACATGGACAGTGGGTTTGGCCTGTTTCTGTGATGTCACCATTTACAACTCTGAGATTCGTTTTCTGGTGGGCATACTCGATAAATCCAATAGCCATAATAGAATCAATGAAAGACTGCACCCCTCAGGGCGGATAAACAATGTGCAAAAGACAACAAACTGCAAACACAAAAGAAAAAAGGAAATAATAATAATAATAAATAAATAAATAATCAATAACGTGAGACGAAGAGTCCTTGAAAGTGAGTCCATAGGCTGTGGGAACATTTCAGTGATGGGGCAAGTGAAGTTGAGTGAAGTTACTCCTCTGATTCAAGGGCCTGATGGTTGAGGGTAATAACTGTTCCTGAAAGTTGGCCTGTGAGACAGCGGGAGAGTTTAAAAGGCGGGCAGATTGAGAAGGGGCGGTCATTTCTTCGGCAGTTTGAACGGGGCACGGCTGCGCAAGTGCGTGAAAGTTGGCCTGTGAGACAGCGGGAAAGTTTAAAAAGTGAGCAGATTAACGGAGTGGGTGACATAGTAGTGGGAGACAGAGTAGGAAAGCTTTCGCTTGAGAGGCTTCGGCGAGCAGAGGCTGAGAACGAGCTTGCTCCCACTGAGGTAAGGCCAGGTAAGTTCCTTTAATTAATCTAATTAACTTAGCAGCAGGTAATGGAGGCAGCAGTTAGGGCAGTCGAGTGCCCTGTTTGCAGTATGTGGGAAGTCAGGGCGAGCACAATTGTCCCTGATGACTACACCTGTAAAAGGTTCATCCAGCTGCAGCTCCTGAGAAATTGAGTTAGGGAACTGGAGCTGGAGCTGGAAGAAATACGAATAATTCGTGAGGCAAAAGCAGAAATAAACAGGAGTTATAGGGAGATAGTCACCCCTAAAAGTCAGGAGACAGGTAGCTGGGTGACTGGGAGAGGGAAGGGGAATAGACAGAATGAGGAGAGCACCCCTGTGGCCGTTCCCACCAATAATAAGTACATCGTTTTGGATACTGTTAGTGGGGACGACCTACCAGGGGCAAGTTGCAGTGGTTGAGTCTCTGGCACCAAGACTGGACCCTCAGCTCAGAAGGGAAGGAGGGAAAAGAGGAGAGCAGTAGTGACAGGGGATTCGATAGTTAGGGGGACAGATAAGAGGTTCTGTGGAAGAGATTGAGAATCCCGGATGGTCTGTTGCCTCCCTGGTGCCAGCGTCCGCGATATCTCAGATCGAGTTCTCAGTGTTCTTGAGAGGGAGGGTGAGCAGCCAGATGTCGTGATCCATGTAGGGACCAATGACGTGGATAGAAAAAAGGAGGAGGTCCTGCAAAGAGAATTTAGGGGTTTAGGTGCAAAGTTGAAGGACAGTACCTCCAGGGTTGCAAACTCAGGATTGCTACCCCTGCCACGTGCTAGTGAAGTTAGAAATAGGAAGATAATGCAGCTAAATACGTGGCTAAGGAGTTGGTGCAGGAGGGAGGGCTTCATGTTTCTGGACAATTGGGCCTTGTTCCAGGGAAGGTGGGACCTGTTCCGACGGGACGGATTGCACCTGAACTGGCGGGGGACTAACTTCCTTGCGGGAAGGTTTGCTAATGCTGCTCCAGGGGGTTTAAACTAGATTTGCAGGGGGAGGGGAAGCAGAGTGTTAGAGCAGATAGTGAGGTGGAGGAGGATGAAGGTCATGCGAGAACTGCAAGTATAGTGCATGGAGTAAAGCCAGATCTAACATATAAAGAGGCTTTGAGGAAAGAGAAGCAGAATAAACGGTGTAAAGGTAGTAAGGCAGAAGGGCTAAAGTGCGTGTATGTCAAAGCAAGAAGCATCAGGAACAAAGGTGATGAACTGAGAGCTTGGATACATACATGGAATTGTGATGTAGTGGCCATTACAGAGACTTGGCTGGCACCAGGGCAGGAATGGATTCTCAATATTCCTGGATTTCAGTGCTTTAAAAGGGATAGAGAGGGGGGAAACGGGGAAGGAGGGGTGGCATTACTGGTCAGGGATACTATTACAGCCACAGAAAGGGTGGGTAATGTAGCAGGATCCTCTTTTGAGTCAGTATGGGTAGAAATCAGGAACAGGAAGGGAGCAGTTACTCTACTGGGGGTATTCTATAGGCCCCCAGGTAGTAGCAGAGATACCTTAGAGCAGGTTGGGAGGCAGATTTTGGAAAGGTGCAAAAATAACAGGGCTGTTATCATGGGTGACTTTAACATCCCTAATATTGATTGGCACCTGATTAGTTCCAATGGTTTAGACGGGGCAGAGTTTGTTCAGGGTGTCCAGGACAGATTCCTGTCACAGTATGTTGACAGGCCGACTAGGGGGAATGCCATTCTAGATCTAGTATTAGGTAAAAACTGGGTCAGGTCACAGATCTCTCAGTGGGTGAGCAAATGGGGAACTGAGACCACTGCTCCCTGGCCTTTAACATTATCATGGAAAAGGATAGAGTCAGAGAGGACAGGAAAAATTTTAATTGGGGAAGGGCAAATTATGATGCTTATAAAGCTAGAACCTGTGGGTGTGAATTGGGATGACGTTTTTGAAGGGAAATGTACTATGGATATGTAGTCGATGTTTAGGGATCTCTTGCAGGGTGTTAGGGATAAATTTCTCCTGGTGAGGAAGATAAAGAATGGTAGGGTGAAGAAAACATGGGTGACGGAAACATGGGTGACAAGTGAGGTGGAAAATCTAGCCAGGTGGAAGAAGGCCGCATACAAGAGGTTTAGGAAGCAAGGATCAGATGGGTCTATTGAGGAATATAGGGTAGCAAGAAAGGAGCTAAAGAAGGGACTGAGAAGAGCAAGAAGGGGGCATGAGAAGGTAAAGGAAAAACCCAAGGCATTCTTCAATTATGTGAAGAACAAAAGGATGACAGGAGAGAAGGTAGGACCGATTAGAAATAAAGGTGGGAAGATGGAGGCTGTGGAAGTGAGCGAGGTCCTCAATGAATACTTCTCTTTAGTATTCACCAATAAAAGGGAACTTGATGATGGTGAGGACAATATGAGTGAGGTTGATGTTCTGGAGCATGTTGATATTAAGGGAGAGGAGGTACTGGAGTTATTAACATACATTAGGACGGATAAGTCCCTGGCGCCAGACGGAATATATCCCAGGCTGCTCCGTGAGGCGAGTGAAGAGATTGCTGAGTCTCTGGTTAGGATCTTTATGTCCTCATTGTCCACGGGAATGGTACCGGAGGATTGGATGGAGGCGAATGTTGTCCCCTTGTTCAAAAAAAATAGAAGGGATAGTCCGGGTAATTATAGACCAGTGAGCCTTACGTCTGTGGTGGGAAAGCTGTTGGAAAAGATTCTTAGAGGTAGGATCTATGGGCATTTAGAGAATCATGGTCTGATCAGGGACAGTCAGCATGGCTTTGTGAAGGGAAGATCATGTCTGACAAGCCTGATAGAGTTCTTTGAGGAGGTGACTACGAATACAGATGATGGTAGTGCAGTGGACGTGATATACATGGATTTTAGTAAGGCATTTGACAAGGTTCCACATGGTAAGCTTATTCAGAAAGTCAGAAGGCATGGGATCCAGGGAAGTTTGGCCAGCTGGATTCAGAATTGGCTTGCCTGCAGAAAGCAGGGGGTCATGGTGGAGGGAGTACATTAGGATTGGAGGGTTGTAACTAGTGGTGTCCCACAAGGATCGATTCTGGGACCTCTACTTTTCGTGATTTTTATTAACAACCTGGATGTGTGGGTAGAGGGGTGGGTTGGCAAGTTTGCAGATGACACAAAGGTTGGTGGTGTTGTAGATAGTGTAGAGGATTGTTGACAATTGCAGAGAGACATTGATAGGATGCAGAAGTGGGCTGGGAAGTGGCAGATGGAGTTCAACCCGGAGAAGTGTGAGGTGGTACACCTTGGAAGGACAAACTCAAGGCAGAGTACAAAGTAAATGGCAGGATACTTGGTAGTGTGGAGGAGCAGAGGGATCTGGGGGTACATGTCCACAGATCCCTGAAAGTTGCCTCACAGATAGATGGAGTAGTTAAGAAAGCTTATGGGGTGTTAGCTTTCATAAGTCGAGGGATAGAGTTTAAGAGTCGCGAGGTAATGATGCAGCTTTATAAAACTCTGGTTAGGCCACACTTGGAGTATTGTGTCCAGTTCAGGTCGCCTCACTATAGGAAGGATGTGGAAGCATTGGAAAGGGTACAGAGGAGATTTACCAGGATGCTGCGTGGTTTAGAGAGTATGCATTATGATCAGAGATTAAGGGAGCTAGGGCTTTGCTCTCTGGAGAGAAGGAGAATGAGAGGAGACATGATAGAGGTATGCAAGTTATTAAGAGGAATAGATTGAGTGGACTTCAGTAAGGCCTTTGACAAGGTTCCACACGGAAGGTTAGTTAGGAATGTTCAATCGTTAGGTATTAATATTGAAGTAGTTAAATGGATTCAGCAGTTGCTGGATGGGAGATGCCAGAGAGCAGTGGTGGATAACTGTGTGTCAGGTTGGAGGCCGGTGACTAGTGATGTGCCTCAGAGATCTGTACTGGGTCCAATGTTGTTTGTCATATATATTAATGATCTGGATGATGGGGTAGTAAATTGGATTAGTAAGTATGCAGATGATACTAAGATAGGTGGAGTTGTGATAATGAAGTAGATTTTCAAAGCTTGCAGAGAGATTTAGGCCAGTTAGAAGAGTGGGCTGGAAGATGGTAGATGGAGTTTAATGCTGATAAATGTGAGGTGCTACATTTTGGTAGGACTAAACAAAATAGGACATACATGGTAAATGGTAGGGCATTGAAGAATGCAGTAGAACAGATGGATCTAGGAATAATGGTGCATAGTTCCCTGAAGTTGGAATCTCATGTAGATAGGGTGGTGAAGAAAGCTTTTCGTACGCTGGCCTTTATAAATCAGAGCATTGAGTATAGGAGTTGGGATGTAATGTTGAAGTTGTACAAGGCATTGGTGAGGCCACATTTGGGGTATTGTGTACAGTTTTGGTCACTGAATTATAGGAAAGATGTCAAAAATTAGGGAGAGTACAGAGAAGATTTACTAGAATGTTACCTGTGTTTCATCACCTAAGTTACAGAGAAAGGTTGAACAAGTTGGGTCTTTATTCTTCGGAATGTAGAAGGTTGAGGGGGGCTTGATAGAGGTATTTAAAATTATGAGTGGGATAGATAGAGTTGACGTGGACCGGCTTTTTCCATTGAGAGTGGGGGATATTCAAACAAGAGGATGAGTTGAGAGTTAAAGGGCAAAAGTTTAGGGGTAACATGAGGGGGAACTTCTTTACTGAGAGAGTGGTAGCTGTGTGGAACGAGCTTCCAGCAGAAGTGGTTGAGGCAGGTTCGATGTTGTCATTTAAAGTTAAATTGGACAGCTATATGGACAGGAAAGGAATGGAGCGTTAGGGGCTGAGTGCAGGTCGGTGGGGCTAGGTGAGAGTAAGAGTTTGGCATGGACTAGATGGGCCGAAATGGCCTGTTTCCGTGCTGTAGTTGTTATATGGTTATATGGTTTTATGCTTATAGTGGATAGCCAGCACCTTATCCCCAGGGCACCACTGCTCAATACGAGAGGACATGACTTTAAGGTAAGGGGTGGGAAGATCAAGGGGGATATTAGAGGAAGGTTTTTTACTCAGAGAGTGGTTGGTGCATGGAATGCACTGCCTGAGTCAGTGGTGGAGGCAGATGCACGAGTGAAATTTTAGAGACTACTAGACAGGTATATGGAGGAATTTAAGGTGGGGGCTTACATGGGAGTCAGGGTTTAAGGGTCGGAACAACATTGTGGGCCGAAAGGCCTGTACTGTGTTGTACCGTTCTATGTTCTATGAACCTGATGGTGTGAGTCCTGAGGCTCTTGTACCTTCCTCCTGATGGCAGGAGTGAGAAGAGAGCATGTCCTGGGTGGTGGAGGTCCCTGATGATGGATGCTGCTTTGACCAGAACAAAGGAGATAATCCTGTTTATTGGAACGTCTGAAATTGACATTATAATCCACTGTAACATGATATATCTCATTCCAATCAAAGGTGTTAATCCTGTTTTTCTCTGTCTCTCAGTGCTGCTCAACCAGCAACACTTTCTGTTTCATTTACCACCTTGAATATTTTTCTTTATTAAGACTCACAAGGTAAAGTCAAACCATTATCAGTTTTGGTTGAAAGGGGAAAGGAAGAGGATATTTTGATGAGGACACTAACTTTGAGTATGAGGGCTTCTTTTTTACTGGATGCTATTGTAGCTTTAACGTTAAAGCAGAGAGGAAAAAACAGAAAATGCTGAAAACACTCAGGAGTCAGACAGAAAAAAAGGAGTGGCTAACATTTCAATCCTGAGACCTGTTGTCCGAAGTCAAAAGGAGAGAAAACAATCCAACATTCAGTAGCTTAGAAAATCAGGAAGGAACTGCCGACAGTTAAGAGAATTATGGATAGGTGCATGGACGAGAGTAGTAAGGAGGACCCTCTGGTCTTGGTGCAGGCAAAAGACCAGAATCGAACATGGCGTTCAGTGCCCTATCATCAGTTAGTCTGTGGATAGATTCTGAAATCAGAGTGGAAGTTTGATCAGAACCTGAAGCCTGGACTGGAGAGTGTAGGCCCAGAAGCTTGTCCTGCTGTAGGAGGACTCTCTTTATGCATGTGGCTGGTGGGAGAGAGGGTGAGAGGGAGGAACTAGGCTTGATTTGCTGTTGTTTTGTTGTTTGTAGAGTTCTATGTTGTGCTGCCAAGCATTATGGGCTTGCTATACTGGCATCAAATGTATGGTGACACATACGGCTGCCCCCAGCACATTCCTAGGTTGTGTTGGCTGTTAACACAAATGACACATTTCACTGTATATGCGATTAATGAATATGAATCTGACCAAGATGGCATGGGATAGATGGGCCGAGTGTCCTGTTTCTGTGCTCAATGACTTTATAACTCTGTGGCAAAGAGAGTTGACTGTTCCTCTTGAGGGATGTGGGAAGGTCAGGAGACCTTCAATGTCCCTGATGACTACAAGATCATTTGGGAGGCTGAGGGAGTGATAGATGGAACATTTAGAGAGGTAGTTACAAGATGCAGGACACTGGAAACTCGGCAACAGTCAAGAGGAGGAAAGGGGTTAAGGAGAGAGTGCAGAGAATGTCTCTGACCTTGGTGGTGGTGGCATCCTTTAGTCTCGTGAGACCATGGACCTGCGCCTGGAAAGTCCTGCTTCAGTCTGCGTTAGAGCAGCATCTGTTGTGTCTGTAGAGTCCCACACAGGAGTGACAGTCTCGGCTGCAGCGACTGCACTTGAAGGTGCTGTCCTCCAGTGTTGTCTTGGTGCTGTTTTTCCGATGAGTGCGCTTTTGTTCAGCAGCAAGCCTCAGCTTCTTTTCTCCTCTTTTTAGACCTCTGCGTAGTTCCAGCCTCCAGTGAGAGCGATCGCTTGCAATGTCCTCCCATCTCTTGACGTTCATTTCCAGTGACTTCCTGTCTCTCTTGCAAACGACTTTGAAACGAAGATGGGGCCACCCTTGTGCTCTCTTGCCGGAGGCCAGTTCCCCACACAGCAGGTCTTTTGGGATTCTCCCATCTGACAAGCGGTGTACCTGGCCCAGCCAGCGGAGACGGCGTGGTTGGAGCAGGGTGAAGAGGCTGGGGATCTGGGCGTGGGCCAGGACCTCATTATTGGTGAATCAGTCAGTCCACATGATGTCCAGCATGCGTCTTAGGCTGCGAAAGTGGAAGGCATTGAGACGCTGCTCTTGTCCGTAAAGGCTCCAGGTCTCACTGTCATAAAGCAGTGTGCTGAGGACACAGGCCCTGTAGACTGCAACTTTGGTGTGCGACGTCTGCTTTCTGTTCTCCCAGACTCTCTTTGTCAGCCTGGCGAATGTTGAGACTGCTCATCCGATCCGTCTGTTGATCTCGGGGTCTAAGGAGAGACTGTTCGTGATGGTGGAGCCAAGGTATGTAAACTCGTGAACTACCTCCAGCTCGTAGTTGTTGATGGAAATGGCAGGGGGGTGCTCAATGCCTTGGCCCAACACGTTGGTCTTCTTCAGGCTGATGGTCAAGCTGAAGTCCTGGCAGGCTCTTGAGAAGCTGTCCATGAGGCATTGCAGTTGCTGTTCAGAGTGTGTTGCCAGTGCAACGTCGTCTGCAAACAACATGTCCCTGATGAGTACTTCATGAATCTTGGTTTTTGCCCTCAGCCGGGACAGACTGAACAGCTCCCCGTCCGACCTGGTGTGGAGGTAGACACCATCAGTTGCTGTTTCAAAGGCGAGCTTCAGCATGACTGCGAAGAAGATGCCAAACAGGGTGGGGGCTGCACACAGCCCTGCTTCACACCGCTGCAGATGTTGAAGGCCTCCGAAGAAGAGCCGTGGAACTGAACGATGCCCTTCATGTCTGCTGGAATGACTGAACTATCCTGAGGAGCCTCGGGGACAACCAATCCTGGCGAAGATTTTGAACGGGCCGTCTCTGCTCACAAGATCGAAGGCCTTCGTAAGGTCAATGAAAGCGACGTAGAGTGGTTGTCTTTGCTTTCTTCATTTCTCTTGTAGCTGTCGAAGGGAGAAGATCATGTCGATTGTGTAGCATTCTGACCTAAAACCGCACCGAGCCTTGGGATATACCCTTTCAGCTATTTTCTGCAGTCCGTTCAGGAGACCTTCCCAACGATGCTCAGCAAGGAGATTCCCCTGTAGTTGTTACAGTCACTTCTGTCCCCTTTATTCTTATATAGGGTGACAATGTTGCAGTTTCTCATGTCTTGCGGCACTGCTCCCTCTGTCCAGCACTGGCACAGTAGTTCATGCAGGTGGTTTAGCAGGACGCCCTTTGCGCATTTGATGGCTTCTGGTGGAATGCCATCCAATCCTGGCGCCTTCCCAGTGGGCAGGCTGTTGATGGCTTTACTCAGCTCTTCGGCAGTTGGCAATGCATCAGGTTCCTCCAAGACAGGCAGGCATTCCACAGCGTCTAGCGCACTATCCAACCCCCTCAAAAACAGATATATCACTTTGGATACAATTGGTGGGGGTTTACCTAACAAAGGAAAGTCACAGTGGTCAGGTCTCTGGCACTGAGTTTGGCTCTGTGACTCTGAAGGGAAAGGGGGAGAAGTGGTATGTTGCGGTGGTAGGGGTTTCATTAGTTAAGGGAACAGACAGGGGTTCTGTGCGCGTGATTGACATTCCTAGATGGTAAAATGCCTCCCAGGTGCCAAGGCCTGAGTCTTCTCAGATCGATTCTTCAGCAGGATCATGGAAGGGTGAATAGCCAGAGGTTGTGGTCAATGTTGGTACCAATGGCATTAGTAGGACAAGTGATGAGGTTCTGCATAGGGAGTTCAGGAAATTAGCCGCTAAGTTAAAGGGTAGGACCTCCAGGGTTGTGATCTCAGGATTCCTGCCCATGCCACATGCTAGTGAGGCCAGAACTAGGAAGATTATACAGTTTAATACATGGCTAAAGTGTTGGTGTAAGAGAGAGGGCATAAGATTATTGGAGTCTCTTCCATAAGACCATAAGACCATAAGACAAAGGAGCAGAAGTAGGCCATTTGGCCCATCGAGTCTGCTCCATCATTTTATCATGAGCTGATCCATTTTATCCTATTTAGTCCCACTGCCCCACCTTCTCACCATGACCTTTGATGCCCTGGCTACTCAGATACCTATCAATCTCTGCCTTAAACACACCCAATGACTTGGCCTCCACTGCTGCCCGTGGCAACAAATTCCATAGATTCACCACCCTCTGACTAAAAAAATTTCTTCACATTTCTGTTCTGAAAGGGCGCCCTTCAATCCTTAAGTCATGCCCTCTCATACTAGACTCCCCCATCATGGGAAACAACTTTGCCACATCCACTCTGTCCATGCCTTTCAACATTCAAAATGTTTCTATGAGGTCTCCCCTCATTCTTCTAAACTCCAAGGAATACAGTCCAAGAGCTGACAAACGTTCCTCATATGTTAACGCTCTCATTCCCGGAATCATTCTAGTGAATCTTCTCTGTACCCTCTCCAATGTCAGCACATCCTTTCTTAAATAAGGAGACCAAAACTGCCCACAGTACTCCAAGTGAGGTCTCACCAGTGCCTTATAGAGCCTCAACATCACATCCCTGCTCCTACACTCTATTCCTCTAGAAATGAATGCCAACATTGCATTCGCCTTCTTCACTACTGACTCAACCTGGAGGTTAAATTTAAGGGAATCCTGTACGAGGACTCCCAAGTCCCGTTGCATCTCAAAACTTTGAATTCTTTCCCCATTTAAATAATAGTACACCCGTTTATTTTTTCTGCCGAAGTGCATAACCATACACTTTCCAACATTGTACTTCATTTGCCACTTTTCTGCCCATTCTTCCAATCTATCCAAGTCTCTCTGCAGACTCTCCATTTCCTCAGCACTACTGGCCCCTCCACCTATCTTTGTATCGTCAGCAAACTTAGCCACAAAGCCATCTATTCCATAATCTGAATCGTTGATGTACAATGTAAAAAGAAGCGGCCCCAACACAGACCCCTGTGGAACACCACTGGTAACCGGCAGCCAACCAGAATAGGATCCCTTTATTCCCACTCTCTGTTTCCTGCCAATCAGCCAACACTCTATCCACATATGTAACTTTCCCGTAATTCCATGGGCTCTTATCTTGTTAAGTAGCCTCATTTATGGCACCTTGTCAAAGGCCTTCTGAAAATCCAAATATACAACATCCACTGCATCTCCCTTGTCTAGCCTACTGGTAATTTCCTCAAAAAATTGTAATAGCTTTGTCAGGCAGGATTTTCCTTTAAGGAATCCATGCTGAGTTCTGTCTATCTTGTCATATGCCTCCAGGTACTCTGTAACCTCATCCTTGACAATCGACTCCAACAACTTCCCAACCACCGACGTCAAGCTAACAGGTCTATAATTTCCCTTTTGCTTTCTTGCCCCCTTCTTAAATAGCGGAGTGACATTTGCAATCTTCCAGTCTTCCGGAACCATGCCAGAATCTATCGACTTTTGAAAGATCATCGCTAATGCCTCCGCAATCTCCACAGCTACTTCCTTCAGAACACGAGGGTGCATTCCATCTGGTCCAGGAGATTTATCGACCTTTAGCCTATTCAGCTTCCTGAGTACTTTCTCTGTCGTAATTGTGACTGCGCACACTTCTCTTCCCTGCCACCCTTGAGTGTCCGGTATCCTGCTGTCTTCCTCAGTGAAGACTGATGCAAAATACTTGTTCAGTTCCTCTGCCATCTCCTCATCTCCAATTACAATTTCTCCAGTATCATTTTCTATCGGACCTATATCTACGCTCACCTGTCTTTTACTCTTTATATACTTGAAAAAGCTTTTAGTATCCTCTTTGATATTATTTGCTAGTTTCCTTTCATAGTTAATCTTTTCTCTCTTAATGACCTTCTTGGTTTCCTTTTGTAAGGTTTTAAAAACTTCCCAATCCTCTGTCTTCCCACTAATTTTTGCTTCCTTGTATGCCCTCTCCTTTGTTTTAACTTTGGCTTTGACTTCTCTTGTCAACCACGGTTGCATCCTTTTTCCACTCAAAAATTTCTTCGTTTTTGGAATGTACCTGTCTTGCACCTTCCTCATTTCTCGCATAAACTCCAGCCACTGCTGCTCTGCCGTCTTTCCCGCCAGTGCCTCTTTCGAGTCAACTTTGGCCAGTTCCTCTCTCATGCCACTGTAATTTCCTTTACTCCACTGAAACACCGACACATCAGATTTCGGCTTCTCTTTTTCTAATTTCACAGTGAACTCAATCATGTTATGATCACTGCCTCCTAAGGGTTCCTTCACCTCAATCTCTCCAATCACCTCTGGTTCATTACACAATACCCAATCCAGTACAGCCGATCCCCTAGTGGGCTCAACAACAAGCTGTTCTAAAAAGCCATCTCGCAGACATTCTACAAATTCTCTCTCTTGAGATCCAGTGCTGACCTGATTTTTCCAATCTACTCGCATGTTAAAATCCCCCACAATTATCATAACACTGCCCTTCTGACAAGCCTTTTCTATTTCCAGTTGTAACTTTCTCTTCCAGGGAAAGTAAGACCTGTACAGAGGAGATAGTTTGCCCCTGAACTAGAGGGGGCCTAATATCCTAGTGGGAAGGCTTGTTAATTCTGCGCGGTGGGTTTTATCTAGATTTGCAGGCGGGTGGGAACCAGAGTGCCAGATCAGTTAGTGGAAAGGTTGTAGAGGCAGATGTTGGCAAGACCTCAGACAAGGTCAGCAATCATGAGGTTGAGCATTGTGTGACTAGTGTCCTGAGCTACTTATATTTCAATGCAAGAAGTATCGTAGGAAAAATTGATGAGCTCAGGGCATGGATCAACACCTGGAACTATCACGTTGTGGCCATTAGTGAGACTTGGTTGCAGGAGGAGCAGGACTAGCAGTTCAATATTCCACAGCTCCGTTGTTTTAGACGTGACATAATGAGAGGGTTTAAAGAGGGAGAGGTGGTATTACTTGTCAGGGAAAATATCATGGAGAACTCAACGAGTCAGGCCTTAATTTGTGGAACTGAGAAATAAGGAAGGTATGACCATGTTAATGGGGCTATATTAAGACCCTCCAATAGTTCTAAGGATTTAGAGGAACTCATTTGCAAAGAGTTTGCAAGTTGCTGCAAAACACATAAAATTGTTATTGTAGGTGATCTTAACTTCCCACATATTGACTGGGCATTCCATACTGCAAAAGGACTAGATGGGTTAGAGTTTGTCAATTGTGTTCTGGAAAGTTTCCTTGCGATATTGGATCTGCTATTAGGGAATGAGACAGGACGGGGAACAGTTTTCATCCAGTGACCACAATGCCATTAGTTACAAAGTAAATATGCAAAGATATACATTAGGGTTGAGATTCTTAATTGGAGAAAGGCCAATTTTGATGGTATCAGAAAGGATCTGGCAAGTGTGGATTGGGACAAGCTCTTTTTTGGCAAAGGTATACTTAGAAAGTGGGAAGCTCTTAAAAACAAAATCTTGTGATTACAAAGCTTCTCTGCTCCTGTCAAAATAAAAGGTAAAGATTAAAGGTGTAGGAAACCTTGGTTTTCCAGAGATATCGAGGTCTTGAGAGTAAAACAGGTGCATAGCAGGTAGGGGCAAGCAGGAACAAATGAGGTGCTTCTGGAGTACAAGAGATACAAGAGAACACTTGCATTTCTTGTACTCTATAAAAAAGATCAGGAAGGTTAAAAGAAGGCATGAAGTTGCTCTAGCAGACAAGGTGAAGGAGAATCTCATCATCATCATCAGGTGCCGTGCCCAGTTTAGCTTTGACTGCCATGGCGCACACACTCTTGTTTCAGGTCAAGTGAATCAATTCATTGGTATTCATTTCTAGTTCTTTGGCTGCTGTCATCATCATCATTTGTCTTTGCCTTCCTTTTGCTTTCTTCCCTTCAATCTTTCCCATAATTACCGTGCATTCTAACTCCTCTTTCGTAATCACATGTCCACTGAAGTTATGTTGCCTTTTCACAATCTCATACATTATTTCTCTTTTTGTGTTTGCTCTGTTCATGACATCCTCATTAGAAAATCGTTTCATCCATGATATTCTTTACATCCTCCTCAATAAACACATCTCTGCTGTTTCAATTTGTTTCCTCATGTTACTTGATATTGTCCAACATTCTGATCCATATAACATAACTGGATAAACGTAACATTTCAGTACTCTGAGGCGGGTTGTCATGCCTAGTTTAGTATTGGTCAGTATACTCGTCATTCTCGTAAAGGTGTCTTTTGTCATCCCTATAATCTTTTGTTGTCCATGTCACACCTGCCATCTGATGTCACCCAGCTGCCTAAGCAGCAGAAGTTCTGTACTTGTTTTATGTCTTCCCCATTTGTTTTCAGCCTGCAGATAGGATTCTCCTTCATTTTGGATATCACCATACATTCTGTCTTTTTGCAATTGATCGATAGACCCATTTTTGCACTTTCTTCAACAACTATATCAATTAAGTTTTGTAGTTCTTCCTCCGTACTTGCAAATAACACAGTGTCATCCACATATCTGAAATTATTGATGTTTTTACCACCAACTTTGATTTCCAAGATGTCTCTTATTTTTTGTAATATTGTTTCACATTAAACAAATCAAGGGAGAAAACACACCCTTGTCTAACGCCTCTCTTGATTTTCGTAAACTGACTCACTTCTCTATCTACTCTTACAGCGGCAGTTTGTTCCCAGTACAGATTTCTGATTAGGCAGAGGTCTTTCAAATCTAGATCTAGAGTTTCTCGTACTATTTCAAATAACTTATTGTGCTTCACTTTATCAAATGCTTTTGTGTAGTCGATAAAACAAACAAACAAATCTTTTTGCACTTGAATAGTTTGTTCTGACAGTATCTTTAACATCAATATCGTGTTTCTTGTACCTTTGTCTTTCACAAAATTACTTTTAGCTCTTGTCATCAAAATTCTTAGAAGTATGTTAGTGATGTGACTCATTAAACTTATGGTCCTATGTAATTCACATTCTATTGCTCCAGGTTTCTTAGGAAGAGTGATAAATACTGAGTTTTTCATCTCTTCTGGTATTATTTCAGTCTCATAAATGTCATTGATTAAATCAGTAAGTTTTTCAATTCCATAATCTTCAAGGGTGATAATTTGTTCTATTACTAATTCATCAGGACCTGCTGCCTTTCCTTTCTTCATCTTATTTATTGCATTATGAATTTCAGATTTTAAAATGTAGAAATGAAGTTTAACTCTCTGAAGGATGCCTTGGTAGAATCAGCAAAGTCAGTAATTCCTAAAAAAGAAAAAAAGCACAAAGAATAAATGGATGACAGATGAAATCAAAGATCTAATGGAAGAAAGGAGACTGAAGAAAGCAAATGCTATGGCATGTAAGTTCTTAGATTAAAAAAATGTTAAAAGCTTATGTCAAAAAGCCAAAGAAGAATGGTTAAACCAGGAATGTGAGCAACTAGAAAGAATCCCCATTATTGATCCAAAAAGTGTACATCAACAAATCAAGAATATCACTGGTAAAAAGCCCCTCTGTTCTTCAGGTGGATGTTTAAAGGCAAAGGACGGTAACATTATCATGGAAAAAGATGAGATTATAAACAGATGGACTGAGTATATTCAGGAATTGTTTGAAGACGATCGAGGCAAAAAAACAGAAATTAAGAAGAACATTGAAGGTCCAAGTATTTTAAAATCTGAAGTCCGTAATGCAATAAATAAGGGATTCTACAGATATGTTAACAGCAGAAGGAGTGCTAGGGGCGAAATTGGTCCTCTGGAAGATCAGAACAGTAATCCATGTGTGGAGCCAAAATATGTGGGGGAGATCTTAAAAACATTCTGTGCATCTGTATTTACTTGGGAGATCAATACAGAGTCTATAGAGGTGTTAGCCAATGTTCTAAACAGAAAACAGGAAATAATAGGCTGGTGAGTCTGACATCAGTTGTGGGAAAGTTATTGGAAAGCTTACTAAGGGACCGGATATATAGGTGCTTGTACAGACATGGACTGATTATGGATAGTCCACTTGGCTTCGTGCATGGTAGGTAATGTCTAACCAATCTTACAGAGTTTTTCAAGGAAGTTTCCAGGAAACTGGGTGAAGGCAAGGTAATGGATGTTGTCTACATGGACTTTAGTAAGGCACTTGACAAGGTCCCGAATGGGAGGCTGGTCAAGAGAGTTTAGTTGTTAGGCAGTCAGGATGAGGTAATAAATTGGATTAGACATTGGCTTTGTGGGAGAAGCCAGGGAGTGGTACCAGAGGGTTGAATCTCTGACTGGAGGCCTATGAGTACTGAAGTGCTGCAGGGATCAGTGCTGGCTCCTTTTTTGTTTGTCATCAATATCAATGATCTGGATGATAAAGTGTTTAATTGGATCATTAAATTTGCAGATAACATCAATATTGGGAGTGTAGAGGACAGTGAGGAAGGCCACCAGGATTTCAGAGGGATCTGCATCAGCTGGAAACATGGATTGACAAATGGTGGATGGAATTTAATGCAGACAAGTGTGAGGTGTTGCACTTTGGTAGAAGTCAGGGTAGGTCTTACACAGTGAATGATCAGGCACTGAGAAGTGTGGTAGATTAAGGGGATCTGGGAATATAGGTCCATAATTCATTGACAGTAACATCACTGGTAGATAGCTTTTGGTACATTGGCCTTCATATAGCAATGTATTGGGTACAGAAGATGGGATGTTATGCGGAAGTTGTATAAGATGTTGGTGAGGCCTAAATTGAAGTATTGTGTGCAGTTTTGGTTAAAAGGGTGCAGAGACAATTTATAAGGATGTTGCCAGGTCAGGAGAACCTGTGTCATTAGGAAAGATTGAATAGGTTAGGACTGTATTCTTTAGAATGTAGAAAATTGAGAGAAGACAGTGGTAAATAAATTCATGAGAGGGATAGATAGGGTAAATTAAAGCAGGCTTTTGACATGAAGTTGGGTAGGACTACAACCAGAGGTCATGGTCTGAGGATGAAAGGTGAGAAGTTTAAGGATTCCTGTCACAGTATGTTGACAGGCCGACTGGGGAGTGCCATAGTAGATCTAGTATTAAGTAATGAACCAGGTCAGGTCACAGATCTCTCAGTGGGTGAGCATCTGGGGGACAGTGACCACCACTCCCTGGCCTTTAACATTACCATGGAAAAGGATAGAATCAGAGAGGACAGGAAAATTTTTAATTGGGAAGGGCAAATTATGAGGCTATAAGGCTAGAACTTGTGGGTTTGAAATGGGATGATGTTTTTGCAGGGAAATGTACTACGGACATGTGGTCGATGTTTAGGAATCTCTTGCAGGGTGTTAGGGATAAATTTGTCCCAGTGAGGAAGATAAAGAATGGTAGGGTAAAGGAACCCTGGGTGACAAGTGAGGTGGAAAATCTAGTCAGGTGGAAGAAGGCAGCATACATGAGGTTTAGGAAGCAAGGATCAGATAGGTCTATTGAGGAATATAAGGTAGCAAGAAAGGAGCTTAAGAAGGGGCTGAGCAGAGTAAGAAGGGAGCATTAGAAGGCCTTGGTGAGTAGGGTAAAGGAAAACCCCAAGGCATTCTTCAATTATGTGAAGAACAAAAGGATGACAGGAGCAAAGGTAGGACTGATCAGAGATAAAGGTGGGAAGATGTGCCTGGAGGCTGTGGAAGTGAGGAAGGTCCTCAATGAATGCTTCTCTTCGGTATTCACCAATGAAAGGGAACTTGATGACGATGAGGACAATATGAGTGAGGTTGATATTCTGGAGCATGTTGATATTAAGGGAGAGGAGGTGTTTGGAGTTGTTAAAATACATTAGGACAGATAAGTCCCCGGGGTCTGAAGGAATATTACCCAGGCAGACCACGAGGTGAGGGAAGAGATTGCTGAGCCTCTGGCTAGGATCTTTATGTCCTCGTTGTCCATGGGAATGGTACCGGAGGATTGGAGGGAGATGAATGTTGTCCCGTTGTTCAACAAGGGTAGTAGGGATAGTCTGTGCAATTATAGACCAGTGAGCCTTACGTCTATGATGGGAAAGCTGTTTGAAAAGATTCTTAGAAATAGGATATATGGGCATGTAGAGAATCATGGTCTGATCAAGGACAATCAGCATAGCTTTGTGAAGGGCAGAACGTGTCTAACAAACCTGACAGAGTTCTTTGAGGAAGTGACCAGGCATACAGATGAGGTTAGTGCAGTGGATGTGATCTACATGGATTTTAGTTAGGCATTTGACAAATTTCCACAAGGTAAGCTTATTCAGAAAGTCAGAAGGCAGGGGATCCAGGGAAGTTTGGCTAGGTGGATTCAGAGTTGGCTTGTCTTCAGAAAGCACAGGGTCACGGTGGAGGGAGCACATTTGGATTGGAGGGCTGTGACTAGTGGTGTTCTACAAGGATCGGTTCTGGGACCTCTACTTTTTGTGATTTTTATTAACAATCTGGATATGGGGGTAGAAGGGTGAGGTTAGCAAGTTTGCAGATGACACAAAGGTTGGTGGTGTTGTGGATAGTGTAGAGGATTGTTGAAGCTTGCAGAGAGACATTGATAAGATGCAGTGGGCACAAAATTGGCAGATGGAGTTCAACCCGGAGAAGTGTGAGGTGGTACACTTTGGAAGGACAAACTCCAAGGCAGAGTACAAAGTAAATGGCAGGATACTTGGTAGTGTGGAGGAGTAGAGGGATCTGGGGGTACATATCCACAGATCCCTGAATGTTGCATCACAGATAGATGGAGTAGTTAAGCAAGCTTATGGGGTGTTAGCTTTCATAAGTCGAGGGATAGAGTTTAAGTGTTGCGAGGTAATGATGCAGCTCTATAAAACTCTGGTTAGGCCACACTTGGAGTACTGTGTCCATTTCTGGTCGCCTCACTATAGGAAGGATGCGGAAGCATTGGAAAGGGTACAGAGGAGATTTACCAGGATGTTACCTGGTTTAGAGAGTATGCATTATGATCAGAGATTAAGGGAGCTAGGGCTTTACTCTTTGGAGAGAAGGAGGATGAGAGGAGACATGATAGAGGTACACAAGATATAGATAGAGTGGATAGCCAGCGCTTCTTCCCCAGGGCACCACTGCTCAATACACGAGGACATGGCTTTAAGGTAATAGGTGGGAAGTTCAAGGGGGATATTAGAGGAAGGTTTTTTACTCAGAGAGTGGTTAGTGCGTGGAATGCACTGCCTGAGTCAGTGGTGGAGGCAGATACACTAGTGAAATTTAAGAGACTACTAGACAGGTATATGGAGGAATTTAAGGTGGGGGGTTATATGGGAGGCAGGGTTTAAGGGTTGGCACAACATTGTGGGCCGAAGGGCCTATACTATTCTGTACTATTCTATGTTCTATGAAGGAAATCTTCTTTACTCAGATGGCAGTGAAATTGTGGAATGAGCTGCCAGCACATGTGGTCCATGCGAGTTTGATTTCAATGTTTAAGAGAAGTTTGGATAGTTACGTGGATAGTAGGGACCTGAAGGGCTATGGTCCCAGTCAGGTCATTGGGAGTAGGCAGTTTAAACGGTTTCAAAATTGACTAGATGGGCTGAACGGCCAGTTTCTGTGTTGTACTTCTCTATGACTATAACAAAGGAGGGTAGGACTGAATGTACATCACCATTAGAATTAGATTATGCTTCTTTATATAACTTAGACTGAATGTATGTATAACAGAAACACACATAAAATGCTGGAGGAACTCAGCAGGTCAGGAAGCATCTAGGGAATTGAACAGTCGACGTTTCCAGCTGAGATCGTTTATCAGGACTGGAAATGAATGGGGAAAATCCAGAATAACAAGGTGAGGGGAGAGGAAGGAGGACAAGCTTGGAGGTTATAGGTAGAAAATGCCAAGAGCTGGAGAAGAAAGAATCTGATAGGAGTGGAGAGTGGACCATTGAAGAAAGGGAGGGAGGAGTGGCACCAGGGTGATGTGATACACAGACAAGGAAAAGAGGCAAGAAGCCAGGGTGGGGAATAGAAGAGGGAAGGGGGAGTGGAAAATTTACCAGAAAGAGAAATCGATGTTCATGCAATCAGGCTGGAGGCTACCTAGATGGAATTTGATGTGTTGTTCCTCCACCCTGAATGTGGCTTCATCATGGCAGAAGGGAGGTCATAGACCAACAAATTAGAATGGGAATGAGGATGGGAATTAAACTGGTTGCCCACCAGAAAATTCTTCATTTTGCAATGGAGCGAGTGGAGGTGTTCGACAAAGGGGTCCCAATTAATATCGGGTCCCAGCAATGTAAAGGAGGCCACATTGGGAACACCAGATACAATAGACGACCCCAACAGATTAACAGGTGAAATGTTGCCTCATCTGGAACGACTGTTTAGGGCCCTGAATGGAGGTGAGGGAGGAGGTAATTGGGCAAGTCTAGCACCTGGACCGCTTGCAGGCGTAATTGCTGGGAGATTAGTGGAGATGGACGTTGGACAAGGGACTCACGGAGGGAGCAATCCCTGTGAAAAGCAGAGAATTGGGAAGGGAGGAGGTAAAGATATGTTTGGTGTAGGATTCCATTGAGGATGGTGGAAGTTCAGGATAATGACGTGCTGGATGTGGAAGCTCATGAGGACAAGAGGAACTCTGTTCCTGTTCAGGCAACGGAAAGATGAGGTGAGAGCAGATGTCCAGGAGGGGATGTGGTGAGGGCAACATCAACAGTGGAGGAAGGAAAACCTGATTCTTTGAAGAGTGAGGACAACTTTGATGTCCTAGAAAGGAATGCCTCATCCTGGGAACAGACATGGTGGAGATGAAGGAGCTAAGAAAAGGGAATAGCATTTTTACAGGAGACAGATGGGGAAAGGTATAGTCATAGTCATAGTCATACTTTAATGATCCTGAGGGAAATTGGGTTTTGTTACAGTTGCACTAACCAAGAATAGAACATAATATGGCAATATAAATCCATAAATAATTAAATAATAATATGTAAATTATGCCAGATGGAAATAAGTCCAGGACCAGCCTATTGGCTCAGGGTGTCTGACCCTCCAAGGGAGGAGTTGTAAAGTTTGATGGTCACAGGCAGGAATGACATCCTATGACGCTCTGTGTTGCATCTCGGTGGAATGAGTCTCTGGCTGAATGTACTCCTGTGCCCAACCAGTATGTTATGTAGTAGATGGGAGACATTGTCCAAGATGGCATGCAACTTGAACAGCATCCTCTTTTCAGACACCACCGTCAGAGAGTCCAGTTCCATCTCCACAACATCACTGGCCCTACCAATGAGTTTGTTGATTCAGTTGGTGTCTGCTACCCTCAGCCTGCTGCCCCAGCACACAACAGCAACCACGATAGCACTGGCCACCATAGACTCGTAGAACATCCTCAGCATCGTCCGACAGATGTTAAAGGACCTCAGTCTCCTCAGGAAATAGAGACGGCTCTGACCCTTCTTATAGACAACCTCAGTGTTCTTTGGCCAGTCCAGTTTATTGTCAATTCGTATCCCCAGTCAAAGTAACATTAGGAATTGGTAAGTTTATAAAAGATGTCAGTCGACTGTTTCCAAGAGATGGAGACTGAGAGATTGAGAAATGGGAAGGAGGTGTCAGAGATGGACCAAGTGAATTTAAGGGCAGGGTGGGAGTTAGAGGCAAAGAGTAAAGATCATTAGAAACGGGGATGGTGCCGGAGGATTGGCGTATTTCTCATGTGGTTCCATTGTTTAAAAAGGGTTGTAAGAGTAAACCTAGCAATTATCAGCCTGTGAGTTTGACGCCACTGGTGGGTAAACTGATGGAAAGTATTCTTACAGATGGTATATATAATTATCTGGATAGACAGGGTCTGATTAGGAACAGTCAACATGGATTTGTGCGTGAAAGTTCGTGTTTGACAAATCTTATTGAATTTTTTGAAGAGGTTACGAGGAAAGTTGATGAGGGTAAAGTGTCTATATGGACTTCAGTAAGGCCTTTGACAAGGTTCCACATGGAAGGTTAGTTAGGAAGGTTCAATCATTAGGCATTAATATCGAAGTAGTAAAATGGATTCAGCAGTGGGAGACGCCAGAGAGTAGTGGTGGATAACTGTGTGTCAGATTGGAGGACGGTGTGTAGCGGTGTGCCTCAGGGATCTGTACTGGGTCCAGTGTTGTTTGTCATATATATTAATGATCTAGATGATGGGGTAGTAAATTGGATTAGTAAGTATGCAGATGATACTAAGATAGGTGGTGTTGTGGATAATGAAGTAGGTTTTCAAAGCTTGCAGAGAGATTTAGACCAGTTAGAAGAGTGGGCTGAAAGATGGCAGATGGAGTTTAATGCTGAAAAATGTGAGGTGCTACATTTAGGTAGGACTAATCAAAATAGGACATACATGGTAAATGGTAGGGCGTTGAAGAATGCTGTAGAACAGAGGGATCTAGGAATAATGGTGCATAGTTCCCTGAAGGTGGAATCTCATGTGGATAGGGTGATGAAGAACGCTTTTGGTATGCTGGCCTTTATTAATCAGAGCATTGAGTATAGGAGTTGGGATGTAATGTTGAAATTGTATAAGGCGTTGGTAAGGCGAAATTTGGAGTATTGAGTACAGTTCTGGTCACTGAATTATAGGAAAGATGTCAATAAAATTGAGAGAGCACAGAGGAGGTTTACTAAAATGTTGCCTGGGTTTCATCTCCTAAGTTACAGAGAAAGGTTGAACATGTTAGGTCTTTATTCTTTGGAGCATAGAAGGTTGAGGGGGGACTTGATAGAGGTGTTTAAAATTATGATGGGGATTGATAGAGTTGATGTGGATAGGCTTTTTTCATTGAGAGTGGGGGAGATTCAAACAAGAGGACATGAGTTGAGAGTTAAAGGGCAAAGGTTTAGGGGTAACATGAGGGGGAACTTCTTTACTCAGAGAGTGGTAGCTGTGTGGAACGAGTTTCCAGCAGAAGTGGTTGAGACAGGTTTGATGTTGTTGTTTAAAGTTAAATTGGATAGATATATGGACAGGGAAGGAATGGAGGGTTATGGGCTGAGTGCAGGTCGGTGGGACTAGGTGAGAGTAAGAGTTCGGCGCAGACTAGAAGGGCCAAGATGGCCTGTTTCCGTGCTGTAATTGTTATATGGTTGTATGATGAAACTGACGAGCTCATCATGGGTGCATGAAGCAGCACCAATGTAGTTGTCTTTGTAGCGGAGGAATATTTGGGGAGTATTCCCGGGGAAGGCTTGCAACAAGGACCATTCCCCATAGCCAGTGAAGAGGCAGGCATAGCTAGGGCCACTGGGTCTGGAGAAATTATGAGGAGTTGAAGGAAAAACTGTCGAGGTTGAAGACCAGTTCTGCCAGATGGAGGGGGGTGGTGGTGGAGGTGCCAGGCAGAGGAGGGGCTGGACAGAGGAGGTTCAGAAGGTTGAGGGGCCAGAGGAGGGGGGTGAATTATAGTTGATCTTTTAAGTCTGTGATCTTTCATCAGAATCCACAGATGCTGCCTGACCTGCTGAGTCTTTCTAACATTTACTATTTTCATTCCAAGAATCCATCATCTGCTTTTCGTTGTTTTCAATGGTAGATTCAAAATCCAGCATCTTTAGCAGCACATTCTTCCCACACTGCCCCTCCGGACCTGTAAGCTTCTGCCTCGGAATAAAGAGAGTGCCACTAATGGTGCTGCGTTTGCTCTGGGAACATTTGATCATTGTAAGCACACTGCACAGTGTTGCTGAAAGTGAAAGGCCACTTGAATCTGAAGTGGTGACAATGCCTATGAATAATTCCAACCCAATTCACTGCATTTTCACTCATAAATTAGGTTTCAAAAATTTTCAACCTTAAAAGATGAAGAATCTCAAAAAAATTATTGTTCAGAATATTACACTCCGGATTGATCAGGGATTGTTTATTTTTACCTTCAGCTATTAAAATATTAGGGTAAGAACATGTTAGCCCAAATTTCCCAAATACTAACAGCTTCTGAAATCACAGCAGATTAAAAGTGGATAGCTAATAGCAGGTATCTGTGAATGAGAGTGCGAAGTCCTTAGCAACCTGGTACAATATGTGGTCGAGATCTGTTACCAATGGCTACATCAGCCAGGACCAACATACTGTGAACAGGTCACATCAAAAGAGTCAAATCAGACATACTGGACATTTATTTAAGGGGATATTTTGAAATTTGGATGTGGTAAGTTTATTTTTACTTTCCTAACCTCCTCTACAGTGCTGAAGTACAGTACAGACAGATCACACTGATGACATGATTACTTCAATAATTACTGATAATATTGTGAGCTATTTAGTATTTTGCTTTCATGTTCTACAGTGCTGGGTGAGAAAGAGCCCATTTCTGGTTGTTATCATGGCAGGTATTTAAGCAACACAAGCTTCTTCTATTGAACTGGAAAGAATGAACAGCGATGTGCTCAGGATGTTAAATTTCCCGGCTTTTAGCTGGCCATATTTCTACATGTGGCAAGTTCTGTACCCATGCCCAAAAACTGACGACATTTTTACAAAGATTATTGTAAGCATGTATGGCTATCCCAGCCCCATCTTGTACTTATCCCTAAGAATGAGCAAGGACTTGGAGCCTGCACAAATGGACACAGCTCAGGGGCTCTCAGAACCACTGTTGCATTTTTCAGCCAACATCAAAGATCAAAAAGTGTGATGCTTGGAGGTAATATCATAGATCAACATTATGACTGTTTGAGAAACACTGAGCACTCAGTGCCAGAGATTTATTGTCGCTATCAAGTTGATCTTGTGGAAAGATATTGCTTCTGCTTTTGACATGACACCAGTGATGAACTCACTTCATTGGCAGTAACATACTTTGGAATGCCAGAGGCCTTGAATAAACGCTGTTCTTTCTTTCCTGACAGATGCTTTTTACATAATTTTATATTTATTCTCCTATGACATTTGACTTTTGTTTGGTGTTTTAGAAATGAGTGTTAAGTCTACAACGCTGATTCCATTACTCGTGAATGAAAATGAATTGGGTCTTCCTTGATTCTTTTAGACCATGACCCCATCACACTGACATTGAAGACAATATCTGTTGTTCTGCTTTTCCTTAAGGCAACAAAAATCTTTATTGAATTCTGGAACTCCCTGTGCTCAGTGGCCAGTTTATTAGGTATACTTGTACACATGCTCATTGATGCAAATATATAATCATCCAATCATGTGGCAGCAACTCAATGCATAAAAGCATGCAGACACAGTCAAGAGGTTCAGTTGTTGTTCAGTCCAAACATTAGAACAGGGAAGAAATGTGATCTGAGCATCTGACTGTGGAATGATTGTTGGTGCCAGACTGGGTAGTTTGACCATCACAGAAACTGCTGATCTCCTGGGATCTTCACACCATTACAGAGAATGGCGTGAAAAACAAAACAAAAAAAAAATCCAGTGAATGGAAATTCTGTAGCGGAAAACACCTTGTTAGTAAGAGAAGTCAGAGGAGAATGGCAACAGAGACTGAAGCTGAAAGTAACTTAAATCACTGTGTGTTACGACAGTGGTGTGCAGTAGAGCATCTCTAAACACATAGCACGTTGGCCATTCAAGTGGCTACAGCAGCAGGAGAGCATGAACATTTTCTCCGCCATGTTATTAAGTACAGGAGGTGGCCACTGAGATGCCGTCGGGCTTCAGTGAGATGAACCTCGTGTATTATGTATTGTTCTTGCTACAGTAATGGTGAAGTGAAAATTCACCAAAGTAGTGCAACAAACCATGTGCTGGAGGAACTCAATAGGCTGAACAGCACATGGTTCCTATACAGATGTTGCTCAGTCCCCTGAGTTCCTGCAGCAAATCACTTGTAGGTTCAGATTCCAGAATCAGCGGTCTCTTGTCTCCATTCACCAAACTAGTTGCTCAAATTGATGATTTTAAATCAACTAGTTGGGAGATAGGGTGTTTTCCCTTTGAGTTCTCCAAGTTCAGATAAGCTGTTCATTGTACCCTGTTATTGAGTGCTTTCCTCCCTGCCCCCACTTCTTAATTCTCCAGTAACGAATCTACAAAGTACTCTGTTCCGGAGAGTTTGGAGGGTCATTCATTGAGTTCATTCACAACAAATATTGGTAAGGTTGTTATAGTAGGTGATTTTAACTTTCCACATATTGACTGGGAAAGCTATACTGTAAAAGGCAAATGTGTTCAGGAAAGTTCCCTTCATCAGCACGTAGAAGCCACAATGAAAGAGTGGATAATACTGAATCTGCTATGAGGGAATGAGCAGATGGCAGAAGTTTGTGTAGGGGAACACTTTGCGTCCGGTGACCATGATGCCATTAGTTTCAATGTAAATATACAAAGAGATAGGTCTGGTCCATGTGTCCAGATTCTAAATTGGAGAGAGGCCAGTTTTGATGGTATCTGAAAGGATCTGGCAAGTGTGGATTGGGGTGGGCTGATTTCTGGCAAAAGTGTAGTTGGAAAGTGGGAGGACTTCAGAGATGAAATTTTGAGAGAACAAAGCTTGTATGTGCCTGTCAGAATAAAAAGAAAAGGTAACAAATGCAGGGAACCTTGGTTTTCAAGAGATTTTGAGGCCCTGGTTAAGAGAACAAAAAAGGTGCTTGTGGAGTATAAGAAATGCAAAAGAACACTTAAAGAAATCAGGAAGGCAAGCAGACAAGGTGAAAAAGAATCCTAAGTGAGTCTATAGACATGTTAAGAGCAAAAGGATTGTATGGGACAAAGTTGGTCCTCTGGAAGAACAGAATGGTAATCCATGTGTGGAGCCAAAAGAGATGGGGGAGATCTTAAACGAAGTCTTTGCATCTATATTTACTGGGGGATAGATACAGAGTCTATAGAAGTGAGGCAAAGCGGTATCAACTTTATGAATCCTGTACAGATTACAGAGGATGAGGTGTTTGCTACACTGATGCAAATCACGATGGATAAATCCCAACGGGCTGATAAGGTGCTCCATTGGACGCTCAGGAGGCAACTGCAGAAATTGCCAGGTCTTAGCAGAGATACTTACAATATCCTTAGTGACAGGAGAGGTACCAGAGAATTGGATGATAATCAATGTTGTTCTGTTGTTTAAAAAAGGCTCTAAACATAAAACAGGAAATTATAGGCCATTGAGTCTGACATCATTTGTGGGAAAATTATTGTAAGGTATTCTAAGAGACCGGATATATAAGTGTTTGTATAGACATGGACTGATTAGGGATAGTCAGCATGGCTTTGTGCATGGTAGGTCATGTCTAAGCAATCTTACAGAGTTTTTCAAGGAAGTTTCCAGGAAACTGGATGAAGGTAAGGCAATGGATGTTGTCTACATGGACTTCAGTAAGGCATTTGACAAAGTCCCACATGGGAGGCTCGTCAAGAAGGTTCAGTTGGTCAAAGTTTAAGATGAGGAAGAAAATTGAATTAGACAATGACTTTGTGGGAGAAGCCAGAGAGTGGTAGCAGAGGGTTGCCTCTCTGACTGGAGGCCTGTTACTAGTAGTATGCCACAGGGATTGGTGCTGGGTCCATTGTTGTTTGTCAACCATATCAGTGTCCTGGATGATAATATGGTCAACTGGATCAGCAAATTTGCAGATGATACTAATATTGGGGGTGTGCTTGTCAGTGAGGAAGGCATCATCTGGAAAAATGGGCTGAAAAATGGCAGATGGAATTTAATGCAGACAAATGTGAGGTTTTACGCTTTGGTTGGACCAACCAGGGTGGGACTTATACAATGAACGGTAGGACACTGAGGAGTGCGGTAGGACAAAGGGATCTGAGAATACAGATCCATAATTCATTGAAACTAGAGTCACAGGTTGACAGGGTCGTAAAGAAAGCTTTTGATATTTTAGCCTTTATAAATCGATGTATTGAGTACAGAAGATGGGATGTTATGTTGAAGTTATATGGGATACTGGTGTGGCCTAATTTGGAGTATTGTCTGCAGTTTTGTTCACTTACCTACAGGAAAGATGTAAACAAGTTTGAAAGAGTGCAAGGAAAATTTACAAGAAAGCTACTGGGTCTGGAGGACCTGCATTATAAGGAAGGGTTGAGTAGGTTAAGGCCAACGGGCCTACTTCTGTGCTGCACTCTGACTCTTAAAACGAGATTAGTTTCATTTGTCACATGTACTTCAAAGTATACAGTCAAATACTTTGTCTGTGTCATTGTTTCTGTAATGTGGCAGCCCACAAGCATCACCATGCTTCCGGTGCTAATATAGCTTGCCCACAACACACTAACCCTAATCATAGAACATAGAACAGAGGGTGAATGAGTTTGCAAAGAGGGCGTTAAAGAAAGAAAATATAGAAATGCACATTAGTATCAGTAAAGCAGAGATTAAGTGTGTAATCTGGGAAAAAAATCAACCAAATGTGGCAAGAAAGATGGGACAGGGAGGGGAAAGGGAGGCATTTATATCAAATACAAAAAAGTGTTGCAGGTACTAGGGTAGGTAGTGGATACAGAAGAGAGGAAACTGTGTGGACTAAGTTAAGGCTGGGGCACTGAGCGTTAAACAAAACATTGAAAATGATGGGGAAATATCAGACAGGATTGTGTGAGGAATGTCAGAAAGAGGAGTCAGTAGAACATGCAGTTTTGAGTTGCAGGAAGTATGGGATACAGAGAGAGATGATGAGAATTAATCTGAGGGAATTAAGGGTGCAGGAATTCACATTAAAAGGTTGCTGGGCATGGGTGAGAAAGCACAGGTCAGGGTATCTTTAGCTTTCTTAAGGGGTACAGGGTTTTGTTTATAGGATATGATGGATGAACAGGAATAGGGTACGAGGATGGCCAAAGATGGGAGGATAAAGTGTAGGTTAGGGTGTGTGTGTATGTGTGTGTGTGTGTGTGTGTGTGTGTGTGTGTGTGTGTGTGTGTGTGTGTGTGTGAGAGAGATTGGATGAAAGGATTTAGAATGTAAGTCTATTGCACACTCCTGAGCAGAAGGTGGCAGTAATGCACCATTAAGCTGGGTGCCAACCACTGTAAAACAAGACAGAGAAGAAGTAGAAAAGAACATAGAACATAGAGTAAGCACAGTACAGGCCCTTCGGCCCACAATGTTGTGCTGGCCCTTAAACCCTGCCTCCCATATAACCGCCACCTTAAATTCGTCCGTATACCTGTCTAGTAGTCTCTTAAACTTCAGTAGTGTATCTGCCTCCACCACTGACTCAGGCAGTGCATTCCACGCACCAACCATTCTCTGAGTAAAAAACCTTCCTCTAATATCCCCCTTGAACTTCCCACCCCTTACCTTAAAGCCATGTCTTCTTGTACTGAGCAGTGGTGCCCTGGGGAAGAGGCACTGGCTCTTCATGTCTTTAGAAACTGGAAGGAAACCAGAGCACCCAGACAAAACCCACATGGTCACAGTGAGAACCAGAAAACTCCTTACAGACGTCGGGTTTCTGGATATTAAAAGAATCAAGTGATATGAGGATAGTGAAGGAAAATGTTATTGAAGTAGAATATCAAAAGTTTAAGGAGCTAAATATTCCTATTCAGGTTCACATGTTTCTGTGATAGATCTCAATCCAGCCTGAATTAAGTGAATACTTGATTTCATTTTGCACCATTTGGAACATGGGAACACTGTATTTTCTCTCAGCTGGGCTACCCTGCTTGGAGGTGAGTTCAACAGGCAGCTTGTTGAGATAACTGTTGTCTAAGCTTGCTCAGAGCAAGGTTATGCAGCTGCTGAGGATGACATAATAATCATCCTAATTCATGGAGAATGGTCACGTCAGGCAGTTAAACAGATTGTACTGATAAGGCCATGTAGAGCAGCCTTCTTATCTTAAACTAGAGAAAATTTGCAGATGCTGGAAGTCCATGTAACACACACAAATTGCTGGAGGAACTCAGCAGGCCAAGCAGTATCTATGCAAAAAAGTACAGTTGACGTTTTGGGCAAAACCCTTCAGCAGGACTGGAGAAAAAAGGATGAGCAGTAGAGTTAATCAGTGGGTGTGGGGGGGGGGGAGGGGAGGGTGGTAGGTGCAACCGGGAGGAGGAGGGATGAAGTGAAGAGTTGTGAAATTGTTGGTGAAAGAGATACAGAGCTGGAGAAGGGGAAGTCTGAAAGGAGAGGAGAGGAGACCATGGAAGGCACCCCATACCTCCTGTTTCTACCTCCTACTCAAGATCCACAAACCTGGCTTGTCCAGGTAGTCCCACTGTTTCAGCTGGTTCCTGCCCCACTGAATACCTCGACTCTGTTTTATCCCCCCTAGTTCAGTCCCTTCCTACCTACATCCATGACACTTCACATGCTCTGCAAATTTTCAATGATCTCCCACCAAGAAGGTCTCAAAGCTCTCTATTTCATTCTGGACACCAGACCCAACCAGTTCCCCTCCACCACCACTCTCTTCCATCTGGTGGAACTTGTCACCACTCTTAATAATTTCTCCTCCCACTTCCTTCAAACAAAAGGTGCAGCCATGAGCATTCGATGGGTCCCAGATATGCCTGCCTGTTTGAGGGCTATGTGGAACTCCCTGTTCCAAGCCTATACTCCCTCACTTTTCCTATGCTACATCAATGACTGCATTGGTGCTGCTTCCTGCACTCATGTGGAACTTGTCGACTTCATCCACTTTGCCTCCAATTTCCAGCCTGCCCTCAAATTTACCTGGTCCATTTCTGACACCTCCCTCCCCTTTCTCAGTCTCACTGTATCTATCTCTGGAGACAGCTTATCTACTGATATCTACTATTAACCCACGGATGTTCACAGCTACCTGGTCTATAACTCCTCCCACACTGTTACTTGTAAAAACACCATCCCATTCCCTCAATTCCTCTGTCTCCACCTCACCTGCTCTCAGGATTTCATTACAGAATGAAGGAGATGTCCTCCTTCTTCAAAGAAAGTGGCTTCCCTTCCTCCACCATCAACACTGCCCTCACCACATCTCTTCCATTTCATGCACGTCTGCTCTAACCCCATCTTCCTGCCACCTTACCATGGATAGGGTTCCTCATGTCCTCACCTTCCAACACCCCCAGCCTCTGCGTCCAGCACATAATTTTCCGAATCTTCTACCATCTCTAATGGGACCCCACCAGCAACCCCATCTTCCCCTCTCCCCACTTTCTGCTTTCTGCAGGAATTGCTCCCTACACAACTCCCATGTCCATTTATTCCCTCCCACTGATTTCTCTGCTGGCACTTATCCTTGCAAGCGGAACAAGTGCCATACCTCTCACTACAATTTAGGACTCCAAACTGTCCTTTCAGGTGAGGTGACACTACATCTGTGAGTCTGTTGAGGTTATCTACTCTATACGGTCCTCCTGGTGTGGCCTCCTGTATATCGGGGTGACCCAATGTAGATTGGGAGGCTGCAGAGGAGGTTTACCAGGATGCTGCTTGGATTAGAGAGCATGACTTAGGAGGAAAGGTTGAATGAGCTCAGGATTTCCTCTTTGGAGCAAAGGTGGATGAGAGGTAACTTGGTAGAGATAGGAGGCTTTGGTAGAGAGGACAGGGTGCGCCTTTTTCTCCCCCAGGCTGGTAATGGTTAACATGAGAGCATGTACTTTTAAGGTGACTGGAAGAAAGTACAGTGGGGGGGGATATCAGAGGTAGTTTTTTAAAACAGAGTTGGGTGCATGGAATGCACTGCCAGGGGTTGTGGTAGAGGCAGATACACCAAGATATTTAAGAGACTCTTGGGTACATGGAAGACAGAAAAATAAACAGCTACATGGGAGGGAAAGATTAAATTGAGCTTGGAGTAGGTCAAAAATTTGGCGAATTGTGGCTGAAGGATCTGTACTGTGGTACATTGTTCTATGTTGCATGAAATGCACTGCCAGCGAAGGTGGTAGAGGCAGATACGATAGGGTCGTTTAAGAGACTCTTAGATAGCTACAGGGAACTTAGAAAAATAGAGAGAATGTGGTCGGGAAATTCTAGGCAGCTAGTGGAGTAGGTTACATGGTTGGCGCAACATTGTGGGCCAAAGGGCCTGTAATGTGCTGTAGATTTTCTATATTCTATGTTCTATGTTCTATGATCCTAGTGAGTACATGAAGCTCCTGATCGGCCAGGCAGCCTCACAAAATGCCTTCCAGGAACCAGATTTGCCCCAGACCCACAAAAATCTGGGGGAGCTGAGCAGTCAGGCAACACCAAATGTAGGGATTTGAACGGTCTGTTTCAGACCGTATATGCCTCATTAGGACACAGTTTCAATTTGCCCTTTGTCTCTTCGTGGCTGTTCTGGGCCAGATCAGCATTACTGCTGTGGAGGTGTTGGCAGTGATGGTCTACATTCTTGAACTCCTCCCGTCCTTGTTAGTTCACAATGCCAGGTAGAACAATGCAAGAGTTAGACTGGCTTATAAACTTTCCTTTACTTTTGTCATCAGGTACATTTTATTTTCATTTTTCTACTTGTATTTTAGTGTAAGTAACAAGGAGAGCTTGATGAGATCAATGTCGTGAGGAAGGTTGGACACGGGGAATTTCGCAAATATGGCTACTTCGGATGCTAGTCATTTTAATGCTCAGTAAATATTTAAAAAGAAACAGGATGATATAAATAGAAACTTGCTTTATAGAACTTCAATTAAATCAGATCTGAAAAGAAAAACACAGACAGAATAATTGGATTTCGTGAGAGAAAAAGAGACTGAACAAAATTAGGAGACAAAATCTATGGCCAGCATTTTAAAATGTATGCTGTCATAAGCAGTAGCCTGCCTACCATTGAGGATATTGCTAAATTACAATAAGTATATATTAAAAATATTAAAGTAGCGCAAAAAGAGAGGGGAAAATACTGAGGTAGTGTTCATGGATTCATTATCCATTCAGAAATCTAATGCAGGGGAAGATGCTGTTCCTGAAATGTTGAGTGTGTGTCTTCAGGCTCCTATACCTCCTCCCTGATGGTAGCAATGAGAAGAGGGCATGTCCTGGTTGATGGGGGTCCTTAGTGATGGATGCTGCCTTTTTGAGATATCACCTTTTGAAAAAGTAATGCATGGGAGGCTAGTGTCCATGATGAAGCTGGCTGAGTTTACACGCCCCTGCAGCTTTTCCAATCCTGTGCAGCGCCTCCCATACCAGACGGTGATGCAACCAGTTATAATGCTCTCCACAGTGTGTCTGTGGAATTTGCGCGAGTCTGTGGAGACATACCAAGTATCCTCGAGTTGCTAGTGAAATACAGCTGCTGTCATCCCTTCTTTGTAACTGCATCAATATGTTGGGCCCAGGATAGATCCTCAGAGATGTTGACACCCGGGAACTTGAAACTGCTCTCCCTTTCCACTGCTGATCCCTCGAACATCTCCTTAGAGCAAGGGGTTTAGATGGGGTGGAGTTTGTTAGGTGTGTTCAGGAAGGTTTCTTGACACAATATGTAGATAAGCCTACAAGAGGAGAGGCTGCACTTGATCTGGTATTGGGAAATGAACCTGGTCAGGTGTCAGATCTCTCAGTGGGAGAGCATTTTGGAGATAGTAATCATAATTCTATCTCCTTTACCATAGCATTGGAGAGAGATAGGAACAGACTGTCATGGTCCCGTCTGGCAATTCCCCATCCAGCTATTACCTCCGTAATCCCCTCGTCTGATTTCCAGTCATTCCCAGTTCCACTAATTACAGCACAGCTGGCTCCCATTAGTGAACACGGGATAAAACTCGGGCAGCTTTGCCAGCTCGTTGGTTGATTCTAGTGTGAGTAAACCTTGTTTTCTGATTCCTAGGGACTGTCAGTTCTAAGCTCCACATCATTTCCTGGATTCTCTACGTAAACCTTGTCTCCGTGTAAAGACTCTCCTGGATACCAGTTCCTCGTTCGCAGCGGTGCTAACGCCTGACGACTCTGCCTCCGCGCCTGTCTCCTGCACTTGGGTTCATCCTCAGCCTCATTCTTGCAACACAGACTAGTTAGAAGTGCATTTAATTGGAGTAAGGGGAATTATGAGGCTCTCAGGCAGGAAATTGGAAGCTTAAATTGGAAACAGATGTTCTCAGGGAAAAGTACGGAAGAAATGTGGCAAATGTTCAGGAGATATTTGTGTGGAGTTCTGCATAGGTATGTTCCAATGAAACAAGGAAGTTCTGGTAGGGTACAGGAACTGTGGTGTACAAAGGCTGTAATAAATCTCGTCAAGAAGAAAAGAAAAGCTTACAAAAGGTTCAGAGAGCTAAATAATGTTAGAGATCTAGAAGATTATAAGGCTAACAAGAAAGAGCTTAAGAAGGAAATTACAAAGGCCAGAAGGGGCCATGAGAAGGCCTTGGTGGGCAGGATTAAGGAAAACCCCAAAGCATTCTACAAGTATCTGAAGAGCAAGAGGATAAGACGTGAAAGAATAGGACCTATCAAGGGTGACAGTGAGAAAGTGTGTATGGAACGGGGGGAAATAGCAGAGGTACTTAATGAATACTTCACCTCAGTATTCACTGTGGAAAAGGATCTTGGTGATTGTAGTGATGACTTGCAGTGGACTGAAAAGCTTGAGCAAGTAGATATTAAGAAAGAGGATGTGCTGGAGCTTTTGGAAAGCATCAAGTCGGATAAGTCACCGGGACTGGATGAGATGTACCCCAAGCTACTATGGGAGGCGAGGGAGGAGATTGCTGAGCCTCTGGCAATGATCTTTGCATCATCAATGGAGACAGGAGAGGTTCCGGAGTATTGGAGGGTTGCGGATGTTGTTCCTTTATTCAACAAAGGGAGTAGATTTAGCCCAGGAAATTATAGACCTGTGAGTCTTACCTCAGTGTTTGGTAAATTGATGAAAAAGAACCTGAGAGGCAGGACTTATGAACATTTGGAGAGGTAGAATATGATCAGGAATAATCAGCATGACTTTGTCAAGGGCAGGTCGTGCCTTGAGAGCCTGATTGATTTTTTTGAGGATGTGACTAAACACATTGATGAAGGAAGAGCAGTAGATGTAGTGTATATGGATTTCAGCAAGGCATTTGATAAGGTACCCCATGCAAGGCTTATTGAGAAAGTAAGGAGGCATGGAATCCAAGGGGACATTGCCTTGTGGATCCAGAACTGGCTTGCCCACAGAAGGCAAAGAGTGGTTGTAAATGGGTCATATTCTGCATGGAGGTCGGTCACCAGTGGTGTACCTCAAGGATCTGTTTGGGACCCTTACTCTTTGTGATTTTTATAAATGACCTGGATGAGGAAGTGGAGGGATGGGTTAGTAAGTTTACTGATGACAAAGGTTGGAGGTGTTGTGGATAGTGTGGAGGGCTGTCAGAGGTTATAGCAGGACATTGATAGGATGCAAAACTGGGCTGAGAAGTGGCAGATGGAGTTCAACCCAGATAAGTGTGAGGTGGTTCATTTTGGTTTGTCAAATATGATGGCAGAATATAGTATTAATGGTAAGACTCTTGGCAGTGTGGAGGATCAGAGGGATCTTGGGGTCCGAGTCCATAGGACGCTCAAAGCAGCTGTGCAGGTTGACTCTGTGGTTAAGAAGGCATACAGTGTATTGGCTTCATCAATTGTGGAATTGAATTTAGGAGCCAAGAGGTAATGTTGCAGCTATATAGGACCCTGGTCAGACCCCACTTGGAGTACTGTGCTCAGTTCTGGTCGCCTCACTACAGGAAGGGTGTGGAAGCCATAGAAGGGGTGCAGAGGAGATTTATAAGGATGTTGCCTGGATTGGGGAGCATGCCTTATGTGTTGGGCACGTGGCCAAGTAGTTAAGACGTTCGTCTAGTGATCTGAAGGTCACTAGTTCGATCCTCAGCTGTGGCAGCGTGTTTGTGTCCTTGAGCAAGGCACTTAACCGTACATTGCTCTGAAGCCTGTGCGAGGAGTGGCGCCCCACACAGACTTCCAATCTGCGTCTTGTAAGGAATGAAAATGCCTGACGCAGGCCTCTCATGGTCTGAGTCGATGTTCCCTCCTCTCCCCTTCTGAGAATAGTTGGAGTGAACTCGGCCTTTTCTGCTTGGAATGACGGAGGATGAGAGGTGACCTGATAGAGGTGTATAAGATGATGAGAGGCATCGATCATGTAGATAGTCAGAGGCTTTTTCCCAGGGCTGAAATGGTTGCCACAGGAGGACCCAGGTTTAAGGTGCTGGGGAGAACGTACAGAGGAGATGTCAGGGGTTCCACAAGGCTCCACACAGTAGGCTTATTCAGAAAGTTAGAAGGCATGGGATCCAGAGAAGTTTGGCCAGGTGGATTCAGAATTGGCTTGCCTGCAGAAAGCACAGGGTCATGATGGAGGGAGTACATTCGGATTGGAGGGTTATAACTCATGGTGTCCCCCAAGGATCTGTTCTGGGACCTCTACTTTTTGTGATTTTTATTAACGAACTGGATGTGGGAGTAGAAGGGTGGGTTGGCAAGATTGCAGACGATACAAAGGTTGGTGGTGTTGTAGATAGTGTAGAGGATTGTTGAAGGTTGCAGAGAGGCATTGATAGGATGCAGAAGTGGGCTGAGAAGCGCAACCCGGAGAAGCGTGAGGTGGTACACTTTGGAAGGACAAACTCCAAGGCAGAGTACAAAGTAAATGGCAGGATACTTGGTAGTGTGGAGGAGCAGAGGGATCTGTGGGTGCAGGTCCACAGATCCCTGAAAGTTGCCTCACAGGTGGATAGGGTAGTTAAGAAAGCTTATGGGGTGTTAGCTTTCATAAGTCGAGGGATCGAGTTTAAGAGTCGCGAGGTAATGATGCAGCTCTATAAAACTCTGGTTAGGCCACACTTGGAGTACTGTGTCCATTTCTGGTCGCCTCACTATAGGAAGGATGTGGAAGCATTGGAAATGGTACAGAGGAGATTTACCAGGATGCTGCCTGGTTTAGAGAGTATGCATTATGATCAGAGGTCAAGGGAGCTAGGGCTTTACTCTTTGGAGAGAAGGAGGATGAGAGGAGACGTGATAGAGGTATACAAGATATTAAAAGGATGAGATAGAGTGGATAGCCAGCGCTTCTTCCCCAGGGCACCACTGCTCAATATAAGCGGACATGGCTTTAAGATAAGGGGTGGGAAGTTCAAGGGGGATATTAGAGGAAGGATTTTAACTGAGAGAGTGGCTGGTGCATGGAACGTGGAGGAGGTGGTGGAGGCAGATACACTAGTGAAATTTAAGAGACTACTAGACAAGTATATGGAGGAATTTAAGGTGAGGGGTTATATGAGAGGCAGGGTTTAAGGGTCAGCACAGCATTAGGGGTGAAGGGCCTGTGCTGTACTATTCTATGTTCTATGTAAGTTTTTTATTCAGAGAGTGGTGAGTGCGTGGAATGGGCTGCCAGCAATGGTGGTGGAGGCAGATATGATAGAGTCTTTTAAGAAATTTTTGGATAGGTTCATGGAGCTTAGAGAAATAGAGGGCTATAGTTAAGCTTAGTAATTTCTAAGGTAGGGATATGATCGGCACAGCTTTGTGGGCCGAGGGGCCGATATTGTGCCTTAGGTTTTCCATGCTTCTATGTTTCCCCTTCCTGGTCCACAATCAATTATTTGGCTTTATTGACATTAAGTGCAAGGCATTATTTTCCTCTCATTTTGTGCTATTTATGTATTATTCACTATATACTCTTATAATTTATAGTTTTTTTATGTGTGCACTGTACTTCTGTCACAAAACAACAAATTTCACGACATATTGTAGGTCAGTTTTAATAAACCTGATTTTTGCCTGCAGCAAAAAAAATCAGTGTCAGATTTATTGTCACCAGCATGTGTTGTGAAATTTGTTAACTTGGCAGCAGCAGTTCAATGCAATACATAATATGAAGAAGAAAGCTCTTAACTCTGAGTGGAGTCATCGGGACGCCGTCATGATGGTATTTTTTTAGCAGGCTTTCTTATTTTTATGAGGCCGAGTTGCTAGTTCGACGCTCAACTCAGCACGGATGAAAAGCGTGCAAGGGAGCCGGCTAGATTCGAACTCGGGAGCCTTTGCTCCGAAGTCCGGCGCTGATGCCATTACACCTTCAGCAGACTAATACATAATATACAAAGGAATAAAAAAGTTAATCAATTACAGTATATTAATTGATTAATCAATTATATGTATATTGAATAGATTAAAATAGTGCACAAACAGAAGTAATACAATTTAAAAAAAAACGAGGTGGTGTTCATGGGTTCCAAGTCTATTTAGGAATTGTATGACAGAGGGGTAGAAGCTGTTCCTGAATCACTGAGTGTGCACCTTCAGGCTTCTGTACCCACTTCCTGATGGTAACAATGAGAAGAGGGCATGTTCTGGGTGATGGGGGGGGGGGTCCTTAATAATGAACATTGCCTTTCTGAGGCACTGCTCCTTGAAGATGTCTTGGATATTACGGAGGCTAGTACCCAAGTTGGAGGTGACTAATTGTACAACTTTCTATAGCTTATTTCAGTCCTGTGCAGTAGCCCCCACCCCCATACCAGACAGTGATGTAGCCTGTCAGAATGCTTTCTACGGTACCTCTACAGAAGTCTGACTATATTCAGTGACAAAGCAAATCTCTTCAAACTCCTAATGAAAAGAAATTGTAAAGTCAGAGTTTTACATCAGAGAAGTGAGGTCCCTCAGCCCACCTTTTTGTTCATCTACACCAATCTGATTAAATGGCATTACATCCATATCCTCCTTTGTTTTGCCTATTCAAGTGTCTGTATGAATACTGTAACTCTTCAACATTGTATCTCATGCTGCCACCTCCTCTGCCAGCAAGTTCCAGATCGCAACCATGGTCTCTAAAGCAAAACCTTCCCCAGCATATCCCCTTTAACCTCCTCATCTTCCTCTACATTTCCTTTTAAATGCCTTCTTGTCACCTTAGACCCATGCCACTTTGATTTTGTGTCCCCATCAAAGGAACGCATTCTGATTATCCATGCCTCCTATAACTTCATATTGTAGACCTCTATCAGGTCACCCTTCAGCCTCTTTATCTTCAAGGACAAGCACAGTCTATCCAATCTCTAATGTCTCATCACCCAGACACCAAACTGTTGTATCCCCTCTGCACTCTTTCCAGCACAGCTACGCCCTTCCTATAGTGTGGCATTGAGAGCTCCACACATACTCCAAGTTCAGACTAACCAGTGTTTGTAACACTGCAGTATAACAACCCAGTTTTCATTTTGTATTGAGGCAACACCCCAATGTTCTATGCTGTCACTTTTTGGTAATGATGGACTTGAACTCCAGTGTCCCTTTGCTCATCAACACATGTTGCCTTAACTCCTATTACCATATGTTCTAGCTCTGTGACTTTCCAAAATGTAACTACTCACTCCTCTTTGTCACAGCAGACTAGATGACTTCTTCAGTTTTAACTTCCCTCACACTGAATAGCGGTGAACCCAAGTGCAGAGCAAGTCACATAAAATTATAGGGAAAATCCAACAAAGAGTTACTGGATTCCAAAGCAGGAAAGGTACAGGCAGAGGGTCCAAAAGTTCACAGGCAAAGTCAAAATTAAAAAAAACTGAGTAGAGAATTCTATAAATAAGAGAAAGTCTTCTCTTACAAAAGACCATTCCATGACTGAGCAAAGAAAAAGAGCACATAAGGTACTTGTATAGGGCCACAAACAAGGCACAGGTGATAATAATGAACTATAAGGAACTGGTGATAATAATGAACTAGTAGGCTAATACCTAATAGGGAGGTGAGCAGGGGTTGGCCTTGCCCTCTCTGCCTCCCTCTGGTGGCAAGTTCAAGGTGTGGCATCCCTTGATTTGCCAATGCTGTGTCCTCTAAACAATATTCCTTCATATTCACATTGTTACTTACTTTCATGTCATCTGCAAACCCACTAATTATACCTCCCCCATTCGCATCGAGGTCGATACTATGCCGCAAGCGAAAAGGATCATTACATCAATCCCTGCAGTAACTCACTGGTTACAGACTTCCAATCAGAAAAAAAAGCTATCTTCTGCAGCGTATTACAAAGCTGATTTGGGGTCCAATTCAACAACTCATCTTGGATCCCTGACAGGCCCCACTTTTCAAAATGTACCTAAATCCTATCTTTAAGATTTTTTTTCAAGTAATTTCTACACTTCTTAGTTCAATTATTCCTGCAGCCCTCCTAAAATCAAGCAACAATATTAGGTAACACACGTCAAAAGTTGCTGGTGAACGCAGCAGGCCAGGCAGCATCTCTAGGAAGAGGTACAGTCGACGTTTCAGGCTGAGACCCTTCGTCCTGACCCTACCTGATGAAGGGTCTCGGCCTGAAACGTCGACTGTACCTCTTCCCAGAGATGCTGCCTGGCCTGCTGCGTTCACCAGCAACTTTGATGTGTGTTGCTTGAATTTCCAGGATCTGCAGAATTCCTGTTGTTAACAATATTAGGTACTCTCTAGTTTTCTGGCATCTCATCTGGGTCAATAGAAGATGCCAATATTTCTGAAAAGGACCAACTTGCTCCTCCTTTGTTTACCTTTGCAAACTTGACTAGATCTTGTCTAACCCTGGAGTGTTAATCCACCTTTATTTGTTCCAAGACATGCAAATGCCTCCACCTTCTTGTAACACTCCAGTCTAACATTATACCCCTCCCTGAACTCAGTGTCTTCCACACTGTAAACGGGAGAGATTCTCTGGAAGTCCTGAGCAACACACACATAATGCTGATGGAATTCTGCAAGCTGGGCAGCACGAATGACACCTTGGGCTGACATCCTTCATCAGGACTGGAAAGAAAGGGGGTAGAAGCCAGAATAAGAAGGTGGAGTAATACAAGCTGCCAGGTGATAGGTGAGGGGAAGGTGGGTGAGTGGGGGAAGGGGAAATGAAGTAAGAAGGTGAAAGAGATTAAGGACTGACAAAGAAGGGATCTGATAGGAGAGGACAGAGGACAGAGGACCATGGAAGAAAAGGAAAGAGGAGGAGAACCGGATGTGATGGGCTGGCAATGAAAAGAGAAGGGGTGAGAGGGTAACCAGAATGGAAAATGGAATCAGAGAGAAAGGGGAGCTGTCAGTAATTACTGGAAGTTGGAGAAATCGATGTTCAGCTTCTACATCCTTCTCTTTCGTGAAAATGGACCTGAAGTAAGATCTCATCTACAACCGCTAGTAGTGTTAACAGGGGACTCAATTATTGTGGGTGGGGGTGTTGAAAATCAGGTGTGTACTGACAAGGAGTCTCGTATGGTGCGTTGCCTACCAGGAGCGCAAGTAGGAGATCTCCCTGAATGAGTAGATGAGCATCTGGCTAGAGCTAGGGTGGATCCAGTAGTCATTGTCCACATCGGAACAAATGACATAGGTAAGGGCTCATTGTCCATTCTGCACATCAAATTTAAAGACTTAAGTGGGAAACCTAGAGACAGAACTGACAAGGTGGTCTTCTCGGAAGTTCTGCCTGTGCCGCACACCAGTCCAGGTAAGATGGAGGAGATTAGAAGATTTAACTAGTGGCTCAGATCATGGTGTAGGTTGGGGGGCATAGGTTTATGGGACATTGGGGCACCTTTTGGGACAGATGGAACTGCCAGGATGGGTTGCATTTGAACCGGGGGGCTCTAATGTACTGGGCAAGCATATGTTCCAGTTATTTGAGGACTGTTTAAACTGGGAAATGGTGGGATGGGTGGGAGGGGTGGGGGTTGGCGGCAGGCCTTAGAAAAGGCCAGGCTCAACTGTTTAAACACCTTAGTGGGAAATAACATATTAGGACATAAACCGATTACAGGCTTCAAAAATATAAAAATGGGTCGGAATAGGATGAAAAACATCAGTAATAGACAAGGATGGCCTATATAAATGCAAGGAGTATTAAGAATAAAATATATATATGGAATTATATGCAAATGTATACATACATCTGATATAATAGCAATAAATAAAAGCTGGCTGACCTCAAGAGATGGTGATGAATATAATATTAAAGGACATACTTTACTTAGGAAAGATAGGCAAGATGGTAAAGGTGGAGGAGTAGCCGTATACATAAGAGAGAATTTAAACATGAGGCTGCTTATGATCGGAGATGAATTGAGACTCAGTGAAGATATCTGAGTGAGAATTGAAAGTTATAAGGATAAAGGAATAACATTGGGTATGTGTTATGGACCGCATAATGCTGACAGTGATTTTAATAAACAACTCTATCAGAATATTAGAAAAGCACATTCTGAGGGTGAGCCCAGGGTCCAGGGTAGTATTGGGCACCAGCTCCCACTACCTATTAATGCTCCCAATGGTGTGCGCCTCAAATAGCCTCTGACAACCAAGTCCAGCTCCTGACCTTCATGTGTGGCTTTGCTGCTAAGCCCGGCAGAACCATCTCTACTGACAGCAGAAGGGCCAAAGGCAGAGCAAATCCAGTCACTTCGGGCAGACGGGGCTCGTCACCTGTGGTTGGCAGCTCATCCAGGAGAAGGTGAACTCTGATCTCAAACCACGCTGCTTTGTGGCTATACCTACTCATGGCGAAGGCTTCAGGAGTAAACACCGACAGGAAATTATGGAGCTGGAGTCTCTAAGGCAGTCCTACACTGAGTTCAATGCTGACTGGCAACTCCTGTGATGCTGCTGGTACCAAACTATATCGGTCTCTGCCTCTCCCTTTGGTTCATCAGTTCCATAGAGAGGGGGAGCTTGCTACGAGGGCAACAGCCTGCTCTCCATATTGTACTGCCCAGGCTTGCGTATCCAGACAGCTAGGATGCAAACTCCATGGTCAGCTCTGACCGACAGAGGCCCTCAATAGTAAAAGAAAAGTTAAGAAGGAAATTAAGTATATTAGGAATAATAGTAGGGTGATAAGTTATGCAGAGAAGAACATAGCAGATGCTCTTAACTCATATTTTGCTGAAGAATTCACCTGTGAAGATTTTAGCAATATGCCAGAAAGTGTAGAGAAAAATAAGTTTGTTTTAAGTGATTTAGAGATCTTAGAAAGTGAGGTCCTGCTTCAGCTACTATGGCTGAAAGTTAATAAATCTCTAGGACCTGGCAACATATATCCAAGGGTAATTAAAGAGGGCTCTGATTAAATATACAAACCCCTAACATGTATTTTTCAAAAGTCATTGAAGACTAGTGAAATCCCCAAGGACTGGAAATGGTCTAATGTCCCAGTATATAAAAAGGGTGACTATACTGACCCTGGTAACTACACACCAGTCAGCTTAGCGTGTATTGTAGGTAAGATAATGGAAACATTGATATAAAATGAGATGGAGAAGCAGCTGATAAGAACAGGCATGTTAACAGAAAGCCAGCATGGGTTCAGAAAGGGAAAACGATGTTTTACTAGTATGCTGTTCCATGAAGAGGCAACTGAAATTTATGATAACAATAGAGTAGTTGATGTCATTTACTTGGACTTTCAAAAGGCTTTTGACAAGGTACCCCATGAGAGGTTAATAATCAAATTACAGGAGGTAGGGATTCCGAGTAATGTGTGTGAATGGGTGCAGAATTGGCTCAAAAACAGAAAATGATGAGTTATGGTGAGAGGATCATTTCCATACCTAGAGGATGTTAAAAGTGGGTTTTACAGGGATCAGGTTTGGAGCCACTGTTGTTTATAATTTTCATTAATCATTTGGATAAGCACCAAACAAATAAACTAATAAAGTTTACAGATGACACAAAATTAGGGGGACGGGCTGATAACATTCAGGCAGCAGAATCAATACAGTTAGATCTAAACAAAATGCAAATGTGTTTTGGGCATCCTGGTAGACTCATCACTATCAACATCTAGACAATGCACAGAAGGCTAACAGAATGTTGAGTTTAGAAAAATAAAGGGCTATGGGTAAGCAACAGACATAAAAATTGCTGTTGAATGCAGCAGGCCAGGCAGCATCACTAGGAAGAGGTACAGTCGAAGTTTCGGGCCGAGACCCTTCCTATCCTTCCGTCCTGACGAAGGGTCTCGGCCCGAAACGTCGACTGTACCTCTTCCTAGAGATGCTGCCTGGCCTGCTGCGTTCACCAGCAATTTTTATGTGTGTTGCTTGAAATTCCAGCATCTGCAGATTTCCTCGTGTTTGTGGCTATGGGTAAGCCTAGGTAATTTCTAAGGGAAGGACATGTTTGGCACAGCTTTGTAGGCTGAAGGGCCTGTATTGTGCTGTAAGTTGTCTATGTTTCTATGTTTCTATATAATGCGTTCAGGTCTAGAGACATTCTCCTTAAACTGTACAATACACTTGTGAGGCCACACCTTGAGTATTGTGTACAGTTTTGGTCTCCATATTGTCTGAGGGATGTGAAGGCATTGCAGAGAGTTCGAGAAAAGTGATGAGACTCATTCCAGGACTGCAGGATATGAGCTATGAAGAAAGATTGGAAGAATTAAAGCTTTTAAGCCTAAGTAGACCTAGAATGAGAGGAGACATCATTAAAGTGAAAATCATTAAGTACATAAGTAAGGTGGATGCCAGCAGCTACTTCAATATTAATCCATCAACCAGGACACGGGGCCATAGGTGGAGACTGGTTAAAGGGAGATTTCAGACTAACATCAGGAAGCATTTCTTTTACAGTAATTTGTGGACACATGGAACAAACTACCTAGTTATATAGTTGAGAGTAGTACCTTAGAGACTTTCAAATCTAAACTCGATAGTTATTTCAACACACTATGTGAATAGGAATTTGGCAAGTTTTGTTGGGCCGAATGGCCTGCTCTTGTCAAAAACTTTCTAACGTTCTAATGTACTGTATCTTTTGGTCCCAAGAGCATTCACTTTTTATTATCTTCCTTTGTCCTGATAGAGAATGCCCTGACTCCAAAATGACCATCACACCTACCACACCCCTGTCACTCCAATCTTCAACAAATGAGTGAGGCAGAAGGAAGGCAATTATAGGTCAGTTAGGCTGACCTCAGTGATAGGGAAGATGTTGGAGTCAATTGTTAAGGATGAGGTCTCAGAGTACTTTGAGGAATATGAAAAAAATGGCCCAAAGTCAGCATGGTTTTCTCAAGGGAAAATCTTGTCTGACAAATCTGTTGGAATTCTTTGAGGAAATAATAAGCAGGGTAGACAAAGGAGAACTGGTGGACTTTGCATAATTGCATTTTCAAAAGTCCTTTGACAAGATGCCACACATGAGGCTGCTTAACAAGGTAAGAACCTATGGTATTACAGGAAAGATACTAGCATGGATAGAGCACCAGCTGATTGGCAGGAGGCAAAAAGTGGGAATGAAGAGACCCTTTTCTGGTTGGCTGATGGTGACTTGTGGTATTCTGCAGGGGTCATTACTACTAGGACCGTTACTTTTTACATTGTATTTTAATGATTTGGATAACAGAATTGATTGCTTTGTGACCACGTTTGCAGACAACACGAAGATAGGTGGAGGAAACAGGGATGTTGCAGAGGCAGATTAGGGTAATGGACAAAGAGTAGCAGGTGGATATAGTGGGAGTAAGTGGACGGACATACACGTTGGTAAAAAGAATAAAAGCATAGACTAATGCAGGTGGAGAAAAACAGAAATCTGAGGTGCAAAGGGACTTGGGAGTCATCATGCAGGATTCCCTAAAGGTTAACTTGTAGGTTGAGTCAGTGGTGAAGAAAACAAATGAGGTATGAGAATTCATTTTGAGAGGACTAGAGTATAAAAACAAGGATGTAATATTGAGATTTTCTAAGGCATTGATGAGATCTCACTTGGAGTACTGTAGGCAGTTTTGGTCCTCTTATCTAAGAAAGGATATGCTGATATTGGAGAGGATTTAAAGGAGGTTTACAAAAATGATTCTGGGATTGAAAGGCTTATCATATGAGGAGCGTTTAATGGTTCAGGTCCTGTACTCGCTGAAATTTAGCGGATTAGGGGGAATCTCATTGAAACCTATCAAATGCTGAATGGCCTAGGTAGAGTGGATGTGGTCAGGAAGTTTCCGATAGTGGGGGGAGTCTAGGACCAGAGGGTACAGCCTCAGAATAGAAGAGTGTCCATTTGGAACTGAGATGTGGAGAAGTTTCTTTAGCCAAAGGGTGGTGAACCTGTAGAATTTTTTGCCACAAACTACTGTGGAGGCCAAGTCATTGGGCATACTTAAAGTGGAGATTGATAGCTTATTGATAAGTCAGGGCATGAAAGGTTACAGGGAGAAGTCAAGAAAATGGTTTATGAGGCAAATGGATCAGCCACAATCAAATGGCAGTGTAGACTCGATGGACCAAATGGCCTAATTCTGCTGTAATGTCTTCTGGACTTGTGGTGTAATTTCATTGCTTTCTTCTGGGTTGAAGAGTCTGACTGGTGTATCGCTGAAACATCTTTCTGTCCAATTTTTAACAGGAAATTCCCATGCAAATACAGCCATTCTTTGTAGCCAAGAGGAAGTTGAGGGCCTATTGGGCTCAATGGTGAGGGAGTGAAAATCATCCAGCAACCAGTGGTGATTTGCAATTCATAGGTTGTGTTTACCTTGCTCAATGCTGAACCATCGAGAGATCAGCAAAATAGTGTTGGCCATTGATCTGTAGTAGTTATTTTGGAATCAAGATCTGAGCCAATAATTTAAGTAAATGTTTACCAAATTTCTCACTACAGACATCTCTCGTCTCCTGTGTCTTGTCAGCAGCACTGCAAATTGAAAGCGAATAGAGCTGAGGCTTTGCACAGTAATTTGTAATTGAAATCATTGTATAACATGAAATTTTCAACTTTCCTTAGAATGAACCTATTTAGTGTGTGTGTGTGTGTGTGTGTGTGTGTGTGTGTGTTGCGTGCGTGCGCGCGTGCCCTTAACTCCTGATGGAGTCATCGGGGCGCTGTCATGACAAGCTTTCATCATACGGTATGTCTTGGGCATCTGAAACCTGGTGGAGCCCATCCCTCTCCAGGTTTTTTTTACGAGGTTAAGTTGTTAGCTCGACACTCAACCCAGGCACAGATGGAGAGCATGCAAGGGAGCCGGCCGGATTCGAACTCAGGACCTCTCGCCCCGAAGTCCAGCGCTGATGCCACTATGCCACTATTTAGTGACATGATTTAATAATAGCAAACAACAGGAATTCTGCAGATGCTGGAAATTCAAGCAACACACATCAAAGTTGCTGGTGAACGCAGCAGGCTAGGCAGCATCTCTAGGAAGAGGTAGTCCTGACGAAGGGTCTCGGCCTGAAACGTCAACTGTACCTCCTCATAGAGATGCTGCCTGGCCTGCTGCGTTCACCAGCAACTTTGATGTGTGTTGATTTAATAATAGTCTGGGTTTATGTTAGATCCAGCAAATGAAAGAAAGCAAGATCCAACTGTCTCAGTCAATACTCTAATTACCTATATTGCCCACATAGTGAATGGCAGATGTTCATTATTCATCTGTTGAGCCTTCTACAATTCCTGAATTAATATGCAACCTTCTGGGCAATATTTAATTTCAACTGAACCAAAACAAACAGTTAATCAGACACATCATTTACCAGTAAATACACTCAGTGGGGACTTCTATTAGATATCTTCTGTACCTAACAAAGTGGCCACTGAGTGTATGTTCATGGTCTTCTGCTGTAACCAATCAGCTTTGAGGTTTGATGTGTTGAATGTTCAGAGATGCTCTTCTGCACACCAGTGTTGTAACGTGTGGTTATTTGAAGTACTGTCAGCTTGAACCAGTCTGGCCATTCTCCTCTGACGTCTCATTTACAGGGCATTTTCACCCACAGAACTGCTGCTCACTGGAATTATCTTTGTTTTTCACACCATTCTCTATAAACTCTAGAGTCTATTTTGTGTGAAAATCCCAGGAGATCAGCAGTTTCTGAGATACTCAAACCTACCTGTCTGGCACCAACAATTATTCCACGGTCAAGGTCACTAGTATCACATTTCTTCCCAAATCTGATGTTTGGCCTGAACAACAACTGAACCTCTTGACATTGTCTGCATGCTTCTATGCATTGAGTTGCTGCCACATGATTGGCTGTTTAGATATTTGCATTAATAAGCAGGTGTACAGACATACCGAACAAAATGGCCTCTGAGTGTATGTTCCATATATAAGTTAAAGTAAGTTAAGCATAATTTAATTTAAGGGAAAAGATTTACTTGGAATTGAGAGGCATTTTTTTACATTAGGAAGATGATTAAGGAGGTAAAACAACATTATTTTTAAAGGATTTGGACAGAGATTGTATACAGTTAGGAAAGGAACAGTTTAGAGTATTGGGGGTTAAATAAGATGAACATAGACGAGCATATTGGTTGATCTGGATGAGTTGGAACAAAGGGCCTGTGTCCCTCCTGTATTATGTTATAACTCCATGACTAATGCTTCAAATAAAGTCAGAATAATTTGTTACAAATTTATTATTATGTTTATCAATTGTGGATGAAAGCGAAATGAAGGGAAGGTCATATCAACATGATGCATTAATTTGTAAAGTATTACAACTCAAGTTGAAAGGTTGTGCCTGGAAGAGAGAATTGTGCATCTGGTGTCCAAATCAGTGGGATGTAAATTATGTTTGATAAATAATGAAGGTTCATAAGTTTTTTTTAAATGTACTAGAATATACAATTAGCAAGAGGGTAAGTAACCGGTGCCAAGCCAGAATAATTTATTCAAAATACCCAGAAGGAATTTAAAGGATTTCTATTTTACATGTAGCATCATACACTCAGAGGCCACTTTATTAGGTACACCTGTACATCTGCTCATTAATGCAAATATCTTATCAACCAATCATGTGGCAGCAACTCAATGCATAAAAGCATACAGACATGATCAAGAGGTTCAGCTGTTCAGATTGAACATCAGAATGGGGAATAAATGTGATCTATGTGATTTTGACTGTGGAATGATTGTTGGTGCCATTTGGGGTGGTTTGAGCATCTCAGAAACTGCTGACATCCTTTTCACGCACAACAGTCTCTAGAGTTTACAAAGAATAGTGCAACAAACAAAAAAACATCCAGTGAGCAGCATTATTGTGGGTGAAAATGCCTTATTAATGAGAGAGGTCAGAGGAGAGTGGCCAGACTGGTTCAAGCTGACAGAAAGGTGACAGTAACTCAGATAACCACATGTTACAACCGTGGTGTGCAGAAGAGTATCTCTGAATGTACAACATGACGAAACTTGAAGTGGATGGGCTGCAGCAGCAGAAGACCACAGGCATGCACCCAGTGACCACTTCATTAGCACGGGAGGAACATAGTAAAGTGGTCACTTATCCCTGATCTCTAAAAAGGTGAATGTTCACAGTCTTTTCCCCAGGGGATTCTAATACAAGACAGCAAAGGTTTAAGAGATGTTATTAAGGTACATTAAGTGTCACATACATTAAGCATTACATACAATTAATGAGAGAGGAACAATTTAAAGCGAACTTAAGGGGCAACTTTTTCACATGGAAGAAGTGGGGGTGGGGGGGTTGTGCCAGAAGAACTGATAGAAGGAGGTATAATTATAGTGGTATAAAAGTCATTTATGCAGGTACATTAACAGAAGAGATTTTCAGGAATATGGGCCAAATGCAGGTAGATGGGACCAGCTCAAGTAAGCAATTGTGTCAGCATGGATAGGTTGGGCTGAAGGGACTGTATTCCTCTCTGACTCTTTTCCTCTAGTCTGGAATATACATTTAAAAACATGGTGAAACGAGCATCAATCAGAACTGACAACAGGGTATACAGTATATGTGGCAAAATCCCATAGACAAACAGGCACTGAAACTAACTTAAAAATAGCTGGCCTGATGGTTGAGTGATATTGCTTATGGGGAATTGTTCTTTGCCATAAATTCCATAACATTGAGCTGAAGAGACTTCAAGCAACTGAGGAAAATTGTTCTGCCAAATAATGCCCCGAGAAATGATGAGACTTGCTGATGAGATCAGATTAACCAGAGGAAGCTAAGATAGACAAATAGACAAAAATGTTAATAGTGTAAATATGGAATTAAACACAGAAAATGCTAATAATAAACATGTGAAAAGGAAAGATGGCTTAATGTTTCAGACTAGACCATGTATTACATCATTCCTCTGGCAAAGTAATTATTTTGTGCGCATTTCATTAGTGTAAACGTTAACTACCAAAACAGCAATTAAAAGCTAGCATAAAAAGTACAGCATAAAGGGAGCCAAGGTAGTGTAGTGGTTAGCACAACATTATTACAACTTGGGGTATCAGAGTTCAGAGTTCAATCCAACATTCACTGTAAGGAGTCTCTGTACGTCCTCCCTGTGCAATATGTGGGTTTTCTCCAGGTGCTCTGCTTTCCTCCCACAGTCCAAATATTAATAAGTCATTATAAATTGTCCCATGAATAGGCAGCATTAATTTGTTTTTGTATCTCAGTAAATAAATAAACAAATAAATAAAAATTATGATTATCAATGTTATATCAATTAATCTGATCATTATCTGTTTATATATACATTTAAAATTAAAAGATCACCTGGTTCACATGGGAATTGATTAGAAAGCAACTTGGGAGTTTTTCACCGCAGAAATTAAACACGTTCTATAACAGAGTGAGCTACATATAGCTCCTTAAAAATTACCTTGCCCTTTTCTCTTCTGGACATTTCATTGAATGAATATTGCCTAAGTTGTCTACTGATTTATGGGGATGAGTGCAAAAGTGAAAGTAACTCATTGCACAGTTTTCAAAAGAAAGTACAGATTTCTCAATAATTATAAATCAACAATATCTCATTGAAGAGAGCATGCTGGCAGATTTGGCACAACTTCAGTCACTGTGGAGTTTCCTACTGGTCACTGAAAATAGCCAGTAATGATCTAATCAGCAGAGCAACAGAGACGTCTGGACATGTTCAGCTAATTGTCAGTTTAGATACTTCCAATGCTGTGGGATTAATAATAACCAATAGGTCTATTTTCTGAAAACTGCTTACCAGTTAACAGTTCTTTAGAAACAAGGAATACTTATTGAGGCAAATACACAAGGAAGCTATGAATCAGAGAGCAGGTTACTACTTTATTGAGAGCTGGAGGATATTGTCTAACAATAGGCTGTAATGAAGGGATGTATGATGGGCACATGTTTCCACACAACCACCAGAGCTCATAAGTTAAAGGAAAACACCAGTTTGTAAGGAACTGAGGAAAAATGATTTTCACTGAAGTTGGAATAGAATGTGATCTCTTTATCAAACTGAGTTGTTGAGGTGACTGGAGGTAATAGGAATTTAGATAAGGACAGGAAAAAAGACTATGCTGAAGAGGTGAGAGGGAGGAGGTCTATATGGAGCTAAAGTGCTAGTATTTCTTAGTGCATTTGGGAGTCTTAGTGCAGGATCCCCTAAAGGTTCACTTACAGGTTGAACCAATTGCAAGGAAGGTAAATGCAATGTTAGCTTTCATTGTCAGAGAATATGAAGGATGTAATGCTGAGGCTTTATAAGGCATTGGTCAGACCACATATGGAGTATTGTGACAAGTTTCTGGCTCCAAATTTAAGGAATATGGTATTGGATAGTGTCCGGAGGAGGTTTACAAGAATGATCCCAGGAATGAAAGGGTTAATATTATAAGGGTTATATTTATAAGCTCCTGGAGTTTAGTAAAATGAGGTGACTATTGAAAGGCCTGAATAGTGTGGGCATGGAAGCTGTTTTCAGTAGAGGGGGTGTCAAGAACCAGAGGGCATGAAAGGGGAGGGAATTCCTTCAATCAGAGGCTGGTGAATCTGTCAAATTCATTGCCACAGATAGCTGTGGAGGCCTCATCAGTGGCTGTTGGTAGTTTTGTGATTACAGTATTAAGGGCATCAAGGGATACAGGGAGAAGGCAAGAGAAACTTGGGTTGTTTTCTCTGGAGTAGTGGTAGCTGACAGCAGACCTCACAGAGGTTTATATGAATTTGAGAGACATAGGTAGAGTAGAGAGACAGTATTTTTCCAGGGTTGAAATGTCTGATACCAGAGGGCATACATTTAAGATGAAAGGGGATAATTTCAAAGAGATGTGATGGCATTTTTTTTACATAGAAAGTGCTGGGTGCCCGGAATGCACTGCTTGAGGTGGTTGTAGAGCCAGATACGTTAGGAATTTTTAAGAGATGTTTAGATAGGCACATGAATGTGAGGAAAATGGAAGGATAGACATTGTGTAGGAATGAGATATTAGTTTAGTTAGCCAAAGGGTCTGTTCCTGTGTTGTACTGGTCTATATTCTAATGTGTTTGAGAGTGAAACTAAATCAACAGACTCAGTGGGCCAAATGGCCTAATTCTGCTTATATCTTATGGTCCAGTATATAAATGTGGGGTTGATTACCCTGCACCTGGTTGCAACATATTTGTAATATCAGTGCATTTCCCCATAATGATTTTGGTATCTGATTTCTGGATTGAAAGCTGATCTATTTGTGATATATATGTTGGTATGATACTGTTAGGGCATGACTTTATTTCTTACTGCCTGGATCGTGTGGTAAACGGTCATGAGCTCCTCATCATTCCTGCCCATTAAGAAACAAAACTGGGAACAGAAGAGGCCCGAGGTGTTAGTGAAATCTTTTACTTGGCTCCTTCATCAAACTAAATGGAAAGATGGGGAAATGTTAGGGGAGAAAGGAGAAAAAATAGATCAGTGACCTCTGCTACAATCAATATCACCTCTTCACCCACTAGGAGATGCTACCCCAGCTCCTTCTTGGTGTTGACATTTAAATTTCTGGGAATAATAGTTGGAGTGCAGGGTGAATTCCTTCTCCTGAGAAATCAGGGTCCAAGTTTAAAGTACAGCATGTATTTGCAATCACTCTCTTTACGTATTCCAACTATTTCATTCGGAAGCAGCCTGTGGACTCCTTTTCAGGACTCTGCAGCTCATGTTCTATATACTATTTGTTTACTTCTTTTTAATATTTGCACATTGAATACAGTAGTTGTCGGTCTTTACAATGTGTGGTTTTTGTGTGGATTCAATTGTGCTTCCTTGTTTTCCTATGGGCATCTGCAAGAAAATGAATCTCAAGGTTGTATATCATATACATACAATGATAATAACACCTCTTTGAATGTTGCTAACTACATTAGGGTCTCCTTAGTTTACAAAAGGGACTTTATACTTGCAAGTCCTTTTAGTGTCAGGCCAACTAACCCAGATTATTTCAGTGGAAATTAAGCAGGCTTCCATTTGAAAAGATCAGAAGTAGCTCTAACCTCTTATTTTGCAATGAAAAGGAGTAAAACTTCAAATTGTTTGGTGAAAATTAATTCTTTACTTCTGATATTTCACACCATCAATGCTTTTTCACAAAGTAATAAATGTCAGCATGAGCTAAAATTTTAAAAAGGCATATTGCTTTAAAATTTTACTTTCTAAATATTCATTTGGATCTTTTAACACAGTACTTTAGAAGGCACATCCATTTAATGTAAGTTTTAGAAAATTAAAATTTGTAAGATTATGAACCCATGTAAAATATTTGTCTGTTGTAAATGTTGATTACTTTTGAATACTTTTGCAATTGAATACTCTGATATGTGTGTTAATGCAGCCTGTACTCTGCCATTAGTTGAATATGAGGGCACCAATCCATTGTTTTACTGTTGTTCTGTGCATATTAGTTATAGAACATAAATAGTGTTCAATCTGTCCCAGTAAGATGTAACTAACTGACCTCTACAGAAGGAATAAACAGAGATAAATGCAGAGAAGCTCCTATAGCAAACAAGAGAAAATCTGCAGATGCTAGAAATCCAAGTAACACACATAAAATGTTGGAGGAACTCGGCAAGCCAGAACTCCTGCTGAAACGTCCAATTGTTTACTCTTCTCCACAGATGCTTCCTGGACTGCTGATTTCCTCCAGCATTTTGTGTGTGTTTCGGAGAAGCTCCTATACATATTTTTTTCTGATTTTGTAGTTGTAACATTTGTCTGTTTCAAATCTACAGCTTTGATAACTGGATACTACAAACTAAGACAATAGATATGAAAGGGAATCATACATTTTACAATAAAGTTTCAAAGGTTATGGTAACAAAGATATATATCTCCTACAGTAAATTGATACTACAAAATACTGCATTTACAGACCTACTTTTTTCTCTGAAATACATCAGTACAAACTAATAATTGAACAATTTCACATTCAAAGTAAGCACTTTAGTTCCTACCTATACATGTTTATGTTTGGAATAGATTTCTTTTGAAAAGGTGAATTATTTTAAAGTGTTTCATGAAATAACTGATAATTGCATTTCATTTGCTTTACTTAGTTTAGTTAGGCAATTACCCTCACATCTTAAGTTAGACAGAACTCCCTGTAACTGGTGTCATAACAGCTACTTCCTAGTTAGAAGCATAGCTTGAGCAAGGCGAAATGAACAGCTGCGTTGAAATTCTTTTTAATCCCTTCCCGGACAGTTCCCGTCGCTGAATATAAACTGAGGAAGCTGACATTCCCATTGGCAATGCCAGATACCAGTATCTGAGAAAACTAATATTTAAGATGGCATTAATCAATTGTGACTCCATTATTTTAGTGATGTATTTACTAAGTCATTGAATGGAAAATCCCCTCAATGCTTAACCATCGATGTCCTTGTTGGAGAACTCTTTCTACTAATGCCAGTACTCCTTTAATCTTACTGAAGTCGCTGGGACACGAAGCTTCAGAACTAACTTCGCTAAATCTGTCAGTTCCAAAGCTTTAAGGGGAAACTTGGTAAACGGTAATAAATTAAATCATGTTTTGCGAGCAAATGTATATGTTAGTAATATGAGCAGGAATTGTAATGCAATATATAAAACTTTAATTTGCAATATAAATATAGGCTGGAAGTCGATGTTGAAATACATCAGTACAAGTCTTCAACAAACTGACTAGAGCAACAATTGATCTAAAATGTAACGCGTGTACGAGGCCTATGGAAAAACGTAGGAAGGTAGGACTCAATGTGTGCGGCAGCGATGAATTATTTTACATAGCTTCATTGGTCATTAAATTTAGCATTGCATATCAGTGTAGATGAACATCAGTAAAAGAGGCGTTACTTTGCTCCTGATTTCTAAGGACTTAGCGAAATGTCTCCAAGCATACTTTGAGATGGCCAATTTCAGATGAACCTTGTACTTGCAAGCACGCGGCATGATAACTGCTTCTACGGCTCCACGTTGGTTTAACTTGGATATTACTTGTGCCAAACTAATGGGCTATATGCAGAATCCAGTAACTGCAAATGCATTTTTCCTCCTCTGGATCTCGCGCCATTCCAGACATGGAACTAGTTTGTAAAACTCCTCCGCAAACCGACACGACCCTGTTAACATTCAGAGCAGAGGCATTTCTCAGCTCTCCTGCTTTAATCTTTCCACAGGCAGGGAGATTTGCCGGATATTCCAACATTATTGGTTTACGGGTCATCTCAGGTGTCCGGTGGGCAGCAACCTAGATTATCGCTCAGGCGCATAAACAGCATTTGGATCAAGCTACAATGAGATTATCGGAGAACACGGAGCTGATGGAGTCGACATCCGCCTTTCCTCTGTTGGGTCTCAGGATCTTCTCGGACACGGCGTGGCTGGTAGGGAGCAGCTTCACTTTCCCATTCTGCCCCCTCAGTGGCTCTTTGACGGGCTCCAGAAAGACCACTCGCTTGCCGGTGCTGACCTTCCTCTCGGCGCCCGCCTCGTGAGGAGGAGTGGCGCTCAGAATGGAGGAACGCGCGCTGCTCTCCTTCGGTTTCCGGTACCTTTGCTTGGATTTGCACCAGCAGCGGCAAGGTGTCAAGTAAAGATAGATCAAGACCAAAATGATGCTGGCGAGGCAGGCAGAGAGAGTGGTAAAGGCCGTGTTAAAGGTATGTGGACGGTGCTTGGTATGTGTGAAATTGTGCACTTTCAGTGTCACCTCGATGGTCTCGTTTAGCATGCGTCTACTGTTAATTGCGATACAGGAGTAGACCCCTGCATCTTCGACCTGGACGTCTTGAATTTCGAGGCTTCCGTTCAATAACACCCCCAGACTCTGCCTTTGAATGCCAGTCTGCAATGTTTCATTCTCGGGCGTGACCCATAGGACGTTGGTGCTGCTGTCCAGAATCTTGCTGTCACAGTTTATTACTACTCGGTCCCCCAAATAAGCCTCATAGAACATGCCCAGAGCGTGGAAAGAGCCATTCACGGCACTGTTAGAGCAATTCAAAAGATCATCGTGGATCAATAAAACACTGACACTTCTCTTGGCGTCCAGCTGAAAATAACATCTATAATCTTCCTTAAAATCCACCGCCGACCTAAACTGCCTCTTGTACCAGTAGGTGACCATGGTGTAGAAGGAGCAATCGCAAGTAAATGGGTTGGCATGCAGATATAAACCATTCTGCATCTTTACGGGCAAAGCACTTAACTGCAGGGCAGGTACAGACGTCAATTTATTGAAGGAGAGATCGACGAGTTCCAGAAGCGGAAGTCTAGACCTGCCTTTAAAGAGTTGCATTGGGAAGTGGGAGATCAGATTTCGACTGAGATACAGTTTATGAAGTTTGTACAAACCCTCGAAAGCTCCGCTGCTGACTTGGGCGACCTGATTATTGTAAAGAAGCAGTATCTCCAGGGAATTCAGTCCTTGAAACGATGAGTTGCTCAAACTTTTTAACTTGTTGGAGGACAGATCCAGATACTTGAGTTTAGGAGTAGACCAAAATGCCCTCTTGGAGAGGAAGCCTATACTATTGTGATTGAGAATCAGGGTTCTGAGTCTGTCCAGTATGGTTGGAGTCCAGTTAGAGCCAAGTAGTCTGATGCTGTTGTAGCTAACATCCAAACTGGTCGCAACTTTATACAGGATCCTTGGCACAGTGGTCAGATTCTTATTGGTGCAAGTAATGATATCGCTGGCACAGATGCAGACCGAAGGGCAGATGACGGAAGCGTTGCCCGCCAAGCTGGCACACAGCAAGAGCAGAGCGAGTCTTTGGGTAGCTGAGTTGCATCCCCGGAGAGCAGAGAAGACTGGGTGACGGGTACACATGATGGCCGTCTCCCAACCGTCTTCCAGTGGGCCCTGCAGTCGGATGAACGTGAAACCTATCCCGTGGCACTGGGGAAAAACAGCTATCACCAGGTTCATCCCAGGTACTATAACTGAAACAAGCAGAGTAACATTAGTAGGGCACCTTTTTTTTTACAAAGGAAACAATATTCAAATGAACTTCAACATCTTCTTGCGAAGGCAGGGTAATACTAACAAAAACAGTTCAATAGCAATTATTTATAATCTGTTTTAATACGTAATATTTATCCTCCAAGTAAATCATGACACAAGTCAATGATCTCTTTATTCAAACAAAAGCTCTGAAAATTTACACGGAAATTATTTTCCAGTTAATTTCTAACTCACTCAAGAAATTACAACCCAGAATTGCAGCAAGAGTTAATATTACGATGATTTAAAAATAAAAAGAATCAAGGTTTCGTGTAAAGTGATAGTGAAAGTGTATGACAAAAATAATTACCTTCAGTCTGGTTTGAGAGAGAGACAGAGACAGAGAGAGACAGACGAAAGATCCGGGTGATGGTTTGTAGCAGATCAAAGACATTTAAGGACTGGGGCATTGAACGTATCTCCTGACGCCGGTGCGAATTGGTCCTTGGTCTATTTCCTCCCCATTTTCTGAACTTTCGAAGTAAAGCGGCGAAGTAGACCCTGCTCGGATCCTACCTCTCCAGTGTTCCATTTTACGGCGCATTGTCGAACGTGGCAGCGGCAAGACAAGTGGTGAGGCTACAAGTGACGGCTGCCCATCTTCAGATCACTGAGATTGGCTGAACACGGCAGGGTGGGAACCAGTCAACGATTACAGATGCGGATCGAAAGGGGGAGGAGTCGATTGGCGGAAAGTACTGGAGCTCCCCCCCCCCCCACCCCTTGCCTTCACGCTTGCCGTCTTTTCCCTGCTGAATTTCCACAGCGGTTTGATTTGGACGCTGCCCAGTTTTTGACTGGGCTGCAAGCTAACTTGGGCAAAAGCAACGCGTGGGCTTTAGGCGGGCTTCCTTAGGCATAGCGAACGCTCACACAAGCAGCAGCAAGCGACTTCGAGTAATCACAGGAGGTTTCTGTTAGGAATCAGAGTAAGAAACTAATTAACATGCGACGTGCTGTCCCTCGGTCCCAGCAACCGGCTCCTGTTGCTATGATTCCGAACTGTCATCTGCAGGAAGTGTTAGGTTTCAATAAATGAAAGGTATTCACGGATAGATTGTCTTTCATGTTAATATCATTAACAATGAGTGACTTCAATAGGTGTTTTAAAAAAAACGTAGGCTGGTTTAAACATATTGGGTTTCGTGCTAATGTCAGTATATACCTCAAAGGAGATTAAACCAGAAAGGTTGCCGTTGTTACAGCCTGTACACTATTGAAACGGCTCTGGCAGCGAGGCTGATAAACTACATACACCGACATAGCGTGAAAAGGGAACACGCAAAGTCATTTCTTTTAGCCGAACCGTAAGTTGCTCATGTACGTATACCGTTCAAAATCCTTTCCGTTTTCATATACCAGGTCAAGACTTTTTTATTATATAAGTAAATAAAAATAAAATGTGTTGGGAGGGGTTGCGGGGAATAAACAGTCATCTTCTATAAATGGGGTGAAATAGCTTCATCTCTTTCACAGACCCTCGCTATTTGTGCTCATCTGATTTCCGAATGAAAACAATGTTATTGATTTTAGGAATACCATGGAATTATAGTCAATAATCTATAAGAACATATGCCATTTAAAAGATGGCTATGAGGTAAAGTATTTACATTAATCTCAATATTATGAAAATTTAACCGTATGTGCACGGTTCAATCAGAAAAATCCAGTAATATTTCCTAGAGTCAAATAGACTTTTGATTAAGTTGTAATTTTTAAAAATACATTATTCAGATGAAACTTGATGAAGGGTCTATTTATTGACTATATATTCATCACCATAGATCCCACCTGACCTACTGAGTCCCTCCAGCATTTTGTATGTTACTCTGGGTTTCCAGCATCTGCAGAATCTCCTGTGTTTATAATGCTTTACCTTGATGCAAAGATTTAATTTCCATAATTTCCTCTAGTTATTGGAAAGCTTGTTAATAAAGCCATGTTTTTAAAGCATTGTCACTGTTATACTGTGGGTAAACAGGAACAATTTTGCTCATACACATTGCTGAAAATAGCAATATAAAACTGAGCAGATAGTATATATATTTTTTGTGTGGTTGATGATGGCTAAAACACCAAAAACATTCTCAAAATACAGCCGGGGAAGCTTACCATTCAACTGAGTGAGTGCATAACTTTCAACTGAAGATAACATCTTTGATGTTCCAAAAATTTTCAAGCTCTGTACTCCAGTAGAGTTCATAGACTTCATAGAGGCATACAACACAGAAATGGGCTCTTTGGCCCAACTGTGTCACGTGAACCAAGATGCACCATCCAATCCGATCCCATTTGACACATAACCTTCTGAATATTTCCAATCCTTGTAACAATATCTGCCTTTGAAAAATCCTACTTATCTGCAAAGGAATTCAAACTGTAGCTTATTGACTTAGAGAGACCACATTGCTACTAAATGATCCATTTAGTGGTGTCACTACATAGCAAATCACACAGTATTTAATAGAAAATGTGTGCAGTAATCCAGGGATAATAGGATTCAAGATGGTCACATTTGTTATCAATTTCTAATTTTATTTTCCTTAAACTCTGCCAATTTCAGTACGGATTATAAATGTCCTCATTTTCTCCCTTCTCCATGCATGCACACAGTTTTTTTTCTTAATACTTGCTTAGTATTGAGTCCTCCAATAGATTTTGTTCATTGTAACCAGTCTATCTTGGAAAGTATTGGTGTAAAAGTGGCCAGACCAGAGACTCCCTGATAGCCACTTTACCAAGGCAGAACAGGCAAAAGCTTTCCAGTTTTCCCTGGAGTAATTAGATCCAGATTTCCTGATTTTCTTTTACAATCAGAGCCTTGTGGTACTTTCTTGTTTGTTCACGTTGTTTATTTTACTACCATTACAATTACTGGAATGCTAACCTCAAAGGTTTTCTCTCCTCCTCCTTCACGTGTTTCTTTTACTCTGTTCATGTCAGTGTCCTTCTTGCTGCAACCATATCTTTTTAAGTCCTCCTTCACAGGTCCAGCTGGGGCTTGTCCATTGGCTTTGATTTTATTCATAATCTCCAACCTCACTGTGATGTTCATCTGAAAGCTCCGATTAATATCTATAAGACCATTAGATTTAGGAGCACAATTAAGCCAGTTGGCCCATTGAGTCCGCTCCACCATTCCACTATGACTAATTTATTTTGCCTCTCAACCCCATTCTCCTAACTACTCTCCATAAACTTTGATACCCTGACTAATCAAGAACCTATCAACCTCCAATTTAAATACACCCAATGACTTGAAATTGGTCTCCACAGCCATCTGTGGCAATGAATTCCATAGCTTCACTACCCTTTGGCTGAAGAAATTCCTCCTCACCTCTGTTCTAAATGGCCATCCTTGTATTCTGAGGCTGCGCTCTCTGGTCCTAGACCCACCCATTATTGGAAATATCATCTTCACTTCTTCTCCACATCCACTCTATATTTTTAATATTTAATATTCAATATTTAACTAATTTTAAAGAAAGCCCTCTCATTCTTCTAAATTGCAGTGAATACAGGCCCAAAGTCTTTAAACACTGTTCATACATTAACCTCTACATTCCTGGGTTCATTCTTGTGAATCTCCTCCGGATGCACTCCAATGCCAACACATCTTTTCTTAGATGAGGGGTCCAAAACTGCTGTCAATGCTCCAGGTGTGGTATGACAAATTGCTTATAAGGCCTCAGTATTTCATCCTTGCTTTTATATTCTAGTTCTCTCAAAATGAGTGCTAGCATCATTATCATGCACCCTCCCTACTCTGAAACATTGCTTGGATGCTTTTGACTTCTTTTTCATAGAGTATCTGCTCACTTTATTTCAGAGCTCAGACAAAAGGACTACACATGAAACATTTTGCTTTTACTTTCAACAAGTTTTTCTTTCATGTTATATTTCCACATCAACATTTCCTGCAAAAGCGAGCTCTTGCCTACTTTGTGTAATGCTTTCCCAAGTGACCTGTTATTCCATTTAAACTTATTTGACTAGTTATTTTAAATTAAATGTACTTGTATTAGTGTTAAAATACCAAGCAGAGTTGCAGGTTAGTATCAAGATTAAAATCAAGCAGCAGTCTCAGTTTTCAGCATATACTTAATTATTCCATGTGGTCAATCCCAAAGAGTTGCTGATGAGCCAGTCTACTAGATGTTGCTATGGCAATATTCACAAAATGGCCTTGCAGCATAAAAAAGCTTTATACTCCTGATATCTGAAGAGTAACCCAATAAATATATGTAAACTAAACTTTCCAAAAGAAACACTACAGCACAATAACTCAAAAACAGGAGCCCATATCTCGGTGTAATTCAAATCTTCAGGCACATTTTAATTCACATCTGATGTTAAAATTAAGCATTCAATTTAGAAACTGCCTAACTTTTATTAGAACAATTTTACTTGAAACTTTAAATGGATTTAGCTTGTATTTGAATTGAATTTGGTTTTTATTAATTTATTTATAATCAGACAATAAATATATTCTGTCTTAATGTGGGTTCAGCTTCAACATTTGAGAGAAGAGAAAGGTAGTGACAGATCGGCATAAAGGAGGGAGATTGAAAATCTAGTTGAGCGGTGTCTCGGTAATAACCTTTAGCTCAGTGTCAGCAAAACCAAAGAGCTGGTTATTGACTAGAGGAGGAAAAAATGCAAATGCCTTTTGAATAAAAAGCATGGCAGCACATCTACTTTCTTTAGATGGTTGTGCAGATTTGGCATGTCATCTAAAACTTTGCCAACATTTTCTAGATACAGGGTGAGAGAATGGGGCGTGTCCTGACTGGTTGTGTTACGGTTGGGTATCCTGACCAGTTGTATTACGGTTGGGTATCATGACTGGCTGTGTTACGGTTGGGTATCATGACCGGTTGTGTTACGGTTGGGTATCATGACTGGCTGTGTTACGGTTGGGTATCATGACCGGTTGTGTTACGGTTGGGTATCCTGACCGGCTGTGTTATGGTTGGGTATGCTGACCAGTTGTACTACGGTTGGGTATCATGACTGGCTGTGTTACATAGAAACATAGAAACATAGAAAATAGGTGCAGGAGTAGGCCATTCGGCCCTTCGAACCTGCACCGCCATTTATTATGATCATGGCTGATCATCCAACTCAGAACCCCGCCCCAGCCTTCCCTCCATACCCCCTGACCCCCCGTAGCCACAAGGGCCATATCTAACTCCCTCTTAAATATAGCCAATGAACTGGCCTCAACAGTTTCCTGTGGCAGAGAATTCCACAGATTCACCACTCTCTGTGTGAAGAAGCTTTTCCTAATCTCGGTCCTAAAAGGCTTCCCCTCTATCCTCAAACTGTGACCCCTCGTTCTGGACTTCCCAACATCGGGAACAATCTTCCTGCATCTAGCCTGTCCAATCCCTTTAGGATCTTATACGTTTCAATCAGATCCCCCCTCAATCTTCTAAATTCCAACGAGTACAAACCCAGTTCATCCAGTCTTTCTTCATATGAAAGTCCTGCCATCCCAGGAATCAATCTGGTGAACCTTCTTTGTACTCCCTCTATGGCAAAGATGTCTTTCCTCAGATTAGGGGACCAAAACTGCACACAATACTCCAGGTGTGGTCTCACCAAGGCCTTGTACAACTGCAGTAGTACCTCCCTGTTCCTGTACTCGAATCCTCTCGCTATAAATGCCAGCATACCATTCGCCTTTTTCACCGCCTGCTGTACCTGCATGCCCACTTTCAATGACTGGTGTATAATGACACCCAGGTCTCGTTGCACCTCCCCTTTTCCTAATCGGCCACCATTCAGATAATAATCTGTTTTCCTATTTTTGCCACCAAAGTGGATAACTTCACATTTATCCACATTAAATTGCATCTGCCATGAATTTGCCCGCTCACCCAACCTATCCAAGTCACCCTGCATCCTCTTAGCATCCTCCTCACAGCTAACACTGCCACCCAGCTTCGTGTCATCCGCAAACTTGGAGATGCTGCATTTAATTCCCTCATCCAAGTCATTAATATATATTGTAAAGAACTGGGGTCCCAGCACTGAGCCTTGCGGTACCCCACTAGTCACCGCCTGCCATTCTGAAAAGGTCCCGTTTATTCCCACTCTTTGCTTCCTGTCTGCTAACCAATTCTCCACCCACACCAATACCTTACCCCCTATACCGTGTGCTTTAAGTTTGCACACTAATCTCCTGTGTGGGACCTTGTCAAAAGCCTTTTGAAAATCCAAATATACCACATCCACTGGCTCTCCCCTATCCACTCTACTAGTTACATCCTCAAAAAATTCTATGAGATTCGTCAGACATGATTTTCCTTTCACAAATCCATGCTGACTTTGTCCGATCATTTCACCACTTTCCAAATGTGCTGTTATCACATCCTTGATAACTGACTCCAGCAGTTTCCCCACCACCGACATTAGGCTAACCGGCCTATAATTCCCCGGTTTCTCTCTCCCTCCTTTTTTAAAAAGTGGGGTTACATTAGCCACCCTCCAATCCTCAGGAACTAGTCCAGAATCTAACGAGTTTTGAAAAATTATCACTAATGCATCCACTATTTCTTGGGCTACTTCCTTAAGCACTCTGGGATGCAGACCATCTGGCCCTGGGGATTTATCTGCCTTCAATCCCTTCAATTTACCTAACACCACTTCCCTACTAACTTGTATTTCGCTCAGTTCCTCCATCTCACTGGACCCTCTGTCCCTTACTATTTCTGGAAGATTATTTATGTCCTCCTTAGTGAAGACAGAACCAAAGTAATTATTCAATTGGTCTGCCATGTCCTTGCTCCCCATAATCAATTCACCTGTTTCTGTCTGCAGGGGACCTACGTTTGTCTTTACCAGTCTTTTCCTTTTCACATATCTATAAAAGCTTTTACAGTCCATTTTTCTGTTCCCTGCCAGTTTTCTCTCATAATCTTTTTTCCCCTTCCTAATTAAACCTTTTGTCCTCCTCTGCTGAACTCTGAATTTCTCCCAGTCCTCAGGTGAGCCACTTTCTCTGGCTAATCTGTATGCTTCTTCTTTGGAATTGATACTATCCCTAATTTCTCTTGTCAGCCACAGGTGCACTACCTTCCTTGATTTATTCTTTTGCCAAACTGGGATGAACAATTGTTGTAGTTCATCCATGCAACCTTTAAATGCTTGCCATTGCATATCCACCGTCAATCCTTTAAGTGTCATTTGCCAGTCTATCTTAGCTAATTCACGTCTCATACCTTCAAAGTTACCCCTCTTTAAGTTCAGAACCTTTGTTTCTGAATTAACTATGTCACTCTCCATCTTAATGAAGAATTCCACCATATTATGGTCACTCTTACCCAAGTGGCCTCTCATGACAAGATTGCTAATTAACTCTTCCTCATTGCTCAAAACCCAGTCCAGAATAGCCTGTTCTCTAGTTGGTTCCTCGACATGTTGGTTCAAAAAACCATCCCGCATACATTCCAAGAAATCCTCTTCCTCAGCACCTTTACCAATTTGGTTCACCCAGTCTACATGTAGATTGAAGTCAACCCATTATAACTGCTGTTCCTTTATTGTACACATTTCTAATTTCCTGTTTAATACCATCTCCGACCTCACTACTACTGTTAGGTGGCCTGTACACAACTCCCACCAGCGTCTTCTGCCCCTTAGTGTTACGCAGCTCTACCCATATCGATTCCACATCTTCCTGGCTTATGTCTTTCCTTTCTATTGCGTTAATCTCTTCTTTAACCAGCAACGCCACCCCACCTCCCCTTCCTTCATGTCTATCCCTCCTGAATATTGAATATCCCTGAACGTTGAGCTCCCATCCCTGGTCACCCTGGAGCCATGTCTCTGTGATCCCAACTATATCATAATCATTAATAACAATCTGCACTTTCAATTCATCCACCTTATTACGAATGTTACAGTTGGGTATCATGACCGGTTGTGTTACGGTTGGGTATCATGACTGGCTGTGTTATGGTTGGGTATCATGACCGGTTGTGTTACGGTTGGGTATGCTGACCAGTTGTACTTCGGTTGGGTATCATGACTGGCTGTGTTACAGTTAGGTATCATGACCGGTTGTGTTACGGTTGGGTATCCTGACTGGTTGTGTTACGGTTGAGTATCATGACCGGTTGTGTTACGGTTGGGTATCCTGACTGGTTGTGTTACGGTTGAGTATCATGACTGGTTGTGTTACGGTTGGGTATCATGACTGGTTGTGTTACGGTTGGGTATCATGACTGGTTGTGTTATGGTTAGGTATGGAAACACCAATGTTCAAAGAACAGAAAAGCCTACAGAAAATGATGGATACCACCCAGTTCATTACAGGAATACCCTCCTCACTATTGAGCACATCTACAAAGAGTGCAGCCATTAAAAATCAGTAACAATCATGAAGGACCCCACCATCCAGGATATGCTCTCATTTCGCTGCTACCATCAGGTAGGAAGTACAGGAGCCTCAGGTCCCACACCACCAGGTTCAGGAACAGTTATCACACCGCAACCATCAGGCTCTTGAATCAGTGTGGATCACTTCACGCACCTCAACACTGACCTTATCATTGAACACAAAAATGGACTCAGCCTCTGGAGACCCGATGAAGGATCTTGGCCAAAACGTTGACTATACTCTTTTCCAAGGATGTTGCCTAGCCTACTGAGTTTCTCCAGCATTTTGTATGTGTTGTGATAGACTCACTTTGAAGGACTCTGCAGCTCAGTATTATTCATTTGTTTCTTTCTCTCTTTTTCCTATTTGCACTGTTTCTCTTCCTTTGCACATTGGCTGTTTGTCAGTCTTTGTCTTGTGTGTAGTTTTTCATTGATTCTATCATACTTCTTTGTTCCACTGTGAATGCCTGCAAGAAAATGTATCTCTAATAGGGTGGTATTTGGTGTCATATCTGTACTTTAATAATAAACTTACTTTGAAATTTGAACATTTGAAGTTTGGATAAGTGTAATGTCACAAGGATTATGGAGGGCTATGGCCCAGGAGTGGACTGATGAGACTAGGTTGAATAACAGTTCATTACAGACCAGGTGGTCTGGTGGGCCTGCTTCTTGCTGTAGTACCCTATAGCTCTATGACTCTAATGTGCACAACAAACACACTTCAACTTTTCTTGAATACCTCCTCTAATTCCTTCCCTTCTACCGGCATCTGATACATCCAGTAGGGAGTTTCCAGGCACCAACTTTGCCTTAAAGACTATTGCATACATGTGTACAGGAACAATCAATTATTGGCAAACTACTTGTCTGAGGATAGAGATCACAGTTCTATGCTGTGCTCTGAACACCCACAGTGATATTAGATAACAGTTGGGAGTGGGAGTAGTGGACCTTTTTTTTTGCCTTTTGTTTTCTTGCAGGCCCAGAGGCTCTATTCTTTTACTCTGTAGTTCAAGCAAAAATCAATCAACCCAGCAAAGACTGAAGGAGTTGAATTTGGCTGCAGCTCACTTGTGGGCTCATGACAGCAGCATGCACACAACGCAAGGAAAGCATCCTGGTATAATGTTTCCATTTGTTTAAGGGAGGGGGTCTTCAAATCTGATAAGACTTTCTAACTGCGTTTTCAGATGGTGCTGAGAGAAGAAGAAAATCTTTATCACTGTAGGACATAGAACACTATAGCACAGTGTAGGCTCTTCACACCTCAATGTTGCGCCAACTCTTTAACCTACTCTAGGATCGATCTAACTCTTCCCTCCCACACAGTCCTCCATATGCCTGAGAGTTTCTGAGATATCCCTAATGTACCTGTGTTTACCACAGTCTCTGGCAGTGTGTCCCATGCACCCACGATTCTCTGTAAAAAAAATTAGCTCTGACACCCCACTATACTTTCTTCCAATCATCTTATTATTATTAGTGATTTCCATCCTGGCCATCCACATGATGTATGTCTTTTATCATCTTGTACATGTCTATCAAATTGCCTCTCATCCTCCTGGCTCGCTCAACCTATTCTTATAAGACATGCTCTCTAGTCCAGGCAGCATCCTAGTAAAACTCCTCGGCACCCCTCTAAAGCTTCCACATCCTTCTATAATCAGGTGACTAAAACTGAACACAATACTCCAAGTGTAGTCCAACAAAGGTTTTATAGAGCTGCAACATTACCTCAGTATGATTTTACATAATTCATTGGATGTTAGGTAGCTACTACCTGGCAAAAAGTAAGCAACTTTTTTTTCTAGTTTATTACTATCCATGGCATTCAATTCTCCTACATATAACCATATAACAATTACAGCATGGAAACAGGCCATCTCGGCCCTTCTAGTCCGTGTCAAATGCTTACTCTCACCTAGTCCAACTGATCTGCACTCACCCCATAATCCTCCATTCCTTTTCTGTCCATATAGCTATCCAATTTTACTTTAAATGGCAATATCGAACCTGCCTCTACCACTTCTGCTGGAAGCTCGTTCCACACAGCTACCACTCTCTGAGTAAAGAAGTTCCCCCTCAAGTTACCCCTAAACTTTTGCCCCCTAACTCTCAACTCATGTCCTCTTGTTTGAATCTCCCCTACTCTCAATGGAAAAAGCCTATCCACGTCAACTCTATCTATCCCCCTCATAATTTTAAATACCTCTATTAAGTCCCCCCTCAATCTTCTACATAAATGGTTCAACTGGTGAGTTCAAGGTCCAGCTAATAATTTGTTGCTGTATGTATTTGCCGCAGGATAATGCATTGAGAATATAAATAAATAAAATGTGCTGAACCTTCCAACAGAGACAAAAGAAGAAAGATGATGTAAATTCTACAAAATGTTGTTCAAGCGCATTCACTGGCCGCTGACTGCATCTTCTGTTGCTGGATCCCATCCACTTCAAGGTTTGCTGCACTGTACATTCAGAGATGCTCTTCTGCACACCATTGTTGTAACACACTATTATTTGGGTAATTGTCACCTTCCTGTCAGCTTAAACCAGTCTGGCCATTCTCCTCTAACCTCTCTCATTAACAAAGGGTTTTCCCCCACAGAATTGTCACTCATTTGATGTTTTTGATGTTTGCACCATTCTCTATAAACTCTAGAGACTGTTATGCATGAAAATCCTAGGACATCACCAGTTTTTGGCACCAAACATCCCATCAGGCACCGAATTCCATGGTCAAAGTAACCTAGAACACATTTCTTCCCCATTCTGATATTTGGTCTGAACAACAACCGAACCTCTTGACCATGTCTGCATGCTTTTATGCATTGAGTTTCTGCCACACCATTGGCTAATTAGATATTTGCATTAATGAGCAGGTGTACTGAATAAAGTAGCTACTGAATGTAAGATAGTAATAACATACCAATCCATACCTAATATCATAGCTCTATTTAAGAATAACATTCTGACAGAGCTGCTATGAATAAATAGTTCTTTCAGCATTACAGCATGATTATTATACTAGGCTGCTTTCACATCAATATCACTTGATAGTCATACAGATATAGACCATAAGGTATAGGAGCAGAAGTAGGCCATATAAACCAACAGGATAGGTTTGCCAAATGGGTAAACTAGGATAATACAATGCCAAAATTCATTGGAACCCATCCAGTTTTCATTTGGGCATTGTAGGGATGAAGAAGTGTTTGTTAAGTTTGATTTATCTGATCATATCATTTGGTTGACACAACATATTACAGTGTTTACACCAAAATAGAATGGTCATTCATCTCACTGCAATGCTGGAGGAACTGAGCAGGTCAGGCAGCATCTATGGAAGGGAATAAATCATTGATGTTTTTGACTGAGAGCTTTCATCAACACACACAAAATGCTGAAGGAATTCAGCAGGTCAGGCAGCATCATGGAAGGGAATAAATCATCGATGTTTTGGGCTGACGCCCCTGATTTGGACTGGAAAGAAAAGGGGAAGAAGGCAGAAAAAGATGTTGACAGGAAGGAAAGGAGTATAAGCTGGCAGGTAATAGGCGAAACCAGGTGATTGGAGGAAAATGTAAAGGGCTGAAGAAGAAACAATCTGATAGGAGAGGAGTGTAGACCATGGGAGAAATGAAGGAGGAGAGGCACAAGTGGGAGATGAGGAGAAAGCGGGGGTAAGAGAGGAGTTGAATGGGGAATGGAAAAGTGAGAAGGGGGTTGGGGAGAGATCTACCTTCTTGATTGTGGACCTCAAGAAGGGGAAGTTGGGAGAACACACATCAATCCTCATTGACAGTGGGAAGATTGAGAAGCTTTACGTTGCTGTGGTACAACATCTCAGAGGGTCTATCCTGGGCCCAGCTTATTGCAGCTTATTGATGTATTCATGAAGAAGGCACAACAGCAGATCTATTTCATTCAGAGTTTGAGGAAACTTGTACATCACCAAAGACTCTTGCAAATTTCTACAGCTGTACCCTGGAGAGCATTCTGACTGGTTGCATCACCACCTGATATGGAGGCTCCAATGCACAGGATCGAAAGAGGCTGGAGAGGTTTGGAGACTCAGCCACCCGAATCATGGGCATCAGCCTTCCCACCATCAAAAACATCTTCAAACGGAAGTACCTGAAAAAGTTGGCATCCATTATTATGAATCCTTACTATCCAGGATATGCCCTCTTCTCATTACTACCATTTGGGAGGAGGTACAGGAGCCTGAAGACCCACACTCAATGTTTGAAGAACAGCTTCTTTCCCTCTGCCATCAGATTTCTGAACAGTTAGTGAACCTATGAACGCTACCTCATTATTCCTCTTTTGCACTATTTACTGTATGTGTTCATATAGAGTATTGTAACTTATTGTAATTGTTATGTCTTGCACTGCACTGCTGTCGCAAAACAACAAATTTCGTGATGTATGTCAGTGTTAATAAGCCTGACCCTGATTCTGACCTATTTGCCTTATACAAGATATTCCAATTTATTTTCAAAAATGGCACACCATGGTGCTCCATTGTTAGAAATGGTTGGAACATATATTTATAACAAAGCCCTATGATTTATAGCAACGTTTTAAGCCCAATAATTACTCGTTCTTTTTCTATTTTAAAATTGGACTCTTTCTGCAAGAAGTTCTGGTCATTTTGCTAATGAATCCTGGATACTGGGACATTGAAATTCCCAGTGATAGTTTCTTCTGGAGAAGAAATAGTGAGATGCTTGATAGGTAAGAGAGAGGCTGTGGTAACCTGCCAAGGCCTTCTGATACAATTTAGGAACAGTAGTAATTGATGGTATGCCAGCAATATCTACAGACAACAAATAAGTAAACAAAAAAAAAACAAGTCTCTCCAGTGAATTCCAAATCAATGTTTGATTCTATGCCAGGATCAGAGACTGACAGTACCGGGGTAATGCACACAAAGTGCTGGAGGAACTCAGCAAGTCCAGACGGAAATGAACAGTTGATACTTCGGGCCAAGGACCATCATCCCAAAAGGTTTACTATTCATTTCCCTCCATAGTTGCCGCTTGATCTACTGAGTTCCTCCAGCAGTTTGTCAGATTGCTCAAGATTTCCATCATCTGTAGAATCTCTGACAGTACAAGGGTTGGGTGCTCGTAACCTGCCATTCGATGAGGAAGAAAGGTAAAATATATCCTGCAATGCCCCTCTACACTGCTCTACAATTAGAGAAAAGTGTAACTCCTTTGGACAATGTTCAAATGCCACAGAGACTTACAGTTCAAGATGTCAATGATCTTGTTAAGAAATCAGGTTGGCCCAATAGTTTATCTGGAGTATGGCTGAATCACCCACAACAAAGGTTCCAGGTTCAGCCTGTCAGTCCCAAATTAATTATCTCTGCTTAGCTACAGCACCAGTGTCGTATTCTGATAAGATTCAACAGCTGGTTAGTAAAGGGAAATCCTGATCTCAAAAGGTTGACTGTTGCTCAAATTTCATCTCAGCTTGAATTTCATCTGAGAGAAAAAATAGGAACATTTTAGAAATGGTGTTACACTCTCAAAATCCTCTTCACCAGAATCAGAATCAGAATAATCTGAATCAGGTTTATTATCACTAACATAGACCATGAAATTTGTTGTTTTGCAGCAGGAATACAGTGGAAAACATAAAATTACTGTATGTTACAAAATACAGTGTATAACATTAAATAAACAGTGCTAAAAGAAAACAAAATAATGAGATAGTGTTCATGGGTGAATGGACCATTCAGAGATCTGATGCATCCTCAGGCTCCTGTACCTCCTCCTTGATGGTAGCAATGAGAAGAGGGAATACCCTGGATGGTGAAGGTCCTTTACGATTGATGCTGCCTTCTTGAGGCATTGCCTTTTGAAGTTATCTTTGATGATGGGGTGGCTAGTGCCCATGATGGAGCTGGCTAAGTCTACAGCCCTCTGTAGCTTCTTTCAATGCAGTCCATTGGAGCTATCATACCTGATGGTGATGTAACCAGTCAGAATGCTTTCCAAAGTACATCTGTAGAAACTTGCTAGAGTCTTTGGTGACTCAACAAAGACCGACAAACATCCAATGTACAAAAGAGGACAAATCATGCAAATAGTAAGAAATAAGTAAACAAATAATACATAGAATATAAGCTGCATAATCCCCAAAAACAAGTCCATAGGCTTTAGAGTCAGTTTAGCGCTGTGGCGAATGAAGCTGGTCCAGGTGCTGGATGGCTCCAGGGCAACAACTTCTCCCGAAGCTGCCAGCTGGCATGGAACTGAAGACCTCTTGCTCAATGGTAGTGGTGAGAAGAGAGGGAGATGGGTCAAATACAGGCAGATGGGACAAGATCAGGTGGAGAATCTTGGCTGACACAGGGAAAACCACCAGTTCATTTCTGTGCTCCACTCTGGCTGGACACTTTAAACAACATGGAGAAATGGAGGTTGGTACTGGTACGGCACCAAATCTCCTCAAAATCCTAATGAAGTATAGCTGTTTGTGTGCCTGCTCTATGATTGCATTAATATGCTTGGCCCAGAACAGATCGTTTGAGTTGTTGATTCCTAGGAACTCGAAACTTCTTACCCTTTCCACTACTGACTCCGTGATGGGAATTGGTGTGTTGTTCTCCCAACTAACTTGCCTTACCAAAGTCCACAATCAATTAATCGGTCTTAATGACATTGAGTACAGGGTTGTTGCTGTGTCACTATTCAACTGGTGATCTAAATTACTCCTGTATGCCTCCTAGTCACCATGTAAGATTCTGCCAACAAAAGTTGGTGAATTTATAGATGAAGTTTGAGCTGTATCTAGCCACACAGTTGTGATTGTAGAGAGAATAGAGCAGTGCACTAATCACACGTCCTTGAGGTGTACCAGTGTTGATTGTCAGCAAGAAGGAGATATTATTTCCAATCTGCACTGACTGTTGTTTCTCAGCGAGGAAGTCCAGGGACATACAAAGGTCCAGGTTTTGAAGACTGTTGTTTAGTCTTGAGGAAATAATGGTTTTGAACACAGCTGTAATAAATGAACAGCAGCCTGACTGAGATACTGCTGTTGTCCAGATGGTCCAAACTCGATTGAAGGGCTAGTGAAATTGCATCTGCCGCAGCCTGACAGAGGTACGTACTGCAGTTGTCCAGGTGGTCTGAAGCCGAATGGAGAGCCAGTCAGGTTGTATCTGCTGTAGATCTCTCACTTCAGCAGTATGAGGTACCCACCTGCTTCAAGCAGGCTTCAATTATACCGCCACTTAAGAATGTGGTAACCTGTCTCAATAACTATCATCCAGTAGCACTTACATCCACAGTGATGAAGTATTTTGAGAGGTTGGTGTCAAAACATATCGGCTCCTGCCTGAGAAGCCACTTGGATCCACTCGAATTTGCCTGTCATCACAACAGCAGACCACTCAACCCTGCAACATCTGGACTGCAATGGTGCATACATCAGGATGCTGTTTATTGACTGCAGCTCAGCATTCCAGCATGCTCTGGTAACTAACCAATAAGCTCCAAGACCTTGGCCTCAATACCTCCACGTGCAATTGCAACCTTGACTTCCTCAGTTTGGAATGGTAAGAACATCTCCTCCATGATCTCCATCAGCACGGGTGCACCACAAGGCTGTTTAGCCCCCTCTTCCACCCAATTTTCACATGACTGTGTAGATAAGCACAGCTCCAATTCCATATTCAGGTTTGCTAATAGTACCGCTGTCATTAGCCAAATCAAAGATGGTGATGAATCTGTATATAGGAGGGAGATTGAAAACCAGGATCAATGGTGCCATAACAACCTTTTACTCAATGTCAGCAAGGTTTGGGAGCTGACTATTGACTTCAGGAGAAGGAAACTAGAGGCCCATGAGCCAGTCCTTATTGGAGGATCAGAGGTGGAGAGAGTCATTCATCATCATCATTATGTGCTGTGTCGTATGACATGGTTAATTATGGAAATTATGACCATAATTGTACTGGACAAATTTTTCTACAAGTTTGTCATTACCTTCTTCTGGGCAGTGTCGTTACAGCCATTATCAATACTCCAGATATTGTCTTCCTGGTATCAGTGGTCACATAACCAGGACTTGTGATCATTCACCCCCTGCTCCCATAGCTTCACATGACCCTGACCGGGGGGCTATGTAGGTGCCACACCTTGCTCAAGGGTGATCTGCAGGCTAGCAGAGGGAAGGAGTGCCTTACACCTCCTCCACCCCACCACATTCAGCAACTTTCGATTCCTCGGTGTTATTATTTTGGAGCACCCTTCCTGGGCCCAGAATGTAAGTGCAATTATGAAGAAAGCACGGCAGCGTCTTTCCTTCCTTAGGAGTTTGCAAAGATTTGGCATGACATCTAAAACTTAGACAAACTTCTATAGATGTGTAGTACAGAGTATATTGACTGGCTGCATCACAGCCTGGTATAGAAACACCAATGCTCTTGAATATAAAATCTTACAAAAGGTAGTGGATGTACCCCAAATCATCAAGAGTAAAGCTCTGCCTACCATTGAACACATCTACATGAAATGTTGTTCGCAGAAAAGCAGCATCCATCATCAGGGGCCACCCCACCATCATCCAGGACACGTTCCCTTCTCGCTGCTGCCATCAGGAAAAAGGTACAGGAGCCTCAGGACTCACACCACGTGTTTCAGGAACAGTTACTACCCCTCAACTACCAAACTCTTTTGAACCACAGGGGATAACTTGACTCAACTTCACTTGCCCCATCATTGAAATATTCCCACACCTATGAGCTTACTTTCAAGGACTCTTCATCTCATGCTCTTGATATTTATTGCTTATTTATTTATTATTATTATTTCTTTCTTTTTGTATTTGCACAGTTTGTTGTCTTTTGCACTCATGTTGAACACTGCGTTGGTGCTGACTTTCACCGATTCTGTTACGGTTATTATTCTACAATGGATTTATTGAGTATGCCCACAAGAAAATGAGGATTGTATATGGTGCCATTTATATACTTTGTTGATAATTTACTTTGAACTGTTGGAGGCAAATTTCAGTGAATCCCAGTCCTTGCTCAGGCAGGAGTTTATTCTAGGCATGACCAAAATTAACTTCTGCCTGAGCAAGGACCTGGACCCGGTGAAATTTCGCTACTTCAGACAAAAGCATGCAAAAAATCTAAACATTTATGGATTCACATACTGTGCTTTTTTATTATTACAATGTGTGCTAAAAGAAGGAAGATATTAAATGTCCATTGGCAAGGTGCCTCAACTATGTTGCTGAATAAGATGTGAATGGGACGTGGAAGATGAGGTCGGGATATATAGATGGCAAATCAAATCTTATTGAACCAAATAGCACAGACAGACTTCAGCCAGCTCAATCTGCCCTGACCATCAAACACCTATGTATAGTTATTACAGACTAATCCTATTTCATACTCTCCCCACATTCCCGTGAACTCTTCTCAGATATTACCCCTTAAATACACAAAAAGGGACCATTTACAGTGACCAGTTGTCCTACCAAACCTCATATAACATTGGGTGGCACAACAGCATAGTGGTTAGTGCAGTGCTTTACAGCGCCTGCTGCCAAATTGGTCTTCAAGGAGTCTGTATGTTCTCCCGATAACCACATGGGTTTCCTCTGGGTCCTCCCACATTCCAAAGGCATACGATTAGGGTTAGTGAGTTTTAGACATGCTATGTTGGCTTCAGATGTGTAGCAACACTTATGGGTAACCTGATTGTGCAGACCATCTCAGCAATGGACGTGAAGCCTTGTGTGATGTGGTCGATGGAAAGATTTCTGCAGATCCCTGGATGGTAATTTTGTTCTTCAACACCAGCCACAAAGATATTACCCAAAAAAACTGGAAGTGCTGACTGTTACTATGGCAATAATCTGCTGACAAAGAATACTGTCTGAGTATCTAACCAATGTTAAATCAAATGAATTGAACTTGCAGCCCTACCATTCACATTCACACGGATAGAATTATTGAAACAGTGCTTCAGCAGAGAACCAACTGGCAAACTGATTAGACAGCTTTGTACAAATTTTAAATTGGTCTCAGGTATTGATTAGGATAGTATAGCTAAGTAACAGTAAACTACCATGACTTAATAGATTATTTAATGATTTGCATTTACTGAGGTGTGACCTGAGTTCATTCAGTCTCGTCCAGGAAACATACACACATTGGCCTCTATTGGGTACCTAATAAAGTGGCATCTGAGTGTATGTTTGTAGTCTTCTGCCGCTGTAGCCATCCAATCAAAGGTTCGACATGTTGAGCATTCAGAGGTGCTGTTCTGCACACTACTGTGTGTTGTAACATGTGGTTATTTGAATTACTATTGCCTTCCTGTCAGCTTGAATCAGTCTGGCTATTCTCCTCTGACCTCTCTCATTGACAAGGCTTTGTTTTGTCTATAGAACTGCTGCTTACTGGATTTTTTTTTTTGTCTTTTGCACCATTCCCTGTGAACTCTTGAAACTGTTGTGTGTGGAAATCCCAGAAGATCAGCAGTTTCTGAGATATTCAAAGAAACCCTATCTGACACCAACAATCATTCCACAATCAAAGTCATTTCTTCCCCATTCTGATGTTTGGTCTGAACAACAACTGAACCTCTTGACCATGTCTGCATGCTTTTAAAAAAAAAATCTGAAAAAATCTCTCTAGTATACTGTCCAGCCTTTCTTCTTCCTAGAACATGGTTACTGCGTGCCTTTGGAGCTTGCTGTGTAGACAATGGCTGCTTGAATTCTACATTTCAATGGATTGGCATGGTTGCATAGTTAGTAGAGCTGCTGCTTGTTACACTAGAGATAATGGTTCAATCCTGACCCTGAGTGCTCTCTGTGTGAAGCTTGAACGTTCACTCTGTGACCACTTGTGTTATGGCTGGGTGCCCTAGATTAGATTAGATTATGAGAACGCTCAGTCCTCTTTTATAGTCATTTAGAAATGCATACATGCATTAAGAAATGATACAATGTTTCTCCGGAGTGATATCACAGAAAACAGGACAAGCCAAAGACTAACACTGACAGAACCACATAATTATAACATATAGTTTCAGCAGTGCAAAAAAATACCATAAATTTGATGAAGAACAGACATGGGCACAGTAAAAAAAAGTCTCAAAGTCCCGAGTCAATCGACTCCTGAGTCCCTGATAGCAGGCGGCAAAAGGGAGAAACTCCCTGCCATAAACCTCCAGGCACCGTCAACTTGCCACTACCTTGCAAGCAGCCGACCGCAGCCAACACTGAGTCCATCCGTCCGAAAAACTTCGAGCTTATGTCCAGCCTCTCCGATACAGCTTCCCGAGTGCCATCCTCTGCCGAGCACCTTCGACCTCTCCCCGGCCGCTGAAACGCACAAAGTCGAGGATTTCGAGGCCTTCCGCTCTGGAGATTCCAGTTACCACACAGTCGCAGCGGCAGCGAAGCGGGCGTTTCAGAAGTTTTCCAGATGTTCCTCCGTGCTCTCACGTCTATCGCCATCAAGTCAGAATTATGCATGGTCCCCTACTTGACAGATAACAGATACCATCACCAAAGTGGCCACGCGCGCTGCCGTCGTGCCGTCATCTTCTCCTCCCTCCCGGGAGGATTCCTCCCACAACCAAAAGACATGAAGGTTGGTAGGTTAACTGGCTGCTGTGAATTGTTCCTATTGTGTAGGTGAATGCTAGAATTTGGATGGGGGAGTGTGGTGGTGGCTACATCATGTGAATTAGTGGAGAATTAAACATCGTATATGGGTTCCAGCTGATGGGCATGGACTTGGTGGGTCAAAGGACTTGTTTCAACACTGAATCTCTCTGTACCTCATTGAGGGAATGGTATTCCAATGTCTTGCTGATGTAAGGAGATGTGGCAAAGTTAGTCTGGCAGTAGAGTAGTGCGTAGGCCTATGGCTATAGTGTGAAGATTTGTTGCTGGCTTTTCGTACAGTCAATCTTTTCAGATGGGCATATTCCACCCAGCTTGAATTAGGCCCTTCCGTCCTTCCAGCCATGCGGTCCAGCAATCCATGAGTTAATCCCAGCCTAAACATGGGACAATTTACAATGACCAATTAACCTACAAAACGCTATGTCTTTAGACTGTGGGAGGAAACTGAAGCACACAGAGGAAACCCACATGGTCACAGGGCAAATGTAAAAACTCCTTACGGGCAGTGTTGAGAATTGGACCAGGTCACCTATACTGTAAAGTGTTGTGCTAACCACTATGCTACCAAGATGCCCTATTCAGAGGATGTGCCCTCTGGTCCTAGACTACCCCACTGCAGGAAACATCCTCTCCACATCCATTCTATCTAGGCCTTTCAGTATTTAATAGGTTTCAATGAGATCCTCCCCCCAACCCATTCTTCTAAACTCCCATGAGCATGGACTTCATGGACCCTATACAGATTACAGAGGAGGGGATGTTTGCTTTCTTGAGGCGAATTAGGGTGGATAAATCCCCAGGGCCTGACAAGGTGTTTCCTCAGACTCTGCAGGAGGTACGTGCAGAAATTTCCAGATCCTAGCAGAGATATTTAAATCATCCTTAGCGACAAGTGAGGTACGAGAGGATTAGAGGAAAACCAATGCTGTTCCGCTGTTCAGGAAAGGTTTTAAAAGCAAAGCAGAAAATTATAGGCCGATGAGCCTGATGTCAGAAGTGGGAAAGTTATTGGAAGGTATTCTGAGGGACTGGATATATAAGTATTTGGATAGACATGGACTGATGAAGGATAATCAGTATAGCTTCGTGCATGGTAGGTCATGTCTAACCAATCTTATAGAGTTCTTTCAAGAATTTGTTGTTTTCAAGAGTTAGTTGCTGTTTGTCATTTGTATCAATGATCTGGATGATAATGTGGTTAACTGTATCAGCAAATTTGCAGATGCCACCTGGGTGGAGGTGTAGTGGACAGTGACGAAGACTGTAATGGCTTGAAGGGGACCAGGACCAGTTGGAAAAAGGTCTTACATTACGAACAGTAAGGCACTGACAATTGTGGTAGAACAAAAGGATCTGGGAATGCAGGTCCATAATTCATTGAAAGTGGCATCACTTTCAGATATTGTTGTAAGAAAGCTTTTAGCACATTCCTTCATAAATCAAAGTATTGAGTACAGGAGATGGGATGTTATGTTGGAGTACTATGTACAGTTTTGGTCACCTATATATAGGAAAGATGTAAATAAGGTTGGAAGAGTACAAAGAAAACTTGCAAGGATGTTGCCGTGTCTGGAGGACCTGAGTTATACGTTAAGATTGAATCGGTTAGGACTTGATTTTTAGAATGTAGAAGACTAAGGGGAGATTTGATAAAATTTTGAGGGGGATAGATAAGGTGAATGCAAGCAGACTTTTCCCGCTGAGGTTGGTTGGGACTACAACCAATGACCATGGGTTAAGGGTGAAAGGTGAAACGTTTAAGTGGAACATGAGGGGAAACTTCTTCACTCAGACGGTGGTGAGAGTGTGGAATGAACAGCCAGCACAATGGTGCACGAAAACTTGATTTCAACGTTTGAGAGAAGTTTGGATCAGTACATGGATGGTAAGGGTCTGGATGGCCATGTAGGTCGATGGGAGTTAGCAGTTTAAATGGCTCAGCACAGATTGGAAGGGCTGAAGAGTCTGTTTCCGTCCTGTAGCTGTCTATAACTCTACATTTCCAGAGCCATCAACACCTCACAAACATTAACCCTTTCATACCCAGGATTATTCTCATGAACCTCCACTGAATCCTCTCCAATGCTAGTATATCCTTATGTAAGGGCCCAAAACTACTTCAAG